>NW_027142401.1:3294755-3677255 GCF_026170545.1 Melanerpes formicivorus | reverse complement strand
CTCTTATTATGCTTGCAGCTGCACTGCTCCTTTTTAGTGAGCTCTCTTTTCAACAGGCCAATTTGCAAACCTGCTCTGTGTCCTGGACAAGTAGAAGCAAAGGTAAGAAATACTTTACTTTAAGGTTGTAGACCTCACACAGAGGTGTGTGTTACCCCTCACAAAGGGGAAACAATGCATAATTGCCTTGTTGAGTACCACTGCTAGAAAGAGGCGATTAAGAACTTGTTTCCTGAAAGCAAAAGGATTTTACTGAGTTTATCGGCTCTTAATATCTTTCATGGACCTGAAACCTCCTATGTCTGAAAACTCTATTCTCTGTTCTGGATAGAGTTTTCTCCTTCTTTGTTAATATTTGTGTTTCAGCACATCCTTGGCCTAAGTCTGAAACATAGAGACTTGGCAAAGGAATTGAAATGTCTTAGGTAAGCACTGATACTGACTTCTAAGTGCCTGAAGGAGTGATTCAAGTGCCTCTTCAATGTCCAGATATGATGACTCATTTCAGCCATCTACTTTTGAAATCTCATACTATTTCTAAAAGGACATCAGGGACTGGGTATTCAAAAAGATGGCAGTTACCCTGATAGCAGAAATTACCTGCTGACTTGAGAATGTCAGAGGATAGATGTATACGAAGACAAAACATTTTTCCATCATTACAGAGGTGCAATGTCAAAACCTGCTTGTATTGGCAAAAGGGTAAGATACATCACCACAGGTCATGTTATCAGCCCAGGGAAGAAATCCTGGCTGCATTACAGATTTCTAGACATGCCTGCTAACAAATAGTACCTGAACTGGTTCTTGAAACTACTGAATGCTGCAAAGTATGTTGGATATTTCAGCTTGCCCCCAGTATAATTGAGCCATGTCAGTTTAAACAGACTAAGGATATAACTGGGAAGTTTTGGCCTGTATCTATTGTTTTTCTTCTCTTCCTTCTTTCACTAGTTTCAGCTAAGTCTGTGTCTCTGCATCACTGTTCTCTAATGGCAATTACACAGTATGCTCAACATCTGCTGAACTAACTTACAACTCTTGAATAGCATTAGCTGGAAGATAAAGTGCTTGAATCGTCTGAGCATCTACATGCAAGGTCCCTTCACTGTAATGTCAAAAGAGTATTTACTGCAATTTTGGTTCACTTTTCAAGCATACTGTTATTTTTGTGAGGAGTAACTTCATTATCATTGCCAAGCCACCTCCCAGGATATTTTTTAATCAGACTTCTTTATTGTTAGACCTGCAGCTATCTTAGAACCCCAGCGTGAGTTTGTTTTGTACCACTGGCTTTCAATGTTCAAAACCGAAAAAATGGGTTCCATGATGAACTGTTTTCACCTGCTGAGATTCAGCACAAGAACTATTTTCCTTTAGCTAAGACACAGGAGATTTTGCTTTGCCAGTCCAAAATACATTGCAGATTATTTCCATGCATATTAGTTAAAAAAAGAAAATAAAAAAATAAATCTAACCCAACCAAACAAGGATGAAGTCTCTGAGAAGCCATTTGACTAGAAAATGAGACTCCAGAGTCAGCACTTCAAGAAGATGATTCAAATAAAAATGCTTATAGTGTACACCCAGATTTTCTGAACTGCAAAATTACCTGGAGATTCGCTATACGGCTGGGGAGTACCAGGATAGAGACCTATCAGTGTTCCCCTGCAGTGCAAGAAATGCAACACCACATATATCACATAGCACCATGCCAGAAATTCAGCACTCACGAGTGTTTTAAGGCTGTTTTAGTGCATTCCCATGCACAGTTTCAGAAACAGTTTTAAAGGAATTCTTGCAAATACTTTTTGTAGCAACCTTTGGGTAGTGATTTAGTAACAAGCAGCTACAGAATTTCTTTTGTCATTATTAAGAGACCTAGCCAGAGAATATTACTCCAAGAGAATAATATAGCAAAAATACAAACACAGTAGGTCTGTGCAATGCAAAATGTCACCATGAAGATGGAAGAGAACAACAGCAATAAAAAAATCACAGACAGTTTAGTAGAGCTCAGGAGATTTCATCTATTATTGTATTAAAATCCACAGTCCTGGTTCTAAATTTTGGTGATTTTTCCATCAATAGTTTCAGCAGTGAATGCAAGGAGGTGTTTGTCCTGACATAACAAATACTGTAACATAGAAAGACAATTGCTGCATTTATTTGAACACTTGCTTGAAATGTATATGGAGATTAAGATGAAGTGTAAAGTCTTGACAACGTGACGCAAGCTCAGGGTAAGGAAAGATTTACCAACTCCTATAGTTAAAAAGACAGTGGCAGAAAATGCTTTTAACAAGAGACTAGCATAGGGTTAAAGCCAAATTTTTCTTGAACAGATGATATTTCAGATGGCCACACTATTCCAGATGCATCAATTTCCTTGAAAATCCAATCCATATATGTGCATATGCTGTGCTGGCAGGAGGACTGACTGAAATGGCCAAAACCCAAGAGCTAATATTCTTTTGGCCAGAATAATGCAATTATTATTTTCCTAGCTATCAGTCTAAGCATACAGAGCCATCTGTTATGCAAAGCAAACATACACATCTCAATTACAGAAAATGCAGTTGCCTTGACAGAATTTGGATTACACCACTAACCAGGGCTGTAAAATTTGTTTTAAGCTAGTGTATAATGGATGCCTTTCAGGAGTTTCCTAATTAGCATTTACCTGCTTAAACTAATTATCCATCCTTCTTCTTTACTGGCTTATTAAACTTCGTTGGATACTATGCATAAAACAGATTAATATGAGCATAAGACAATAATAAACATTAAGGTTCCAATTCTTTACTGTATTAGCGACATGGTGGCGCACCAGTTTCAAAATCTGAGGTTCTTGCTACTAACTCCCAAACAGATTAAGGCATGGATTAAAGTCTATTACAAAACGAGGGACTTTAATGAGAGACAAGTATACTGATAGGAGTTAGAAACAGCTCTGCTTCCATTTCCACCATTTAGTTTGCTAAAGCCAGCACAAAATAACAATTACTGAACTTATTACAGCCAGTTGCTTGCATGTTCTTTGAGGAGTTAATGAACCTCTATTCAGATTCTCACCAGATAATATTTTAAATTAGTCTTGTTCTGCAACAAATGTTAAATTTTCCCATTTCATTGTTGTTGGGGCACAGCAAAACTGACAGTTGCCAGGGCTAATAGTTGCCTCCCCACAGCAGAACAGGTCCCAATTTAAGGGAGCTGAAATAAATGCTATCTCAGTTTTTATTTTGCTCCTCAGGGTGACTGTAACAGAAGCAGATTATCCTCCTCTGAAAAATCATCATGCAAAATCTTTCTGCTGCATTTTTAAGTACAAGCAGAAAGAAGCTCTCCTTCCTAAACATCTCTGAATGCTGCAGGATTAGGAATGTGCATCAACAAGCAACTTTTGTCCTGCCTTTTAATCTTTGCAAAACAGTTGGCTGCAAATAAAAACCCATAAATTAAACCCTAAACAATTATATTTTGTAAATTTGTCTTTTCATACTAGTGAGCATTTGTGAAAGCAGCAAAATATGTCCTTGTTGGAACCCTCCCTGCAAGCCATTTTAATGGTCTCTTTCAGCATTTCTTGACTCCAAATGACTCCCTGTCATCGTGTCAGCTCCCTGGATAATGCAGGGTACTCCATAAACATCCAGTAATAGGACACAAGGGAAGTACTATTAGTGTGTCCCTTTCCTATCAGGTATAGAGGTTTAAAGTTCAAAACAACTGAGAAAAGAAATTTCATTTGTTCTCAATAAATTAATAATGATCCTTCGTGGCAAAAAACTTTTCACGCACAAGTTTGTCTTAGCTCCGTGTCCAATCCTGATAGATACCGTTTCCAATTACTTCTCGAGATGAGGCAGATGCAAATTTAAATAACTCATTCCATAATCCATGCAACAAAACCACAAACCAAATAAACATTTCTTTCAAAACTATCAGCAGAAGAACAAATCACACACAATGATGGTCTAGGATTGAAAGCGACATACTTACTTGGGACAGGCCTAAATAGATGGAGACAGTTTCTGAAATGTACAAAAATTTTCCTTCTTGATTTAGTGCAAATACAAATCCATCCAGGGACTACAGAGTAAAGGGAACAAAAAGAAAAGAAAAGAAAACACAAAAAAAAAAAAAGTGAATAGATTAATAAAAAATTCTAAGTTCCAGATAGAAAGAGATTCAAACAAAGGCAACATGGAACACATTGAAGAGAATGCTCTGATTTCTATAAGAATGTTTTCAGTTTGAATCTTTAAGACAGTTCCTTTACATCCTGTCTCTATATTAACAAACAGACTATGAGTATATTCCAAGGTTCAAGGACTTATTGACATGCTTACATCTGCCAATACTGTTTAAAATTTATCTCATTTGCATGACAGCAGAAATGGAGAAAAATTTAATGTTATTCCATTATTTTACAAGAAGAAATAAATAAGGAAAACAAATACCCTTCCAGCCAAATGGTATCCAAGAAGTTCCCCCCCCCCAACCCCCAGAATCAAAGCAGAGAATTTCCACTTCAAAAAACTGAAAAAGAGAAAATAAAATCCTACCATCATTCAAACCACTATGGACCTCAATAATTTGTTAATTAATTGAGGATTACACACACACACAAGCACGCACACACACACACACACACAACACCTCCTTTTCCTTTTGTGAGACAACAAACAAAGCCAATCAGCAGATTACTGTCAAATATGTTTACAGCTTAGGTCTATAGAAATGTTATTAATTTCATCCCGTTGGTGTAAAACTCTAGATCAGATTTTACTTTGACAGGCTCAAATTTTTGAAGGGGTTTCCACTGCAACTGCAAAAAGCAGAATGCAACTAAGCAGATTAATGCCTACCTTTTGAAACATGAGTGCAGTTAATAAACAAAGGACTATATTCTAAACTGACACACGGCGTAAATCACTGCACATCAAGATGGAAATACATCTCTAGGAATAAGAGCAAATCTTCACTAGGGAGAAACTGCCTTTCATAAACTACATGTGCCTTTACTTTTATGCTTTGTTTTTATGAGGCTGCTTCCTGGCAAACAAGCTTTCACTATTGCAAAAGTAAAAAAAAAATCATGAAATTCCATCAATTAGAAACGCTAAAACAACTCAGAAAACAACAAAGAGCCCAAGTGCTGGGATCAACAAGAAACACTTCAACCCAGAAAAAAAAATCCCATCTCAAATATCCTCTTTGGAGAAAGGTACAAGTAAAGTAAAATTACAACTAGCACCTGAGAGATCAACTTGGTCTTGGAAGAAAAAAAATAAGAGATGCAAACAAATTTGATGGAGCTATAGGATGACAAAGTCATGCAATCATTTCACTCCTTTTCAAATACAGAACAGTGATTTCTGAGCGTTTTTAACTTTTTCTCCTTTTTTTATCCTTCTGCTTCTTGATTAATTTCTAACACACTGCTGGTAAGAAGCTGTCTTTGGCAAGTGTTCACCTCTCTCTGATGTAGTAGGTGGTGGAATTAGCTCAAAAAATCTGTGTTTTCTGAGAAATAATAAACCACACATTGGAAAACAAACCCTCACTAAAGGCACTGCATTAAAGAAAGACTCTAATTTATATTTATGAATTAATAAAAATGTAAATTTTCATAGATTTCCTTCATGCAAAAACATTTATATTATGCAAGCCATTTATGGCCTCTTATAAATCATCATCATTTCTTTTCAAATGATTAACATCAGTTCCTTGAATTTTAACATCAATAACAGGTGGAAAATTTGGAACAGTGAAGTTCAAACTCAGATCCATAATGGGACAATTAAAACCTTCACACATCTGATCTCCCCCACTATGTGTATTTCTTTCGCTCCTACCCACTTTCCCCACCAGAAAAAGATCAGAAGAGTAAATATTAAAGGTTTCAGTTTTCCTGATGCTGTGTCCCTTCTTCTTTTGAGGAAATTTAATCCTCTGCTGGAAATAAAACTGAGAACCATCACCCTAATTCCCTGGGCACCTATATAAGGGCTTGCTAGAACACCGTTCTCCACGAGCAACAATAAATTGCCATACTGAATCAGACTAACGACCTATCAGCAGTTGTTGGTTTTTCTGCGTCTGACAGTGTGTAGCTAGGTGCTTCAGAACAGTCTTTGAAATATCCATAATGGTTATGTAGGTAATGACAAGCCTACTAGAAGTTTCTTTCCAAGCTCATGCTCTTGTTTTGGTGTGTTTTCATTTGTTGGGGGGCTGGTTGGTTGTTTTTCCTTCGGGGAGGCACAGAATCCTGGCTTAATTATATCTCGAAGAAAGAAATGTCACGAGTTATTTGTGCATCCCATAAAATCAACTTTCATCTTAGTTTTTTACATATCCTGGCGTTTAGTATGCTCCCCTTGTTCTTTTGCTTGAGTTACACACAGTTGGAGCACATTTATGATCTGGTCTGCTTAGTACAGTGCATTACTGTGTAAATATCTGGCAGATCTCTATAGAGTTTTGTTAGAATAGCAAGAAACAATTCTCCGAGCCACTGATGGTTTCCCTGCTTCTTTTCCACGTGTCATCTCATCTAGGAATTGAGGTTTCTTAATGACAGAAGTCTGAAGAAAGCTTTTAGTACTGACTATGCAGATATGTTTTCTTCAGTCTTGTTTTGGAGTTGATTGAAACCAGGTATGCTAGAAGAATACAAACAAATAAAACTATCTCTGGCCAATACAGCTGTACAAAGACATTTCAGTCTTCATGGCTAAAGTTTGGAAAGCCATCAGCAACTGGGAAGAGTGTTAGTGAGAAGTGTTAGACATTGTAAGCACTTGCTGCTTTTCCATGCCATGGACTTTGACTCACTCAGTTAAACAGTTTTAATCCCTAACCCTTATTTTTTCTTTCTGGGAGACTATTCCTTACTTTTGCCTCCTAGTTTACTATAGGAGGTGCTATGGGTAAGGCAGGGCCAGTGCAACAAACCCATGACTCCTTTGGCTTCTTGGGTGATTAATCACCTCTGGTCTCAAGCTGCACCAGGGGAGGTTTAGGCTGGACATTAGGAAGAAATTCTTCATAGAGTGATTGACTATTGGAATGGGCTGCCTGGGGAGGTGGTGGAGTCACCATCACTGGAGGTGTTTAGGAGGAGACTTGATGGGGTGCTTGGTGCCATGGTTTAGTTGATTAGACTGTGCAGGATGATGGGTTGGACTCGATGATCTTGAAGGTCTCTTCCAACCTGGTCTGGTCTATGCTATTCTATTCCATTCTAACCTATTCTATTCTAACCAAGACTACTAAGTCATGGTCAGTCCTTCTTCCTCCATTTAATTCCCACCTCCCTGGAGTAATGCTTGGGTACAAACACTGACCAAATTCAGCATTTTACTCAATAGAGTTCACATAATTGCATTTTGAAAAAGCCACGGATTAACAGCTAATGAAACAGCCACTTCCACGCCCTGCATACAAAGACATTAAAACAAAAGTGCCAAGCACTAAGCTCAAGCCCTCACACATGACAAAAACTTGGCAACAAAAACAGGGGGACAAGGAGCCACCACCTTCCAACGCAAGACAGTTCCTCCCACCAGTATGAGGGGGCTGCAATGGACCCACTTTTCTGACAGTGTTGTTGTTCCTTATACAGGTCAAACAGTAGTTCTGAAGGACTGTCTCATTGGTTATTCATAGGTATTATTTATGAATATTTATTATTTAAGTAATGTGTGGTGAAATTTTTCAATTTTTCATAAAGCGTGCGTCCTTTGTGCATGCCAAGAGAGCAGCTTCACAGAAGGGGGCAGGCAACACAACAGAGGTTATGTTATACACTGAGGGAAAGTAGGTGATGCCATTGTACACCACTTCTTTACAACCAGTTTTGTTTTAATGAGAAATTTCTGGAAGTATTAAGGACAAAAAAAAACCCACATAAAATAGTCGTCGTAATAAAACCGCCCAGGAAGGGGACTGGCTTTAGTTGGCTTTCAAATCTCTCTTCTAAAATGAGCATCACAGTGTAATTTCCAGCCAGAATTTCTGAACAGTTTCACTAGTTCAAAAGCAGGTAGGCTTTCTGATTCAGATGTGCCTCAGCTATCACACAGAAATAGGGCCTGCAGGCTGGGTCTCCGTACCGCGTCCTGTTTTCATTAGAGCAGAGGTCGTGAATATAAAGGTAGAGTGTCTTCTGTTAGGAAAACATTCCTAATTGCTTTTTTATTTTCATAAATGAAGTTGCTTGTCATAAACTCAGTCCTATTCCATCTCGTGTGGCAGCTGAGAAAGGGTTAGGGTGACCCCAAACACCGATTCAGAGCACAATCCAGTTTAAGGGAGACCGGCAACTTCTTGTTTAAACCTACACTTTCTGGGTTTGTGCAAAATGTGATTGAAGCTGAAGTTCCCCAGTACTTTTAATTTCAGAAAACCATTATGTATTATGCTGTTTCAATCACCACAGGCTAGTTTTTAATTTCTTTTTCTTTTTTTTTCCTTTTTTTTTTTAACTGCCCCACTGTTTTCACCAGGCGCCAATTAAGATTCCGGGGTCAAAGGGTTAATTACATCTTCTTACCCACTATGTAGAATTTTCTGATTATTAACCAAGGTTGGATTAAGATGAAAAAGAACCAACACAAATGTTAATGCTTGCCCCTCCTCGAGAAGATTTATCATAATACCATGCTGAAATCTATATGCTTTCTTCAAAGCCGCTCGAGGATGAGGAAACACTAAAATAAACGCTTTAAAGACACGCAAGTATCTGATTTATTGAGCCAGTTTTCTTATTCCTGGAAACTGTTCTAAACTAGCTGGACAGGCCTGATACAAGATTTCCTTTGTCACATAGCAGCAAGTCAATGTGGCAGACATGAAGGAAGTGAGACTCAGATGTAAAAAAGTCACTAGCTACAGCACTTCTGAATAATAATGCCAATAATTATAATTTATATCCTTCTGACATCAGAATAATGTGGAAATGTAAAGCAGAGGTTTTTAACCCAAAATACTAAGTGCCTTTTATAGTATTTGCAGGCTAGTGAGATTATTTCCTCTCAGGATATGAAACCCACTGTACCACTCTGACCGGCTATGCACTGATGTATAATGCATTGCACTAAATGGATTTATATTTGTCAGAGGAATTTTGTCCCAGCCATTTTTGCATATTCCCACCCCGGGCAAATTTAATTCACTGCAGTCTTACTACAGTGTCCTTCTGGAGAATATCCTCATATTTCATACTATCCATGAAGTCCCTAATTCTTTCTAGTGTATTCCAATGCTGCAAAAAAAACCCTGTTACCCTGACCTAAACTCCAGTTAGAGTGAAGAATTACCAGTAGGCTAGGTTATTTTAATGACAGATTATTTTAAACTAAGACTTCACCATCTGTTCCACCCCCTAATTATGAATGCAAAAAGAACATATTTCACAATTACATCAGTAAAAAAGTAAGATATACATGATTTAAATGCATCCATGTGTTCTTTGTCCAATGCAGCGTGCATCTGTGATATTTTTCCAATCGTTCAGGGTCTGATCAGGAGACAGGGGCTGGGGAAGGGAATACTTCCCCTGATAAAGCAGATTAATTGATATACTAAACTTTTCCTGGCAAACAGATCATCTTAATTAGAATTTTTCACTGTTATGACATAATGATATTATAACCAGAGCTGAACATTAATTTGAGGACAAAGCCTGTCAGCAATTAGGCATAGAACATTCAATAACAGCAAAACTATTTTACTCTTTTTTTTTATTAAGAGAGTCAGTATTGTATGCAATTGACATTTACAAAAGCAAACAGTCCCTCTGTTATAATAAACATATCATTGCATAATTTATTTATTGTGTTACAGCATGCCTTAACAAAAAAAAAAAACCCACCACAATGAAAAAATTTCATTTGAATATGGCAACCTTTCTTGGATGGGGAGGTTAAAATGAAATAATAGGCATAAAGGGTGGCTAACTGAAACCTCATTCAAAGCCCCAGTGCACATCCACTGTGCTCCAGCTGTTAGGATATTGGAGCAATATCCTCCAGCAACACCAAGAAACATACAAAAGCATAACTACACAGCAGTGAAAACCAAGGTCCAATCTTGTACCTAAGTACTGCAAGACAACTGGAGTATTTCTCCTGAAAATAGCATTTTTACATGGGATGTATTCGATATACATGAATAACAATGAGCTTGGATCCTCTACTGACATACACACAAAAAACCCACCCCAAAACTCTGAAAGCTTTATACCTTCTCTTTAGTCTTTTTGATCCCTGGCAGAAAACAAAATAAAACAAAATAAACACCCAAATAAAATAAAAAGGCACAGGATTTATTGCAGTGTTCCTTGGGCTACAGGCTTTTTATGACTGAGTAAAACTTCCAGCATCAAGCTCATAGAAACCCCTGTTTTCAAACCTCAAACCACTGTCATTTTTTCAATTACAGTCCACCATAATGGCTATATGGCTGACATGACCATAGACTCCTCCTGAATTAATGACACATATTTGGCAACAAAGCAACATGTATTTGGCACCAAAATAGCTTCAGTGAAAAAAAAGATGAGGTAAGAAGACAAGCTCCAAGGATGTGGTTAGAATGGACTTTGATGCCAGCTTCCTAATTTGCCATCTTCGTGCTCTTTGCTTGTGTGGTCAGGATGCAATTTATGACAACAAGGTAGTGCCAAAAAATAAATGTGTCAATAATAATGAGGTCTGCTCTATAGCTTGGAGCCAAGAAATGAAGGAGGAAGAGAAAAGTTTACTGATTCCCTTGATGCATCTTTTGCCAGACTCAACAGAGTAAGTATGTTTATGTAACTGAAGCAGCAAAAACTTGCAGAGGCAGATTTACTACTTGATTAGAAAAAACAGATTTTGTTCCAGATCAGAACCGCTGCAGAAGTAGAGAGTGCAGAGGACAAAAGTTTACAGGCAAGAATAACGCTTCAAGGTGGCAGGCGGGTTCTTAAAGTGTATTGCCAGGTTTATTCTCTGATAAAAGATTGGCAAGTATCAGAGATGATCCTGAGAAGCACAGAAAGATTACAAATCTGTAAGCAGCATGGGTTCAAGAAAAAAATAAATCAGAGATTAAGAGTTTGACAAATTGTGTGTGTGTGTGTGTACAAAAGCAACCAATGACTTTTAGGGATCTCTGCCTTGTAGATACCAATTCCCACTCCCCATACCCCCACACCCCCTACACCCCCCGCCAAAGGCCATTCTGCATTGCTGCAAAACCTCAAACCATCCTGACTGCATAGAGGAAACTGAACCATGAAAGCTGTTAAACTTGATGAAAAGTTGGTATCACAGTAAGGGAAAAATAAACTATCCTTGAGTTATGTTGCAATGATATTGGAAGACAAAACTAGCGAGGCTTACCAATGTAGACAAAAATACAACAAAATAATCCAGGGCAGACAGCTTGCACTTATTCTGCACCCAGTTTATCATAGGATCATTTTTTATATTTGTTTTGGCAAGCCCCTTCACACAGCATGCAGACAACTGTCTCAGTGCCAAAATGCAGATAAGAACAACAAAACTGAGTTACATGATAGAAGCCAGATGATCTTTAATTATCTCCAGGAAATTTTTGGGTGAAGTACTTGCACTAGTTTGCTATAGCCTCTGTGTCTCTGTTTAACTGACCTAAATTGCTGGGCTAAACTGCTGAAATTCTTCATGTAGGTTTTGATGCAGAAGGCACATTCATGTGCTGTGAGGGACTTAAAGTATTTGTTAGAAGTGATGTGATGCTTTACACAGTGCAGGGTCAGCTTTGCTGAAGTCAGCTGACTGCAAAGGTTATTTTAACTTCCATGGCATTAAGATTTTAAATGTGTGATGACCAACTACAAATTAAAGCTTTTGGATTGTTTTTCTGTGAGGGTGAGGAAGAAACCTCTCCTGAGTAACACTTTAGAAGGTGAGTAGCACCCAGTAAGGAGAGGCAGGAAGTAATTTTTTTACATGACATGCAGACAATTTTATAGCAGCTTTATTGGAAGAAGTTGTTCAGTAAACTGTACACTCCCTCTGTCCATGGCAGTGGTTTCCAATCTGTGGTCTTCCATCTGACTGATTTCAACTTTTGACTACTCAAACTGTAAACTGAACTATCCAACAGTCTGGAAAACATGAGCTATTCATTCCGAACAACTTCAACCTGATCTGCTTGAAGAGGCTGTGAAAGGTCATTGAGAAAAGCAAGCTTGCAGTCTACAGACTTAAAACCACCACATAGTATTTAAACTACCAATGGACAATTTTGGGGAACCACTGGTCCACACACACAAAAGATTAAAAACTGCTGTTGCCATTGACAAATGCTAATTTTCATTGTCCTTTCTTCTCTATAGATGATTCACTACTAGAACAAAACACTGATTTACATTAGTACATGCTATACTAGCCACTGCTGAAAACTTCTTGTTAAAATCTTACTAGGCAGAACATTTATACTCTGTCTTTGCTATTCCCTTTCCTGAGAGGAGGGCTATATATATCATTGCAAAGAAAAGGGGAGAAAAAGGACTCCTGAGGGAGGGATTCAACACTGTTGCACTTAATTAAAATTCAATTTTGTGGGAGTTGTGTATTAAAGCACTGACCTTTCATCTTTATGATGCCAATTCCTGATGAGCTCCTTCCCTTCAATTATATAGGATTCCTACTGTTGGATCCAGACTGTTTGGACAGCAGATTATGATGCCACTAACTGCATGCCATCTAATGCAATCAGCTATATCTATTTGGGATGAGACCAGTTCTGGGTCCCTCAGTTTAGGAAAGATGTTGAGTTGCTGGAATGTGTCCAGAGAAAGGCAACAAAGCTGGGGAGGGGTTTGGAGCACAAGCCCTATGAGGAGAGGCTGAGGGAGCTGGGGTTGCTTAACCTGGAGAAGAGGAGGCTCAGAGGAGACTTTATTGCTCTCTACAACTACCTGAAAGGAGGTTGTAGCCAGGTGGGGCTTGGTCTCTTCTCCCAGGCAACCAGCAACAGAACAAGAAACAGTCTCAAGCTGCGCCAGGGGAGGTTTAGGCTGGATGTTAGGAAGAAGCTCTTCATAGAAAGACTGATTGGCCATTGGAATGGGTTGCCCAGGGAGGTGGTGGAGTCATCATCACTGGAGGTGTTTAGGAAGAGACTGGATGAGGCACTTAGTGCCATGATTTAGTCGATCAGATGGTGTTGGGTGTTATGTTGGACTCGATCTCAAAGGTAATTTCCAACCTGGTTAATGCTATTCTATTCTATTCTATTCTGAGCACATGATGTATTTTTCACCCTGAGAATGTGGTTCTTGGGGTCAGGATTAAGTGTATACCTGCCTGTGGAGTGGCTTTGCTTTGGATACATAAGGTTTGAGTATCAAATGGTTTCTGCCCTTTGGTGGCACAAATATTCCAAACACATATGCATTTGTGCACCCAGAAGCGCTGCCCTGAGTACAGGACTTGCCACTGTATGCACCTGACTAACATTTACTACCTAAGTGTCAAAACTGAAAGAGTAAGGAGACCCCCAGTAGCAGGAGCTATGATAGCGAGATTCGTCAGAAGGGCTGAGTCTCCACACCAGCACCTCAGACCACACAGCAAGAGCCTGTGGGAATTTAACCTGACTGGAACACTGTGCAAGTAGAAGCACCTATCCAAGCACAACTGACTGTGGGAACAATCAGTTTTGTGAATGGTATTGTTTCCAAAGCTGCAATTTTAAAGCCCTTCTGTGTTATCTATTAATATTTCAGTTTATGTATACAAAATGATCTTACAATCATTGTATCTGCCTGATTGGTCAGCCTTTCTTTCACAATCTGGCTCTATGTGAAAGTAAACAGATAAAGGTAGCTAAATGTCTGCTGTCCAGGAAAAAAAAACACCCAACAACAAAAACCAAAAACCCCAAAAAACCCACCAAAAATAAAAAAAGGTGAAAAAAATATAGGGAAGAATTTGTGATAAGAGTTAAGTGCACTCTTAAAATAACACCTGCACTCAGTAGGTACTCAGATGCTCTGGTGATTGATCCTGACAATTGGCTTGCTAGAATTAGATCTCTAGCCCAGAACTGAGTGCATGTGTTCTCACTTGCATCACACAATTTCATATATATGAAGCAGAGAGGCTGTGCTCAGGGAAGAACAGGATGAGGGGCTTATGTTTAGCATATTTAATCTATTAGATGGCAACAGAGACAACCAAAATAGATCTGAATGAGAAATTGAGTTGAGTTCTTTGCCTAGCATATCATTTTGATTTACACCCTTCTCGAAAGAACACCTTGAGAATACTTTACAGACAATAGGAAAGTAGAACAAATCCCAAATCCATTCAATCTAGTGCCATTCCTAACTGTGACCCTGAGCAGATACATGGGAAAAAATCCAAACTCATGCTCTTATCTTCACCTTCTTATCCCATGATATAATGCAAAGATGACAAAACCCAGTCCTAATCAGCTAAGAGTTCCTCCAGCTTTTATTAATTCTTGTACTATTGCAGGAGTTCTGTTGGCTATACCAATTCTTTCTCTACCTATGAGGGTGCGAAGCAGTTCCACAGATGTCCACTATGAAGTTTTTGAAGATCCATAATACAGGCTAAATTAAAGCAGCTTTTCCAGTAAAAAAAAAACAGCACATAAGAGCCTCCAGAACTGTTACTGCTATTTGACTCCTTAGTCCTGTGACCTTTGAAACAAGAAGAATCTGGACTGGCATGACTCAGAATCTGCTAGTTACTAAAAGAAGCTTATAGAGGCATGGATTGTGAAGTGGTTCTTCCCACTTTGAAATTTGTTTCCTCTGCATGCCTTTGTCTGTATGTCCAGCATCCCAATCCATGGCTAATGTTTGCTAGATTTGACAGTGGGAAATTCCTACAGATCTGGTGAAAATACTGATAATGGAGACCTGATCATCTGAGAGCCTCTGCAGCAGTAAATGCTGGACTGTGAATTCCTATGGCATTAGAGATGACAAAAGAGAGAAGTTTCAAATGCCCTGAGCACTGAAATATCCTCAGCCAGGTTGCACTGTCTTAGACAGAGAAGTCAACAGAGGACAAGATGGAAATCTACAGAAAAATATGCTGTGCTATCCTGGTACCCACACAATTGGTCTCCATTCACTCAGATGTGCAGGAAAGGCCGAGAAGCACAGGAGTACTGTGAGTATTTGGGACTAACAGAAAAACAACTAACCTCCTCAAACAAGTTAGAAACTTCATTATTAACAGAAGTATTTCCAAATCTTCCCCTACATCTGCATCCTACGCAGTAAAGCTGGTATCTCTGTGCTGGGTCGCTGTACTTCCATTAAGGGGTTTGAGGTTACAGAAGCACATTCCACACAAAAGCAGGGGACGCACATTTATGTGAAGATCAGTTGTCCTCATAGAATTGGAGGTCTGGTCCTGAATGATTTCAGGAAAGAACTCAGCTTGTCACTACAAAACACCATTGCTGTTGACCTTCCACTCCTGTTTCACAGCTGGAATACAAGACCAGGTGAGAAGATAGCATGTAGCTCTGCCACAAGCAGGACAGTAAGGAAAAACTGCTTCTCCCTCCGTTGCCATTTTTGTTTGGGTGGGGGTTTTTGTGTGTGTTTTTGTTTTGTTGGGGTTTTGTTTGTTTTGGTTAGGGTGTTTTGTTTGTTTTGGTTGGTTTTTTTTCGAGCTCACCTCTAATGCCTGTGTAGGTAAAGATAAGTATGGATTTTGCTGTTTACCAGCTCACTGCATAAATTCCAGCATATCAACAGCACAGAGCAGCTCTTTCAGTGGAAAAACAAAAAGTTTATATTCTTTTTTTAAACACAAGCTAATATATTATACTGACACCTCTGACTACTGTGATAATTAAGAGTCTGTTTGCATTTCCATAATAAAATCCTATTTTCTAGGGCTGGGGAGGACTGAGGGGATTATGATTCGTCCATACAGCACCAGTAGAAGCTAGAAACACAAGGTTTCAATCAAGAGTATTTTCTTGTCCTTTTTAAAAACAGTTTCACAGTAACCCTCTGAAAATGTCCCTCTGTACTTTTTACCACAGGGTTTTAGTGTGCAGCCACAACATCATGATGCAGCCTTAAGGTGTCTCCTAGAGCAGACGCAGCATAAAGTATAACCTGTTCATCAAAGGGTGCTCCAGTACAGTAGCTGCCATTTGTGACAATAATCCACATGCCACACTATCTAGTGGCACTATCTACTACACTATCTACTCTGGCCAGCCTGATCTAGTGTGGGGTGTCCCTGCCCATGGCAGGGGGATTGGAACTAGATGATCCTTGTGGTCCCTTCGAACCCTGACTGATACTATGATACTATGAGTCCCAAACAAGTCTTGACACCACCAACCCTAATGCTGTTTATTGCACTTGTCCACAATCTACACATTGCATCTCATCTCCCAGGTAGGAACTGATGTTATTGGTCTGCACTGTTAGGATCCATTTCACTTCAATTTGTAACAGACCTGAAACTTAAAAGTCTCTTCCCAAAGTAACTCCTCTTGCCAAACATTGGCACCATTTTCCTGATACTCAGAACCACTCAGAGAAAACCAACATGATGCTTAGAATCATAGAATCAATAAGGTTGGAAAAGAGCTCAGAGACCATCAAGTCCAACCTATCACCCAACACCTCCTGACTACCTAAACCATGGCTTCAAGTGCCACATCCAATCCCTTTTTGAACACCTCCAAGGATGATGACTCCACCACCTCCCTGGGCAACTCATTCCAATGGCCAATAACTCCTTCTGTGAAGAACTTCCTCCTCACCTCGAGCCTCAATTTCTCCCGGCACAGCTTGAGACTGTGTCCTCTTGTTCTGCCACTGGCTGCCTTACTATGATGCGTTAAACGCCCAGTGTGTCTAGTGTACTAGCTCTTCCTGCTCCCATTGTCAAGTTTTCCTTCTTCCTGCTCCATTAAAAACTCCAATGTATCAGCAGTTGTGTCCTGCCTTGAACAGTATCTTCTTCTCCATCCTAGGCAATGCCTTACATGTTTGCTCAGTTGTCTAAATTGCAGGCAGTTGTCATCAGTTACCTTTGCATCTTTATTGTGCAGTTCTGAATTCCTGCTCCTGCTAGCTGGTGTGCAGCATACTTTCAAGTCTCATTTGTGGAACATCAATGAAAGAACTTGTAGCACAAGTTTAACTTCAACCTTTTTGTCAAAAAAATAAAATGCAAACCAGAATTTCCTCCATCATCCTTTTATTTGTTCCAATAGCCGCATTATTTTTCTTCCCCCCCCCCCCCCCCCCCCCATCTCTTTCCTTAAGTGACTGGAAAACTACCTTGAGCCTGAATCAATTAAAATCATAGAATGGTCTGGGTTGGAAGGGGCCTTTAAAGGTCACTTAGTCTAACCCCTTGCAATGAACAGGGATATTTTTAACTAGATCAGACTGCTCAAAGCCCCATCCAACCTGACCTTTAATGTTTCCAGGAACGGGGTACCTACCACCTCTCTGGGTAACTTGTTCCGGTGTTTCACCACCCTCATCATGAAGTATTTCTTCCTCAGGTCTAGTCTGAATCTACCCTCTTTTACTTTAAACCCATTTCCCCTTGTCCTAGCAAACAGGCAACTAGATGATGTCAGTGCTTTTTATGCTGCTATGTGAATGTTTTTCTAGTTCAGATTCTGTTCTCATACCGTGTCCAAATGAACATGATGCCTGACACACAACACAGAAAGCAGTATAGTTAGACTCCTGCATGTAAATTTGCCTTTGTAATTGGCAGCAACCCTTCCAACTTGAAATAAATAAATTTAAGTGGTCATGCCTTAACGAGTTACGACATTTATCTGAATTTCTTCAATCTGTTTCCAGTCACTATAGTGAAAAAGAAAGGATGTTTTATCAGTCCTTCCCTGATTCTGGTTTGAAACCAGATGGGAAAGAGCAGAAGCACACACACACAAGATAACTGCAACAGAAATATAAGCAAATGTTTTCTACATCTGAGAAGACTGTTTGAGTTCTGACTGGAGTTTAAAATCTAAACAGTGTTTTCAGCCTAGCAATATTCTTAGCAGGAGTACAATTCAACTTGCTTGAGGCAATTTCCTATGGCACTTCAGGCTATTTTTATTTCTAAATTACATTTTTAACAGACAATAAACTAAGCACATTAGAATGCTTAGAAATTCAGAATGCTTTTTTGACCCTATAAGATGGATGTTCCTGGTGTATGAAACTTTAAAGCATCCATGTTTGAAACCACAATATATCTTGCCATATATTTCTAGCCAAATGTTCTGGCAACAAAATTTTCCTCTCAGAATCACAGAAACGTTCAGGTTGGAAAAGACCCTGAGGATTATCAAGCCCAACCATTAACCCTACTATACAAATTGTGCTCCAAAACCATATCCCCACATCTAAATGACCTTAAAACACATCCAGGATTGGCAACTCCACTGCCTCCCTGGGCAGCCTATTCCAATGCTTGACCACTCTTTCTGTGAACAAGTTTTTCTTAATGCCCAGCTCTCATAAGCTTCCCGTGCCTCTTCCCTACCCTGCAATGATGTCGCCATGCCATGCACTAATATCACAAACTAGTAACAAAATTACTTATGAAGAATCATACAATACAAGAAGTGCAGGCCTAGATTTTTCCAATTAGGAAAGCATTAAAAAAAAAAAAAGGGACTAAAACCCCCCAAAACCACCACTACCAAAACAAGCAAATAGACCCAACTCAAACCAAAACCAATACACACCAAACAAAACCAAAACAGAAAGCCACCAAACCAACCAAACAAAATAAACAAAACAAAGCAAGCAAAACCCACCAAAACCCCACCAAACAAACAAACAAAAAGCCAAACCAACCCAAAAACCCAACCCAACCCAAAAACCCAACCCAAACCCAAACCACCCCACTACTCCCTGAGTTTTGGAAAGTAAATATGTGCATACTACAGCCAGCTTCTGCCTAGAGCTGACTCCTAAAGCTCTTACTGAGGAACATCACCAAAACTTAATTCAGTGCAGAACTACTGTTTCCTAAACCTCTCTCTAACAGTAATCTGGAACTAAACCAAACCTAAAATCTTGATAACTGGTACATTTGTTATTGCCTTTGTTCCAAATAAAAGAGGCTCTGGATACCTTTGCAATCTGTTCATGAAGTTATGCGTATGGATCTATAGATTGACAGTCTGCAGGCCGGAGAGTTAAAATAGGTTAAATAAAAACACAGAGCACAACTTAAAATCAGCGTGGATGACAGATCCACTGAACACAGATTGGAAAGCATTCCTAGAATCTGTGAAGGTAAATGGAAAGAGTTTTGTTATTGCTACGAAAGAGAGAAATTGAAGCTGTATAAACATTGTAACAGGAGCAATTTCATTCAGAAAGCTACAGACAAGAATGCTAATGCACAGAACAAAAAGAAATCCCAGAATTCAGGCTATAAAGTTATCATGAACAGGGAATGTCCAGAGACTGACTATTGCTACACACTACAGACATGCTGGATTTGGAGCAAATCCATATGAATCTATCAATATTTTGTGCTTCACACACCAACTTCTTTTGCTGTCTCTGACCTACAATAATTACAGTCTACACATCAGAGGTAGTAGTATTTCATAAATCACAATTATCCAACTACTTAAAAGCTCTTTCCTGTTACACAATAAAATGTTATGCTTCTCATACAAATGGTTTCACAGCACAAACTGCTCTTGTAAATATTACAGCTTTAAATAGCATTTACTATTTGTAAATGCTTGTTGAACACAGCAGGTGGCAAAATGATTTAGCATCATGAGCAAATACATATGGTTGCTTGAGCCCAAATTTTAGAGTGGATAAACCTATTTTCTAGTCCTACATTTAATGGACTAGAAATGAACAAAAAAGGCAGCTAAAAAGTCAGCTAAAACCATTGTATACATCCTGGCAACTCACTGCTCCAAGTGAACTTTCTCATACGAAGTACTGTGCTTAAAACAACATAAAAGAAAATCACAGGTCTCACATATTCAATGAATGGCTCATCTGCAAGATTTCCTCTTACAGTTTCCAAGTAGGGTTATGCACTATGGAAAAATAATGCAAAGGCAAAAGCAAGAGCACAGTGTTATGCAGTCTAAAATCAATAGACAGAGAAAAGACATTAACCAAGAGGCTAATAAAAAGATGCTGCCCTGGATGGTAACAAAAAGAGCCCTGATATATTTTTTCTCTTAAAAAATGCTATTCCTTATGCCAATTTTCCCTTAGCACTGCAGTACTTTCTCTGTGTATATACACGTCACCTTACATTTTTGTCTTGTTCCAATTTTATGTTTGCATTTTATTTTCTCATTTCCTTCCTGCTACTCCCCTGTTCCTCTTTACTAGCTTGAAGTTTACACAGACCTTTACTAGAAATGCAGGGTTTGGAGAGTTCCCTTTCCCCCCACCCCCCTCTCCCTTTGTTGTAATGCCCACATCTGTTTTTTTCCCAGAGAAAAGATAAGTTTACCCAGAAAATAAAAAGCTAATACAACCTTTAGCTCATCAACAAAGTATGTCTTGTTGTAGGCAGGAATAAGTTAATAAAACAGGGAAAAAGCTTAGTGGCTTAAAGAAGAAAAAAAAACACCACCTCCTTGGGGTTATGAACGAACAATGTTGTTTTTTCTTCCCAGCGTGCAAGGATTTAATTAAGTGATAACAGTCACCTTGGGGTGGCTGCACAAGGCAATAATATCTAGGTGAAGAAAAATGCTGAAGAGAGTTGAGTACAGTCAATTTATCTTCAGAGAAGGCAATAAATGAACAAAGCATAGGTATTTGGCTGATTGTTTTGGAATGTTTCCATTACTGATAAACATCAAAATAAGAGGACAAAGATTTGGTATTTTCAGTATCTGAAATGTATTAAATACAGAAAGAAACGAAGGAATAAATCAGTGTGAGGTCATATCCTAGAGTTCTAATTGCAAATGGTTTGGTAATTATTCAAGCTAAACATAGAACAAGGGAATTTTAATGTTGACACAAAGGATAGAAATACAGCTGAGATGTGTATTTATAGCAAACACAAAACACTGGATGAATTTCACTCTGGAGGAAAAAAATGGTAAGTGTAGATGGAAAGAAGTGATATATATTAGACAAATATATGCAACTTCGTGGCCAGGAACCCAAATTCAAGGATTTAAAAACATGGTTGTGGGGGTTCTTCAGGAAACAAGCAGCAAGCTCAATTATCTATAAGCCTCTATTCTGCCACTCCTGTGAGAAAGAGCAACGTGACGCAGAGAGGAAAGACTACCAGGAGGAAATATTCTTCTTTACCACAAAGCTTTACATTATTTGAATCACAGGGTTTGAAAGGAATGTATGAGCTGTCGTTGTAGGTTTTACCACGTGCAAGGGGCTCTGAAAGCTAGGTACCCACAGCTGTAAGTTAGTCTTCCAAAAAGAGTTCAGCCACAATAGTTACTAGCAAGCAGCACAATCGGCCAAAGCCTCTGCCAAATGGACACAAACAAAGCTCAATATGGAATATGGAAGAAACAGCACAGACACAACAATGATCTTGGGAATTCACCACATTCCTCTATTCCTCTCAAGCTGGAAATTCTCATTTTCTTTTTAATTTTGATACTTTTCTTGAATCCATCTCCAGCAGTGAGGGAACAGATAGCTATGTCCTTGAGCTTACAACTGGGTTAAACACTCCTCACCCACCCCTTCTGCAAGGAGAAGATGAAGTCTACAGACAATTGTTTTTTAACGTTGTGGGCAGATGTCAGTAACGAACAGCTCACCCAGTGTCCTGAGAAAAAGAAACAAATTAAATCTATGTGTGTGTATGAGAGAAGGCAGGAATATTTGAGTTTAAAGAGAAATACACAACATTTTGAATTTGATGAAAAGTCTCAAACCTGATTCAACTAAGTTGCCTCATTATGATTTGCAGTGTATGCCTGGCTACAGCTATTTCTATAAACACTGCTTTTCAGGGCCTATCTTTTCAAGGCCCTTTACGTAAGATCTACATTAATAATTGGCTTCAATGCAGTTGCTTTCCAACTAAAAGCAACATGCCCTTTAAAAATACTTTATGAAGGGCAGAGGAATTTATTTCACAGTATCCAACTTAGGTTGGAAAGGACCTCGAGGATCATCGAGTCCAACCTATCAACACAGACCCCATGACTAGACCATGGCACCAAGTGCCACGTCCAATCTCCTCTTGAACGCCTCCAGGGATGGTGACTCCACCACTTCCCTGGGCAACCCGTTCCAATGATGAATGACTCGCTCGGTGAAGAACTTCCTCCTCACCTCGAGTCTAAACCTCCCCTGGCACAGCTTGAGACTGTGTCCCCTTGTTCTGGTGCTGGTTGCCTGGGAGAAGAGACCAACCCCTTCCCGGCCACAATC
This sequence comes from Melanerpes formicivorus, assembly GCF_026170545.1. NCBI lineage: Eukaryota > Metazoa > Chordata > Aves > Piciformes > Picidae > Melanerpes > Melanerpes formicivorus. The sequence continues at coordinate 3,654,808 of NW_027142401.1, read as the reverse complement.
ACCCCTCAGGTAGTTGTAGAGGGCAATGAGGTCACTCCTGAGCCTTCTCTTCTCCAGGCTAAACAATCCCAGCTCACTCAGCCTCTCCTCAAACCACCTCTAGGAGGCTGAAGGTTTGTCACCTGCTTGTAGCTGCTGCTTGGCCTTGGTAATGTGATTCCAGCAAACATTCTAATTACAGCTGCAACCTTATTGGTTATCTCCATCAAAACACTAGGGAAGAATTAATATGAAGCTTATTCTTTTCTTCAGGTCAAGACTGGGACACATGACATACGGACATACGGTTCAGTAGCAGACCACCTTTTTCAGGCTGCCAATCCAGGACCTACTCTGAGTTCCACAGAGAACAACAAGGGGCACGATCTTGGTTCGCCATAGAATTTGGACATCTTAAAACATTCCAGCACAAAAACAGTGTTGTTGAAACTATTTACTCCTGATCAGCAAGACTGATATTTAAACTCTCACTTTTTTTGAGCTGCAAAGCTGGTGAAAATGAATACAACTAACTGCAATTACTGTTTTAAAATATTTTAACTGCACTGAAACCCCAGTGTTAGGAGGCACTGGGCACTGTAGCCTGCAGATTCAATGAATACACATTACTTTGATTCATATTCAGCAGATTTTACTCTCAAACAATTAGAAACTTACATTTAGAATACATAGAATGAACACAAGCCCTATGAGGAGAGGCTGAGGGAGCTGGGCTTGTTTAGCCTGGAGAAGAGGAGGCTCAGGGGTGACCTCATTGCCCTCTACAACTACCTGAAAGGTGGTTGTGGCCAGGAAGGGGTTGGTCTCTTCTCCCAGGCAACCAGCACCAGAACAAGGGGACACAGTCTCAAGCTGCGCCAGGGGAGGTTCAGACTCAAGGTGAGGAGGAAGTTCTTCACCGAGCGAGTCATTCGTCATTGGAACGGGTTGCCCAGGGAGGTGGTTGAGTCATCGACCCTGGAGGCGTTCAAGGGGAGATTGGACGTGGCACTTGGTGCCATGGTCTAGGCATGGGGTCTGTGTTGATAGGTTGGACTCGATGATCTTCGAGGTCGTTTCCAACCTAAGTTATACTGTGATTCTGTGATACTGTGAGAATACATAGAATAAATCAGGTTGGAAAAGACCTTCAAGATCATCGCGTCCAACCCATCAACCAATCCAACCCACCTAAACGACTTGCATAATACAGTGGCCAAGGTTCCCTTTTCTAGTTACCATTGGCACAGTCACAGAGATGGGACAAACAGGTTTACAAACTCCAACACAATGAAGTGAGATACCATGTTATTTTTCCAAGTATGATTTGGAGGTGTTTGTAAATTCTGGTCCTAAAATCAATGCTGTATTGCAATGGCCAGAAAAATAGTAAGAAAATGTGATTACCTGGGTGGTAGTTTTATTTACTTTTCAAAGGTCTTTTATGAGACTTTAGAGGTTATTTTTGTTCCCTAAATGAGAAAACCAGTACTTAATGGTGGACTAGAAACATGCACTACATTTTGACTTAACAGAATTAAAATCGATCCACAAATGTCTCAAATCAAGGTGTGACATTAGCTACACCGTCAGACTATAGCTCCTAGAATTAAAATACAATATGTCTTCTAAGTTTGAGTTTACATGTTCACCATCCTATATATTTGGACATCTTTTCTCCTTTTTTTCATTTCCTGTTTTTATTTTACCTTTTCAACAACTGTTGGAAATGAATCAGATTTTAAATGTGAAACTCAGCTGAGACTGTTCTCCTGAACTAGCTGTTTGCTCAGCTTCTTCACCACTAACTCAGAATCTTCACCATCTTCATCAAGCTCACATTTCTAGGTCCTATCTACAGCCTTTGGGACAGAGCATTTTTTCGTCAATCCAAAGGATTGGAGTGGGTTCCAGAATGTGCTGGAAGGAGATTAATCTGATATAGCTGACTGATAGAAAGGAGGGGGATTTGAGGGTCTAGCAGAAAAACCAAAACCAACCTACCAACCAAAAAAGAACATCTCCCCCCCCCCCCCAAAAAAAAAAAAAACAAAACACCAAAATACCCCAAACCAAACACAACAAAAAGAAAACCCCAAACCCACAACCAAAACCATAACAAATTCAGCAAATGAAACCAAACGAAACCTGTACAAACAAACAATGAACTAAAGCAAAATTTAAAAAAGAGAGAAAACAGACAGCGGAGAACTTAGCAGGAGGAACAACCCAAAATTTTCTTGAAGATCTTGGAAACATGATGGTAGGATGAACATGAGCCTGCAGTGTGCCCAGGCGGCCAGGAGGGCCAATGGCATCCTGGCCTGCATCAAGAACAGTGTGGCCAGCAGGAGCAGGGAGGTCATTCTGCCCCTGTACACTGCACTGGTTAGGCCACACCTCGAGTACTGTGTCCAGTTCTGGGCCCTTCAGTTTAGGAAGGAGGTTGAATTGCTGGAACGAGTCCAGAGAAGGGCAACAAAGTTGGTGAGGGGCTTGGAACACAAGCCCTATGAGGAGAGGCTGAGGGAGCTGGGGCTGCTTAGCCTGGAGAGGAGACTCAGGGATGACCTTATTGCTCTCTACAACTACCTGAAGGGAGGTTGTAAACAGGCAGAGGTTGGTCTCTTCTCCCAGGCAGTCAGCACCAGAACAAGAGGACACAGTCTCAGGCTGCGCCAGGGGAAGTTCAGGCTGGAGGTCAGGAGGAAGTTTTACACAGAGAGAGTGATTGCCCATTGGAATGGACTGCCCGGGGAGGTGGTGGAATCGCCGTCACTGGAGGTGTTCAGGAGGAGACTTGACAGGGTGCTTGGTTGCATGGGTTAGTTGATTAGGTGGTGTTGGATGATAGGTTGGACGCGATGATCTTGAAGGTCTCTTCCAACCTGGTTTATTCTATTCTAAATGTGTAAAACCAGTTACTGTGAAGTACAGAATAGAGGGAAAGTGGGGTAGATATACAGAGGAGTTTGGGAGGAGAAAACTGAAGAAAAAAAGCAGGATAAAAATGCTAAGTTTCACTTCCAGTAAATAATTTCATAAAATGAATGCCAACCAGTTGCAGACTACTGTGAGAACAGAGAGGTATGCTATCTAAAAGTTATTTGGTGCTGCAAACAGAAAATTAACAAACAATATCTTCTCCAGAGCCGCTTACATGGCAGAGGCGCAAGTACGGACCAATACCAGTTCATCAATGTCTGAACTGAAGCAGAGATGAAGGAGGAGGACTTCTTTTCCTCTGGAGGTTCTTTCCCCCAGTTTTTTTACATTACTAACCTATTCCTGCAAGGGATAACTTTTATCCTTTGCTTACAAAGACTGATACTGCCTCTGGAAAACATTAAACTGCAGAAAATGATGAATTTTCCCACAGTATCTTCATGTAAGAGAATACCCCTGGCCATACCTCAGACCATTTTATTCTTCCTCTTACAAACTGCTGGGTGATTTTCTGTAGGATTTTAAAAAAATACTGCCCAAATATTTCAGCTGTGTGAACCTGTCCAGAGCTGACAGTCCAAGGCATAGCCTTAAAAAAGACTTCTGTATGCAAGTCAAGTGAAAAAAATTCTTGCAGTAGGCTGTTCTTACACCGGTCAACACTGGACAGCTGTTAGCAGAAAACACAGTCAGTATGAAAATCTGCTGTCACAGAACAAACTCTTTCCCCTTACAAAGATCTCCAGCAATACTTTCAAGAATCACCTAACAGTAATAAAGAACATGAGGAAAACATCTTGCTGTCTTGTGTTAGACAAGTGCTTTCCCATTTGTGTTAATATCAGCTGAAGATGTTTGGTACATGATGTGTATATATCAACGTGGATATTTATTGATCAATGTCAATGTTAGCTGAAGGCAGCTCAGCTACTGTACTAGCTTTCTAGTACAGTAAAATGACCCTTGCTCATTTTTAAGGATGCAATATCTGAAAAGCCATACAATGTAAAAATGTCAGTTCATTTTGACTGCACATTGCTATTCAACTCTACACTTGACCTATCAGCCAAACACCTCACGGCTAATTAAAAACTCTCAAAATATATACCACAATATCACCTGTGTTTTTTCTCTTCTAGAAATCTCTTCATAGTTACAAAGGCTAAAAAATGTGTATCTATATTTATCTACACCCCCATCTGCCTCTGTGTGGGATCTAGATCCCTATAGATCCATACATCTTTCCAGCAGCACAAAACCCCCCACATCCTAGTGACTGAATTTATAGGCTTTGTTTTTCCTACTACTCATCCAGTATACAGTATTTAATATTTGTTATTAAGATGAGCTTTACATCCCACCTTGATCAGAAACTTAGTGCATGCAATCTGTGAAAATTTACCCCTACTAAAAAGTGGTTTAGTAATAAAGTTTATTTCAGACTATTAGGTAGGTACATAAACATTACATACAAATAAACAGATGCAGCTCTTCTGGTTTTATTCAACTGTGGATATCATACTATCATAGTATCAGTCAGGGTTGGAAGGGACCACAAGGATCATCTAGTTCCAACCCCCCTGCCATGGGCAGGGACACCCCACACTACAGCAGGCTGCCCAGAGCCTCGTCCAGCCTGGGCTTAAACACCTCCAGGGACGGCACTCCAACCACCTCCCTGGACAACCCATTCCAGGGCTTCACCACTCTCATGGGGAAGAACTTCCTCCTCACATCCAGCCTGAATCTCCCCACCTCCAGCGTCATTCCATTCCCCCTAGTCCTATCACTACATGAGATCCTGAGAAGTCCTTCCCCAGCCTTCTTGTAGTCCCCCTTCAGATACTGGAAGGCCACAATGAGGTTACCTCGGAGCCTTCTCTTCTCCAGACCGAACAGCCCCAGCTCCTTCAGCCTGTTCTCATAGGAGAGGTGCTCCAGCCCTCTGATCATCCTCATGGCCCTTCTCTGGACATGTTCCAGCACGTCCATATCCCTCTTGTAATAGGGGCTCCAGAACTGGACACAGTACTCCAGGTGGGGTCTCACCAGGGCTGAGTAGAGGGGGAGGATCACCTCCCTCGACCTGCTGGCCACACTTCCCCTGATGCAGCCCAGGATCTGATTGGCTTTGCGGGCTGCAAGTGCACATTGAGAGTCATGTTGAGCTTTTTGTCCACCAGCACCCCCAAGTCTCTCTCCTCAGGGCTGCTTTCCAGCCACTCACTGCCCAGCCTGTATTTGTGCCTGGGATTGCCTCGACCCAGATGCAGGAGCCTGCACTTGCTCTTATTGAACCTCATGAGGTTGGCTTGTGCCCATCTCTCCAGTCTGTCAAGGTCCCTCTGGATGGCCTCCCTTCCCTCCAGTGTGTCTGCTGCACCACACAGCTTGGTGTCATCAGCAAACTTGCTGAGGGTGCACTCAATACCACTGTCCATATCACCCACAAAGATGTTGAACAAGACAGGTCCCAGGACTGATCCCTGAGGGAATCCACTTGTCACTGGCCTCCACTGGGACATGGACCCATGGAGCAACCATGATGTAATCAAGTTAGTTAAACAGTTAACTGCACAAGAACTGGTGCAGTTTGAAAAAGAGTTGGTATTGATCAACCTGGTTTAGTGGGAGATGCCCATGCTCATGGCAGGGAGGTTGGAACTAGATGATCTTTAAGGTCTCCTCCAACGAAAACCATTCTGTGATTTAGGAGACCCATCCCCTTCTGACATTGCTGTATAATGTGTCAGCCAACATTTTCCTGGGTTGCATATATGATGAGGGCTACCAGTTTCCCTAAAATGTATTCAGCTTGCTCACTTGCCTTATGATAAGAATGAAAGGGGAATAGTAGACATCAATCTGCTAATATAATGAAATAGATTTAATGTGATTTTGGAAGGACATTCAGTCATTGTACGCAAGATGTATACACTGCTGAGTCTCTAATAACACTAGTGGGAAACTTATGGGACTGGTTTTCCCAGCAACTGGGGTGCATGAATTGCCATGAAACAACCCTGACCTAACATCCACAACATGAGATGCAGGGAAGATTTCCCTTTTCCTTGTCTTACTCTGTTGATGTTGCTAACTGACATAGCAGTAGCATTGTAAGTACTAAGATTAACTAGAGAAATACTAACCAGCATAGAAGGAAACCAATTTTGGAACATATTGTGAAGTATAGAATAGAATAGAATTAAACAGGTTGGAAGAGACCTTTGAGATCGAGTCCAACCTATCATCCAACACCACCTAATCAACTAAACCATGCAACCAAACACCCCATTCAGTCTCCTCCTGAACACCTCCAGTGATGCTGACTCCACTGCCTCCCTGGGCAGCCCATTCCAATGGGCAATCATTCTTTCTATAAAGAACTTCTTCCTAACATCTAGCCTAAACCTCCCCTGGTGCAGCTTGAGACTGTGTCCTCTTGTTCTGATGCTGGCTGCCTGGGAGAAGAGACCAACCCCCGCCTGGCTACAACCTCCCTTCAGGTAGTTGTAGATGGCAATAAAGGTCTTTCCTGAGCCTCCTCTTCTCCAGGCTAATAGACTGAAAGCACACATGTCCATGGTTTCTTCACAATTTATTATTATTTTTAGATTTAAATCTTAGAAGGTTTACATTCTTTTATGAGGTAGCACAGATTTCATTCTGCGAACACAATTTTAGATTCTTAATTCTATGTTATCTGTTGCGGGCTGAATTTCTGGGACAATTCAGTCAAATTGGTTTAGCTGTTCTCAGAAGTGTGGTAGAGACACTTCTACATTGCCCATGGGAAAAAAAAATTCATATGGCCCTTTCTCTAGACTGTTCTGTTCAAACCTGATCTCATTTAACCAAGTTATGAATCTGAATAAAATCTGAATTTATACATGCCTTGCAGAAATTCACTGGAGGACAGCTACCAGAAAAACCTTAATGATTCCATTTAAATCACACATAAGTACTGCTAGAGATTGCTGGCACCTGACCAGAGCTTGCATTTACATCTCTAAATTGCTTTAGGTCAGTGGTATGTCACAACCAGAACTAACAACTGGCACTTGCCTGATCACATGCCCATCGGTCTGGTAGACTAAAAGAGGAAGCTGTTTTGTCTGAATATGAAAGACATGTGAACCAGACTTTGTCTAGGAGAAACAAAATGAAGCAAGGAAGTGCAGAAGACTGAGAGGGGAATGGGGTCACTTGATTGAAGGAAAGACACTGGGATTAACAATAAATATAGGGATGACTCCAGGATTTATTAGTCTAGGAGCCAACATTAGGGCTACTTTCATAATATGAGAACAGAAAAGAGCTTCAAATTACCTTGTCCAAACATAAAGGACTCCCAGTCCACCTTGATATGAACCAACATGGCAAGGAAGGAGTTAAGAAAATACAGTGAGATCTGTTAAGTAACTAGGATGCATATGGAGAATTAAGGATGGTAAAGAGATTGGAAATGGAGCTAGTGGGAAGTACTGACAGGCTGAGCAAGCAGAGGGGAGCACTGGGAAGACAAGCATTGGGAATGAGAGCAAAGACTAGAGCAGACAGGCTAGACAATTAAGATTTTTTTTTTCCCCCCACTACAGCCAGCTTCCCTCCAAAAACCAGATGGCTCCCACAAATTCTAATTCTCACAAAACTGGGAAGACTGGCAGCAAATCCTAGGGCCATAGAATATTGAGTATTAAAGTGACCCCCGAGGATCATCAACTCCTAACTCTACACAGGGCAGCCTAAAAGTTAAATCATGGTACCTAAGAGAACTGTCAGAATGTTTTTCCAACACCACAGGTTTAGGGTCATGACCATTATTCTGGGAAGCCTGTTCCAATGATTGACCACCCTGTCACTGGAGACCTTTTTACCAACAGATGTTAGTAAACCTTATTCTCCCCTCATACTGGAGCACATAGAGGAAATAATAATTTATTTTAGCTACTCTGTTAGTTCAAATGGCAAAAGTACATGCAATTAACCTAAAACTATATGTGTTGAAATGAACTATGTTCGTTTCAGCAAGACTCCATCTTCCTGACCTTTTCGTTTTCCTTCGTAGATTGTAAGAAATTACACCCAAAACAATGCAAAAAGAAAAGCATTAAGATGGCAGAGCTGAGCGCTGCAAAGTGAAATAAAACACAACAATTCCACTGGAATTCCTGCCTCATTTATTGCACATGACAGATAATGCTGCCTTAATGAACAGCTATTTGATATTTTGTTTTCTCCTCAGTTTTCAGCGTGTGGCCCTAGGCCTTATTTACCACATTCTATGAAAACCATGCTCCAAAGACAGAATTGTGAGCTTCCTTGTGGGTTTATTGTTGTGGTTTTTTGTTTGATTTGGTTTGTTTCCTATGATGATCATCACTACAGTTTCTAAGTGCTTCATAAACAATAATTTATTTCCCAAATAACCTTGTGAGGTTGTAGAATAAGACAGAAGGTGTAGCCCCTAACAGCCCACATCATTATTTTCACTGATCGATGTTGAATACAACAATTAGCTTTACTAGATAAGGATCCTCATTTTGAAGGTATAATTGGATACCCAAAGAAAGGGAGTATGTAAGATTGAAGGGCAGACTGAAGTTCTGTAACAACAAAACTATTAGATGCCCAGAAGTACAACAGCAGCAGCAAAAATAACTGAAAGGCCTTAAGGATAAATATACACCCACATTCTTATTTCAGCTGCCTGATATTAGGTAAATAATCCATTCCCCCTCCATGGGAATGAAGGTCTACCAGACCAGTGCTGCTATAAAGTGAGACTGAAATTTGTTCTTTTAAGTGACTGGGTGATGCTCTAGAAACTCTATTCATGGTCAGGGCTAGTGAATTTCAGCCAAATAAAGGAGAGCTTCAACAGCTATACAAATCAGACCCATTGCAACATGTAGGCACACAGTTAACATTTTAAGCATTAACATTTAAGCCCAGGTTTGCTAACAAAATTTTAGTCTCTTCATTTTGCATCCTAGCAGATTCCACTACACAGTGATTACTGAAAACAATACTGACAGGGCTTAACATGGATCCTAAGTAAAATCAACAGATTAGCCATCTTCATAAAATGCGCCAGAAATTCCTGACTACAGGAGTGGAAAATGATCCAGAAAAAAACAACTTAAGTTCAGCTGGAAGAACAAAACATCTCTGTGCTATGGTTACAGCCACAGTCCAGAGGGAGCAAGCTCTTCACTTTTGGGACTGAAGAGTGAAACCACAATTCACCTGCCAAGGTAACTTGCGAGTGATGGATTCCTGACAAGGCAAATGGTGTCATAGCCTGAATGCCCAAAACGATGAAGGGTGGACAGAAGGTCTTAGATGCTGCCAGCATCTACACTATTAAGGGATTTAAAAGCAGCAGGGCCAAGTTAAAATCAATCTTCTACTTTTAGGGATCAAATGTAGGTAATAGATCGCGGGCATAATATGACCATGTTAACTTAATCCCAAGAGAAAACACGCTGCTAAGTGCGATACAAACTGCTGGAAACTGAGGAGCAATGCTGGAGACTCAACTAAGCAAGCATTATGGCATGACTGCTTGTGATACGACTTTAAGACATACATAAGAAAACCCATACTAGCTATGCACAGAATGAGAACTACTGACTTGAAGCTTTCCGTGGCGAGAGGCTGATCAAAGCCAACTTTTCATCTTGTTATCTGTTTAATCTCTGGGGCTCAGCTTGCTGAGCCTTTCAGGGCTAGTCTCCTGGTACACTCCAGTCGTGTCTTTAAATTTCCTGCCATAGTTGCACCAAAAGGCAGAGTATTGGACAACGTAAGCATTGACCGCAACAAGCATCATATAATCTAAAGTACATTTTTGCACAGATAACATCTTCTGCTCAGTGGACACAAGCATATTTTCACAAGAGCTGGACACATTTTTTGAAGTGCCTTAAATAACAAGCCTTTGCTATTTCCAACATTTGCTATCCTTCTGGTAAGATGCGAGAATGGGAATATTTAGACATGCCACCCACACAATTCAGCCCTCCCACAACAACTTTATTTAGAGCTCCACATTCACACATTGTAGATATGAAGGAGTGAACACCTTTGGGGGTAAGCAGGACAGACAATTTTTCTAAGTAATTTTAATCCTGTGTTCCAGGGTTTAAGATACCCTTTGGATATACAAACTTAGCGGAAAATTTAACATGGGACAGATGAACTAAATTCTACCTAATTTGAAATTTCCTGCGCCTCCTGTGCAGCACTTACTACTGGCAACTTGTTGGATTAACTGTACCATGTCTGACTCTGCATAGCAATACCTGTGCTAAGCACAATTAAAAAACAAAACCAAGAAACAAGACTAACAAAAGTATTAAAGGAAAAGGCATAAAAAAAATCAGAAGCCACTGAAAAATCGCTCTCAGAGAAAGACTTGCTCTTTAAGAGTGTGAAGACCTTGTGTTGACTTGCTGCAGAGGGGAGAATTTCACCCTTAGATAGCTGACCTTTTCACTACAGTAAATTCCAATAGAAAAGATAGATACTAAAGAGTAGAAGGGAAAAAACTTACTGATCCCTAGCTCACAGGCCATTGATCAGCTTTCTCATATTTTCATATACATGCAATACATTATATATACACACACAGAGAGACAGAGAATAATAAGGGAGAAATCAAAGTACACTCACTCATAAAGATTCACCATCTTTCACAGATCTGAAAAAGTATTTAGGGTACTACAGCATTCAAAGAACTCCTATCAGTGTGCAAATCACTGGGAAGAAAGAATAAATCAACTCATCCAGCAGCCCAGTTTAAAAATGTCATGCTGCTTTATCCCTATCATTAAGAGATTTATTTTAGTGTCTTTAACTATTAAGCTTTAACTTTTTTCAGTGTCCCTATACTGCCCCTTGACTCATACACGGATTTACCTACATTATTTTGAGGGGTTATTGCTTCTGCTACTGCCTGCCTGGAGGGTTTCCAATATTCTGCAGTAAACTGTTTCTAGGTTTTCCAGTATCACTAATCAGCAAGATAAATGCAGTCAGAAGGATGGAACATTTCTGCAGTTAAAGCTTTTTCTTTCAAAAGACAGTAGAAGTAGTTGTTATTCAAATTCTCTGTAGGCCTACAGTACTGTTATTAATTTACTGGGATTATTACCATCTGAACAATAATGTTTTGCCTCAGATAAACTTAATTGGTGTTCCTCTTTTATTTTTGGGTCCTTTAAGAGGAAGAATGACAAACATTTTGAACTGATTTTATGTGGGATACATTTGAAGCAATGGAAGGGGCATGGAAGGACAAGGGACAGGAGGAACACTTTCATCTTGAAAGGTTCACAGATGCTGCAATTGAAGCATTTCCATGACTGCTCCTTGCCCTGGCCCTACTATTATTTTTGCAATTCTTCATTAAAAAACTGATCAGAGTAAATATTGTGGTCCTCCACTCGATGGCTCATACTCAGATTCTGCTTTTTAGGTTACTCCTTTTTTTAATTTCTGATACCATGTACTAATAAGGAGAGAAATGTGATGAAAGAGGTCACAAGTTCCCCTGCATAAGAGGCAGAGATTTCAAAGAACTGGCAAAGGCAATGTAAAAATTATAGGACACATAATTTAATCATCAAAATCTCTTCAACAATTAACAATTAACTGCACTGCATACATGCTGCCTGTAGCCAGCCCATGCTCTTGAAGTCCATCCATTGTGTCTCAACTTTGCCCAGAAATCCATCATGTTCTACTGGAAACAGTAGGTGCTCTTTCAATTTATATAGATGAAACAAAAACACTACAATTTCTACCTCTTTTGTTATTTCCTTATTGAAATATTCATTACTGAAGAAGAAATATGGGGAGAAGGGAAAGAAGGGGGGGAGAAAGAAGGTCAAGATGTAGTCCTTCTCTTTTTCAATCCCCATTCACTTTGTTCCCATGCTTGTAGCTGTCCTTGGTAGCTGCAAATGGAATTTTGTGACAAATAACTTTACATCCACCACTCAAGACGTTCTGGCAGGGGATGCAGTACATCTCCTAATAAAAAATTCTCCATACTTTCCCTACCCTGCACTCACCCCACAAATGTCCAGCAGTAGGCCCACAGCCTGGCTTTAGTTCAGCTCTCTGAATGCTATTACAAAGGTAGAAGCCCTGGTAAAAAGCTGGTTCTAGGTGCTGAGGAAGTAAAAATGCTCACACCCACATGAACCCGTCCAGTGTTGCTAGCAGAGACAAGCAAATAAAAGACTGGAGAAAGGTGTCATGGGAAAGCTGGAAATTCTCTTTGTAAGTGTAACCCCTGAAGTGGCATAAATGTCACACCTTCTGGGGGAACAGGTTGTTTTTAACCCTTAGATCTGCTGCGTGGCACCTGAAATAATTAAACCTGACATTTCTAGGGTTAAAACGTCAAGAAGGAGAAAGAGCTGAAAAAGGAAATTCCCCAGCTTCTTAGTAATGAAAAGCTGAGGGTATACCTTCTGTGGTTGTCTGCGAGATGCTTTCACATCCGTGTGTCAAGGGTTTTTCAAATTGACAACTTGCAAATTTGAAATACAAAAATGCCCAAAGCGATATTTTAGTGGCTCAGGGAAACTCTTGTATGGGAAAAAGAATTCTAAAGTGAAACGTCTCTAGAAATCACACAGGGCCTGACCACGATACTCTAATTATGCTAATTGCTTCAATGCCCTTGCTTTATTTATGCTGAGCAGCTAAGATAAATAAAGGAAAATTGCTTTGGATCTAACTGTATTCATATCAGAATGCAAACTAGCCTGTGTTTGTTATGTGATTGCTGATCTGTTTACACTAAATTCTGCAGGTAATTGCAGTTTTGATTGCACATTTATTTCTAGCTGCACAGGTCCCAGGACTAGGTCTGTCTGGTTTTATAATTAAACCATTTTGTAATATCTAAACTCACTAAAAAGCAAAACGATGCTTTAAGAATTTGCATATTTTATGCATTAAAGATAATACTTTTGGTGCTCACTGACAGAGAGGAAAAATTCTGTTTATTACTGAAAGATGGACAGCACGTCCTGGATTTGAAGAAAGTTGAGACATCTGTTCCAAGGCCTGTTCACTGAGCAGGACAGATGTCCTCCGCATCCCCGTAAGCTGCTAGACAACACCTACTTTGTGAACTTTCAGTTGTAACTTTCAGATGAGCAAAATATGTTAAACAGAGTGATGCTGGGGCGTTGGTGATTAACCACAGCCCCCCAGGAAGAGTCAGCACCTGACTGTATCTTTAGAAACGGAAGCCTTTTCCTGGGACGGCTTGCAAGCGAATGCAGCGCTTTGCATCTGGGGTATCGCCAGAACTGATGTAGCCTCTCAACAGCCCTCAAAAAGAAACAGTATTATTCTCGTTTTGCAGCAGAGGATACTGAGGTGAAGAAATTTGACTTGGCCGTGGGCAACATAAGAAATTTGTGTCAAAGATGAGTATGAAAAGGATTGTCTAAATCCATGTATTTTGCCTTAAGCACAAAATTATTATTATTACTTATACATCACCATAAACGCGTATGGCATACTGCAGACAGATACAAGTGACAGGTACTGCAGAGTTGACACTCTCAATTATGAAACCATCCTTCTGTCCTTGGTGATGAATTTGAGGTGAAGAAGCTTTCTATTTTTGTTGCAATGTATTTAGCACCTTCTGAAACCTTAATTTGAACTTCAGCGGTGGTTTTTTCTTCCTTTCCACATCCCTTTAACATGTAGGCTCCAAATCTAATCTTTTCTTCCCTCTGTCTTTGAGAAATGATCATTACTATAACATTACAGAGAAAAACTCCCTAATCTCACTATTACAAATTTAGAGCCGTGTCATCTCTGTATGGCTTCTTCATCCATCATCAATTCCAAAATCAGTAATCCAGTCTGTCTCACTTAATGGAAGACTTAATATCAGTCTATGCAGACTAGCCTGGCAAGCCTCTCAGTACATACTGCAGCAGCTCACAGCAATAAGGTGTGCATCAACAGGCTGCTTGCACCCTGTGTGCACCAAGTGTAAAACTGAAGGCCAGAGGAGTTAAACCTCTGAAGAAGTGCACAGCAGGCATGTAAAACTTGGCAGGGCCATGGCTGTGTAACACATTTCTGTTACAATAAAACTTACAATTTTAACTGTTTACAAAACGTCATAAAAGTCACTTCTACCTGACAGGAAGATACTGCATGACAATGTAATGACCTCATTAATGTTTAGAAATATATAAGGGGTGAGTGCCAAGAGGATGAGGTCAGGCTCAGCTCAGTGATGCCCAATGACAGGACAAGGGGCAATGGGTGGAAGTTGAGGCATAGGAAGTTCCATGGAAACATGAGGAAAAATTTTTTTCACTGTGAGTGTGGCAGAGCATTGGAACAGGCTGCCCAGGGGCTTGTGGAGTCTCCTTTGCTGGAGATAATTCAAAACCTGCCTGGACGCATTCCTGTGTGATATGGTATAGGTGTTCCTGCTCTGGCAGGGGGTGTTGAAGTGGATGATCTTTCGAGGTCCCTTCTAGCACCTAACATTCTGTGATATAATTGAGAGCAAGACTAGTGTGAATATAATGAGGTTTATAAAAGACATCTCTCTAATATTGTCAGTGGATAACTTCTGATTGTTTTGAAGGTTCTGAGCATGAAATGAATCAGCTTTTCCCACTGCTCCTTGCTCCTATTTATTATTCCAAGAAGATACGTTACTCTTTCAGTAGTACTTTGTCAATTCTAATCACCATTTATGAAGATGCATTATTAAATACTGAAGTTGCCAGTCCAACTTGTAGAGTCCCAAGTTGCTGCATGGACTTCATCCACATCCAAACAGCATAGAACATCTTCACCTGTCTCTGTCTGATTTTTCCTTCCCTGTGGACTCTACCAGTTTGTGGAATTAACAAGAGAGTGCTTGTTCAGTACCAGCCATGCCTTGAAAATTCTGTCGAGTGTTTTCTCTATTAAAATTAAGAATATGAGAAGTGGAAGATTATTAATTCTCAGCTGTTTTGTTTGAGTTTTGTTTCCTTGAAAGTCTGGAGATACTTTTTCTTCCCAGGTTGGCAAGTAGGAGAAGTGGCCCAGTGCTACTGGGTGCTGCTTATAGCTCTCTGGTGACAGAACAGGGAAAAAACTATGAGAAGAAAAGGAGAAAACAGAGACAAACCAATTGTCTTTGACTGAAAGGAATCTTTACAGTTAAAAAAATAAAAGGGATTGTGTTGTTCTCAACTGTAAGAAAAACTCTTTTTCCCACTTGAAACTAAGCACTCATGCAGTTCCTTCTCCAGTTCTTGCTTCTACAAGCAGCACAGATTCTTTAAATCAGAATGTGAATGAATATTTGTGGAAAGAGGCAACTCTCAGCGACACCTGGTAACTGACAAGGACAGGCTCCTGGTTACAGAGACCTGGCATGCCATTTTAAACTCTAATTTGACTATAATTTTCATTTGTTCCACAAACTTCTCTCTTAAAATATTGCATTCACAAAGAAGATACTCCATTTTCTTTCCATCTCAGCTTAAAAAGAACATCCATCCAAGACCTCAGAAAGAGTTGGTAAATAACTTAAAGAAAAAAACCCCTAACACTTTAAAAGAATATTAAGAACTCCAAATGTTTTCTGTTCAAAAGAAGTTTGAATACAGATGTTGCCATTCAGCTTACAGATACAAATACACAAAAACAATGAATACTTCCCTGCACACTCAGAGCCCATAACCAGATTATAAAGGAGAACATACTTGTTTCAGATGAGACTTATAGCTGAGTCTAATCTTTTCTTTTGAGATCACCTGAAGCGCTGCATCTTTCAACATATCCTGAACAGACAAAGCTCTTCAGGAACTTTCTCCAACTGAGGTGAAGAATTAGTGAAACAATGAAATGCTCTCTTCGTTTGGTAACTTCAACTGCCTCATCTATTCCCTTATAAGATACAAGAAGCTGTCACAACTTAATAAATGACTTCTATACATCTTCATTGTGTTATCTGCACTGAGCAATGCTGCAACAGAGATCCAAATACTGCCTGCAGATACTGCAGTTCTGCTTTACAGTCACCTCCAACTTTTCTGCAGCTTGAGGTAGTATAAAGCTTCTACAGGATCTAAGCTATATTCAAGTTTGAAGCTATTTAGATCCTGAATATTTGTTATGTATGTAAATGTACCTTTTCAATGCTGTTGCCATCATAGTTTTTCCTTGATGCACAAACTATGCCTGCTTCAATTTCATTTCAGCTGCCAGTTCTACTGCCCTCTTCTGTAGAGAATAAATTTCCACATCTGCATAACTAATTATTGCTCTGTTTTATGTGAAATATTACTCTTAATAGTGTAACATAGTGGCAGGCAAAATTACCTAGCTCAAACGGAGGAGGCCATTCTTTGGTGGCATTTTAGACACACTTTTCAATCTGTACATGATGCAAAAGAATAATTTTTATTCATCAGCTATGTCCCATTCTCCTACAACCAGAGTGAATGGCTTCAGCCAGATGAATTACACAGATGCTGCAAAAGAAGGAGAAGCATTTCCTTGCCTACATATATGCAAAGGCATTTTATACCACCCTTTATACCAGAAAGGCACAATGTAGGCTGCATTTGGACTCTTCCAAGACAAATAAGAACACAGGACTCATCACTTTCCCATACAATCAATTTTAGCTCTTGCAGAAAGGTTAAACCAGGTAAAGGTGATTTGGATCACTCAAATTTGTCCTTACATTCCTAACTCACTGCCTTGATATTGCAACTTTTGGGCAGTCTAACATAGAGTCGTGCACCAGTGGAAATAACTGTTCTGTACCTGGGTCCTGAGTTTGGTAGGGCTTGAAAATCTGCTTTTAAAAATAGATATACTCCAGATACTTCACTTTGCCGTTCTGAGGGGACAGCACTCACTGTTGATTCAATTTGAAGTTCTTTGGATTCAGTGACATACAAAAATTAATTCAAAGAGGAAAATTTTAATTCATAAAATCTGGCAGTGTCCTCTTAGGCTACCTGATTTTGGGTTCACAGGCTACTAGGAGCAGCAGTTGAGGACAAGATCCATCAGCCTTGAGGTTTCCTACTGCCTTCTATTGGAGTAGGAGAGTATTTTGCTTCCCTGAGCAGTCATGAAGCTTCTGAGTGAAGACTGATGTGGTAATTGTATCTGTCATAATAAAGCCATTTACAGATATCAAAACCTGTCTTCTCAGATTAAAAGATGATGACTCATTTTGTCCCATTTTGATTTTTATCCTTTTAAGTTAAAAGATGGTTAATAGAGAATGCTACACATTTTTTTTTCTGATAAGGAAGGCTCTGATTAGCTATGTTAGTTTTAAAGCATTTTCTTAGTCCTTTCAAAGTGTTCTACACAATATACCCGACGTGATTACTTTTCTAACATATTTGGGCAGACAGTACTTACCAGTAAAGATTTTTTTAGTCATCTATTAACCACCACATGACGAAAACTCTGAATACACATAATTATCTTTTGTGCAATTTCCTTAATGATCACAAAGTGTGTATTAACACCACAACACTCAGAGGTCACAACAGTATCTCTGTATAGTGAGTTCTGATTGAGGAAGCCAGGTAGGAAGGGAAGGTTCCTAATGACTGGGACAGCTCAGTGAGAGTTTCATCTTCAAACAGCAGTGTCATGAGACACCAGAGAGTCAGAACTGGATGAGGTGTAGGCAGATAGGGTATGGGTAAGATGGAGGACAAGTAAAGTTCCTTTAAAAGCCTGATAAAAAAAAAAAAGAATGAAGGTTATTTTGCCCTACTCTTTGAACAAAAAAACCATAATTGCCTGGGCTTTACTCTGTCCATTCCCTTTGATTCATGATCACTGAAAGCATGATTTAAACCCCAAATTCAAATGGTCATTACGTTATCTTTGTTTTGGAGCTGGAAGGTACAGAATATAGTTCATAGAACTATCTCAACGCCGTATTTGCTCTTGGTGTGTTATTACAGTATCCATTACAACTAACTGTCCAGAACAATTTGCTTAATTCATTTGAACTGAATTCTGACCAGGAATGCAGACATGAAAGTTACTAAATTACCAAGGCACTAAAATGAAGCTGTTTCCTATACTACATTCGTAGAATGCTCTAATACATATTCAGTACCCAGTGACTTGATTTTTCTTGATCTCATTGCCACTACCCTGTACTTTAAACCTCTGGAGGATTCAATCCAATGATCCTCCATGACTAACAAGCTGTTTAATTCACCAATGGTTTCCTTCATTATTTTACAGTTGCAACTTGGGAAAAGTGAGAGTATGTACTGACAAGGCTATTATAAGGACTACTGTTATAATACTATACCACTAGCAGCTCCTTAGAAGGACTTAAAATCCTTAAAAGAAGATTGTAGAGATATTTTTTTTTTCTTTATTGTGCATAAATGACTTACAGATAGTGCACGTTTATATACTGATAATTCTTGCTGGAGACCTACAGGACCTTCAAATGTAGCCTGGGCATAAGTGAAAGAAAATCATTTACACCTGATAGTTATGAAAGGTCATGAAGTGAAGAAATAAATTCTAGATCTCACAGGTCTAGCCTTAGGGAAGGGAGGGAGAGGGTGCATTAGTGCTGTGATCTGTGAAGGATTTTTTTTCTGTGAATCTGTGTTTGTATGTATAGAAAACCATACAAAACCTTAAAAAACATCAATAAGAAGTCACACTTTCTTGTTTTTCTTTTCTTTCCTCGTGTGTTTATTTTTCCTATTGTCTCCTCATCTAGTCTCCTTTTAGGCCATAATGCCCTGCATTCTCCCAATTCACTTCTGTTAGATTCACTCCCACAGTTTCAAAGATCATCTTACTGTCAAATAGTGAACTCTGTTTCCTAAACTCTAAACTGAGAAGTGAAAACAACTCTTAAACACCAGATCTAACAGCACGCTAAGGAAACTGATACTTAAGACCAAGAAACACACCTGCAAGCCCTCCTGCACAGTAGGTCATAAGTAAAATTAATTTAATGGTCTGATCCCCACCTCATTTATGAGCAGCAGGATGGGGTCTATTATGCTCTTATGACACTGTAATTGAACTAGTGTGGGGAATCTTGCATAATTCAATCCAGAGTTACCACTTTGCATCACCTGGGACCCACCATGTCACATTTCTTGATAAAAAAGCAACACGTGAAGATGCCGTACAAAAGATGATGCCCATGCCTGCCACCCTTGTTGCACTTGCTTAAACAACAAAGAGGTTTGCATGCCAAGTGGTTTCAGAATATCAAAGCACAGTTAAATATGTGTGCCCTGTTCAAAGTAATTGCCTTGAAGCTGGGCTACATTCATTCAGAAAGAGCTTCACACTAATCCACCTATTGTACTGCAGCAAAACAGACAATGAAATTCACCTGCACTATTCCAAATAAAGGACTAATAAACCACTAGAAACTGATTCTAGGACTAACAAAACTTCAACAACAGCTGAACAACAACTAATAGCACATCACACTAATTTCTGTTGAAAACATCTTTTGGAAACCACTGAACACTAATGTTTGATAGATTTATCACAGGAACGAGTGCCATTGGATTTCCAATTTTGGGCACAGAGTTTATGAGCAGGCAGGCAGCATTGTTGGTGTATTTGCACAACTTTAGCACTAAATGATGCTTTTTGTTTCTGTCTGTGAGGTAAGGTTTATTACATAGTTGGAAATATAGAGTAGAGTAGAGTAGAGTAGAGTAGAGTAGAGTAGAGTAGAGTAGAGTAGAATAGAATAGAATAGAATAGAATAGAATAGAATAGAATAGAATAGAATAGAATAGAATAGAATAGAACAGAACAGAACAGAATAGACCAGACCAGACCAGGTTGGAAGAGACCTTCAAGATCATTGTGTCCAACCTATCATGTCTAGGGTTTCTGGAAAGGATGTATTTGCTACAAATTAATACACTAAGAAAGCTAGGCAGGACACACTATTTTAGGAAATGTAAACTTAAAGAAAAAAAACCCCAACAAAACACCAAAAAACAACAGCAAGTCAAGAGCCAACTGTTTCTGTTTTGATTTATTCAGTATTTCAGAGATGCTGCCTCTGCAGGGAACAATATGCAAGGCACTGGAAATTCAGAAGGCACCTCTTTTGTGTACTATAAAAATGTGCTGCTAACCTACAATACCCTCATAGAAACACAATTCAATAAGGAACTCAGTTGGGAAGATGCCTCAATAGAATGACATGAAAAAATGGTCAATACAAGAATGATGTAGTTTACCTTACAAGAGATTTTGATGCTGGAAATAAATAGGGCTTTGAAACTTGTAAAATAAAAACCAAGATAAACACAGGCTCATATTTTTAATTCTCACACATATTTAATGTGACTTTTTAGCAGATCATTGCCTCTGAATCATCACTTCTATCAAGCCTATCACTTGAGAAGTGTTTCAGCACTTAGCCCTCAGGGCAAAGATAAGTCTTCACCATTGTCACATACAGTACACATATTGAGCTATATTATGCTGAATGGGAATACAGTACACTGCAGAAACAGTACTGATTCTTGCAGAATATCCTGAGATACTTATCAAGCTGTTAAAGGAGACATCAGTCTTTTGTCTGTATTGCCCTTGACACATCCTGAAGTAAAGTATCTGGAAATTCTTTGTTTGTTGAAGGACTCTCAGACTCCTTAGGTCTAATGTAGGTTAAGTGCTCCCCAGATCTCTCAAGAATGGAAAAGCACCTTGAAAAACACTATTCAAACTCACCAGAAACAAATAAATTACAGCACTGAGTAAGTATGACTGAACATCTGTAACAAAACGCAAGCCTGAAACCTCACATAGATCCTAAAGCAGGAACAACTAAATATTGACAGCCAGGGTATCAAAACTAATCATCTCAACATAACAAAACCAGAACCAAACGCCAAAAAACCTTCCCTTACAAAAAGCTGCTATGATCAGGGGTTACATGAACGATGAGAAATTTTGTCACATTACCATCCAATTAACATTGCATATATTTTCAAGGATAAATACTAATCTGCCTGCATTTAGGATTTGTTTCTTGATTAACACACAGACTGCAGAGCAAACAGGCTGTATGACAACAACATGCTTTTTTATTTATTTATATTTTTCCCCCCCTTTCAGTTACTGTTTGCATCCATACCTACCATCTACTTCCTCTGCAACTGTTGCATGATTATCTTTGCAATATTTTGGAAGAAGTAGTCGAGGACAAGAAAACAAATAGAAGTTTATCATCTGTCTCAAAGACTATTTTTGGTGCGCATCCTTCGTTTTGTACCAGAGTGATGCAGTTAATTTTAATAAGCACAGGAGCTAAAAATGTCCCCTATTCTCACTTTTGTTTGTTTCCTACCTCGTAAATGCCAGAGCAGCCAACAGAACTTTCACAACATATCGGGAAGAAAACATTTCTCCTTTCACGTTTTTTTTTCCACAGGCAAATCGCCAAACCCACAACGGTTTTTCCTGTTTCAACAGCAACTTACAAAACACAGAAAATGGAAAAAAAATAAAACCTCATTTTTTAAAAGATTAGCTGAAATAAAACATTGACAAAACACAAAACTGGCTTCTGATCTCCCAAACCTATTTGTGCTTCCTGTTATAGATTTAATCGGATCTTAAGAGCTTAGGAATACATTGTCAGAAGCATCTGCTACGTCTATTGTGCTGGAACATGCAGCAACTGAGATGCCAGTACAGAAGCACAGGAGGCTGCCAAATGCCATGCCCTCTACCTGTCTGCCAGGCTGGTCTGCACACAAATACTGGCACTGCAGCATCTACCTCCCTGCCACTGCAAGGTTGTATGGTCAGGGTCGAGATTGTGAGAGGTGCCCGACACTGCCACACAGCCCCATGACAGCAGTGGCTCACATTCCAAAAGAAGGATGCCCTGTGATTTTTGTCCATCATATACACCTCCTTAGGTTGTAGGCATTGAATTACCCATGTCACTTGCATTTCAGAGCCAGTTAAACTTTCATGTATAACTGCTGATGTAAATTATGAAAAATAATATGCACATTTACATGGTATTTCAGTGCTCAGCTTCCCAGGAGTAATGTGATCGATATGCCATTAGGGGAGCACAGAGAAAGAGACCACAGACAGAGGAAAAAGGCAAAGGCTGGCACAGATGGGCACACACACAAACAATGGTTTATGTTAAAAGAAACAAACTGAAAAGATACTTCAAGAGAGTATAAGTCACATAGTACCCTACTTCCTGAGCAGATCTAACTTGCATAATAGTAACTTAGAAGTAAGGCCACTGAAATTACCCCAAATCTCGTAAAAAACCTGTCTGTCATCTATCTATGGGGATTTAGGATGCTTGCAAAGTATTATTTTCTAACACTGTCTTGATAGAGAAACAACACAGGGAGAAGGCCATTATGTGAATGTTCTCACAGTCTGTCTCTTCATCTCAGCTCTGAGAAGAAACAACCTGTACTTTCACTCCTAAGACTCTACTGACTGGAGTCAAACAGTAATTCTGAGTTGTATCAAATTGTACAGGCAGACTGTAATGCGGATAAATATCCAAAGAGATTAGCTAAGACCACCAAAACTCATTTCACTTGTGACCTATTCAGATTTAAAGCCAGTCTCTTACCATTACTGTTTCATTAGAATGAACCGTTCTTAAACAATTTATCCAGGGTGTTCCCTGAAGCATGCATTCAATCAATTCTAGACATGCACTTAGACTTTTTTCTTCCCTTACAAACACAGCTTGGTCTCTAAAATGGATTTTCACATCAGGGCACCTCAAGATCCAAAATATGCCTTGCCTGTGTTGACAACTGGTAGAATTTACCGCAGGAAAATTCAGTGTCACTTTGGAAACAGCTATTAGGGCAACCCAGTATTAGGTTACCGTATCTAGACCTTTGTCATACTTTAAAGCTTTCCATGAACTAGTTTCTAGTTCCCACTCATTATCCCTCCCCTTTTCAAGACTCAAGTCAGGTGAGAGAAGGCAATGATTGTTGTCAGTGTTTTCTTTGCTGTGTGATCTCAGTACCCTCTCGATAAGGTTAAATAATCCTATATCACATGTAAAAAAACCCAACATCTTCAGTTACATTTTTGTAAATAAAGTGTTGTGGGGAAAGAAAAATCACTTCTCCAAGCACAGTGGGATCACATGGAGGAAAAAGCAAGGCCAAGGTCACGGTCATCAACTTGTATTTGGACAAAATAATGCTGAGAATTCATGTCCATCTGAAGGACTCAGTTCACCCAAGTAAAACAGAAGGTACAGAGAATTACTGGTCCATTTACAGTGCACTCAGCCATGTATTACACATCAGAAGCCAAAAGCATCAACTCTCTCCAAAGTACTTGCTAGTTCCACAGTTCTTTCTGTTGAACAGGGCTAATCTAGCTTGCATGGAAGCTCATTACAAAACTTTAAGAAGCTATGTATAATAGAATCTTCCCAGCATATATTTGGAAAAGTGTATGAGGATAACAGCAGGGGCAGTATGAACTCTTTTCTAGGTCCAGCATTGTAGAGAGAACACTATTTGACATTCCATAACGTAAACTGCTCTGCTTTCTTATAACCATTACTTTAAAAAAGCATTTTCACATACTTGGGCAACCTCTGCTGAGCAGAAGGAATGACTGGCTTGGAGAATTTAATCTACAATGTTCATTTTGTGTTCTTTATGGCAAGTAAATTACGCAAGGTTGGTAACTACTGAAGAATGCTTCTACAAACGAGTTCCCTGTATGGCCAACAGGACAGATATCACAGTGTTCATAGAGCACAGCTGCCTATGAAGTGCCTGAAAGAACATCACCAATATTTTATTACCAAGGATCTTTTCTCATTAATCTCATTAGTATTTCAGCTTCTCTAGTGATTATATGGCAGTTTTTAAATGGCCAGAAACTGAATCCAATCAAACTTGTTGAAAGAAACAAAAGCTATCAAACTAATGAGCACATATCATGTTATTTACAACACAAATGATGTGGTTCCTGGGGCTTTCCTTGAATAAAGTGGTGGATTGAATTATGTAGAAAGCAGCACACTGAATTTGGAAGCCTGCATTCACAGTACAAAGATCTGGAACATGAAGTTTCTGAAGTCAAAAAGTATACTTTTTCTCATTTTTGTACACAGACATAAACAGACAAGAGTTGTATCTCTGTCTCTATCAATAAGTATAAAGAAATAGTCTTATTTATATGCCTACTACTATGCCAGGAAAATAAGTTCTTTATCCATCACATCTGTTTGAATATACGCAGATCTTCTGTAGCCAGAAGTGCTGTATAAAATCTCTGCCGCCAGCTTAAAAAGCCTTGGGAAAAATGAGAGGGTCAATGGCTGGTTCTAACTCCACATCTTACACACTTAGGTGATTTCATCAACATCACAAAAGTCCTTCATGTTGAAAGAAGCACCTCCCAGTCTGATTCCACTCTCATCATTAAGAGATAATCACATCACTCAAAGCACTTACAGATCATCAGCTTAAAGCACAGAGTATATGGAATTAAAAAGATGCAGAGCATTTTCTTTTTAGTTTTGCAAGTTTAGTGGTATATTTATTACATTAAAAAGACAAAAAAAACCCAAGACACCAATAAAATATCCAAGCCCATAAGTGGAACCTGCAGAAACACAAGCCCTATCATCTCAGCCCTGACTACTAGAAGGAAGAGGTATCTACTCACCTACTTAAACACAAGAAAACTCATTGTGAGGTTAGTCCCAAGTCCAAGCTGTCCTAGCTCTGGCCTGTTAGGATAAGAAAAAAGACCAACAGACATGCTGGGAGTAGGTGGATGGAAAAGATGGGTTGAGATGTATATCTGTGAAAGTTCAGGTTAACATCTGAATTTAAATCCTGATTCAATGGCCTTAAGGAACAGTTTTGTTGCTGAATTCATTAGGTTTTCCTGCCTAGAACAGGAAGTTTATTTCATTTCAACTTTTGAGCACAACAGTTCCCAGGTCAATACACACAGCCTCTTCTGAGGAAAGTTCAAGCTATTCTTTTGTTTTTCTAAACTTTCATATCTCTTCATATTTTATCTTGGGTCTTCAGAAGTAGTGTGAAAGGTGTATCATGGGTAGGTTGGTGTCCATCACTTTTCTCCTTAAATACCGATATGCTTGAGCACTCTATCATAATCCAGTAATAGTAATAGAGAGCAACAAAGTAACAGTAACTCCTCTGAGGGTAACAGAATTTAATGGCCAGCAAAATTTCCACCCAATAGGCTTGCTCTTGTTCGGCCCTCCTTGGAACAGTAAGCCTAGCCCAAAATTATCTGTACTTTTCAGAACAACAAGGAAGCCTGTGTATAATTTATTATTATTATTATTTATGGTGATCCAAAATGAAACATTCTCCAGCCCATCAGGCCTTACACAGTCCCATTCTACCTCTTTTCCATGTCTCTCTCTTGTGATCACAAGGAGGATGCCCGGTGACTACTTCACCCTTAGCTATCAAGTAAAGAAATTCAGGCCCTAGCTTTTCTGTACTCACAACCAGACACATCAGGAGTCATCCAGTATGTCACGACCATAAAACCAGAACTTATTTTATTTATCAGGTGAGGCCAACTAGATTGTTTAATGAAGCAAGCTTGTTGCAAATGTTAATGCCGTTTGGCAGGCTTTTCTTGCCTAGTGTTGCCATGCCGTTTAAAACAGATGGCAAAGCTGTGCATAAAAATCTCCCTTTTACAGCAGACCCAATAACAATACTGTTCGTATTACAGGCCAGAAGGCTTAATGGAAACTTCAGTAAAATTTTCCACGATAAACCAAGTGCTGAAATAGAAAAATCAGTTCAGCCTCATTTTTCTGCCCCATGGGAAGAAACATTTGTTGTTACTTACTCATGAAAGGAGAAAGGTGTATGGGGAAAAGGGCAGGATGCTCAGCGTAATCAAATATTTTCCCCCCAATATTTAATAAACATCTGCATAATGTAACATGAAGACTGTTTTTAAAGCTGCTGCTACCCTGAAATATATATATATATTTAAGCTTTTTCTTAACTTTTCTCCTTTCGACTCATTTTGTTGACATACTGACCTCTCATATAGAACAAGAGAAGCTTTACAGGACATGTGAGAAAGAACAGGCGAACTGGCAAAGTCCCTTAGAGAAATACTACACTAGAAACATAAAGAATGAGTCTGCTGAGACTAAAGTGAGGTGCACTGTGGTTTCACTCATAGTAGTGGGAAGTATAAAGTCTGAATACTGTCTGTTTTTAAGCTCATCTAAAGTCTCTGTAGCTGCCAGACTGATCTTGTTCCAGTGGTTTCAATGCAGCCATGGCAATTGTAGAGCTACCTCACAAAGAGAAAACACAAAGACACCTGGGCCCACAGCAGGGAGGTTCCCAGATACTGTGATTGGAATGTGAGGAACATCTACCTTTTCACTGAGAAATTCAATATGACATTTGATTCTAAACCTGAATATTAAACAATGTATATATTTGCAAATAATGTGTATATGAGCATAAACATTCTGACTCAATGGTATGACTGGGATACAGTTAAGACACAATTAGGATGCAGTTTAGAACTTCTGATTAATTGGTGATTGCTTCCTAGGGGAAAGGGATCGAATGGATAGGTGAAAGACATTGACTAATCATGTGAAAAATGTGGTAACTGAGGATGTTTCATAGCTGGAAGGAGACAGAGAAAGAAGCCAACTAAAGAAATTTGTATAAAATTCTGGTGCCAAACCCCCCCCAGAGTATAGATGGGAGTTATAAGGTTTAGTAGCAGTTGGGTGGACCACTAGAATATGTCAGGAGTAACAAGTGCCAGTACTAGAAGTCTTCATTCGAAACTATCCTGAAATCACCATTTCTGCTTGCAGCTGATTTGCCCATACTAAGATTCAATGGCGGTAGTAGTAAGAGAGATGCTCCTGTGATAACCAGCACAGCTTTGAGTAATATTTCTGTCATCCATCTGAAAATATAATGTTCAGATTGGGCAGCAGATATAGCGGAAAGTCTGCAGGTATGAACATCACAAACAAATGAGATGCAACTCAATTAGATATCGTATCATTGTCAGATTGATATATTAGCATTTTCTATTTCTAATGTTTGAGTTTGTGGTCAGGAGGGGAAAGTTTTACCAGTATAATAAAAGAAAACAGGATGGGTGACAAGTGCAAAATGTCTAAAAGAAGAGGTATTATTGGTGTTTGCTGGATACAAAAGGTCACTGATAGAGAAGGAGTTTGCAAAACTGAACTGGACAATTGTAGGCTTGTAAAATTGCAATGAAATAACATTTAATATGGTTCAAGCACACCGCCAGCATGGGAAAAATAATCTGGTATGACATGAACCAAACAACTCAGATGAAAGGAAAAGCTTTAAAAGCCCTGTTACCACCTGGAATGCACTAAAAAAAGGAAAGAGAGAAATGTCTGGTTTCTCTTGACAAGAAATAGGACTGCAATGCAATGACAGGAGAGAAAATGGGAGGGTCCACAGACACTTTATACTGTCAAAGGACTGAAAATGTTAAGGAGGTTTGTGTGCCTCATCAGCTGCAAAAGAACAGATACCAAATCCTCGAGCTTTATTTGCTTTCTCTTCAACCCACTGTCATTTTAATCCTCATGAAAGATAGCAATCTCAACATCTTCCTCTGTTTGCTGTTCCACGAGTATTTATTTACTAGGGCCACTGGGGAAAAACAAATCAGAGAGAGCAAATGGCTTGATGCTCTCTCGCATCCCAACCAGCACAATGTTTGAAAATACCAGCTTGTACACCACAGTCCTACAATTTTGAGTAAACTGTTCTATTATTACAGTAGAGTGGTGTCCCAAGAAATAACACAGGGCCTAATGGAGTCCATAAAAATCTCCAGTGCTCCAGAAAGGTGTAGGAGTTAACTCATTTTTCAAGGAGCTGGTGCTAATTCTTGCTTTTAGGAGAATTAATAATGAGCTACATAAATGCAAAATAATACCTGAAGAAGAAAGGGGGATGCTTACATTGGCACAGCATAATTCAGGCACTGTAGAACACCTATTTAACTACAAGTAAATGGTCGCAAAATTACATGCAAGACATATACACAAAAGGATTTAAACAAAGTCCTATACTGCCATTGACAGAATATAGTTAGAATTACAGCAGCCTTTCACACCTCTCTTCTGTAATTAACCAGAAATTAAAGACTTACTTTGGTAAGATATTCTCTGCAGAAAATGCAATTTTCTTCTGTGCTTTTTCCTTGGCTATTTAAATGGGAACAATTCAGGTGCAGACCATTAGTGGAGGTCAAAACTGAATCAGGATTTATTTTGAGGCATCTTCAGCTATCAATGCTCAGTACATAGAATGTATTAATATCTTCAGATGATCAACAGACTGAAGATTTTGCTTTGACTTTGCTGGGGACTTTATTATTTCAAAGTGTGTTGGCTAGCTCTCCAGAACTACAGCCCAAGCATTTTTAAATTTGATTTTATTAACTAATTTTTAACCCACCCACCAAAATGCCGTTTGTGTGATAACAGCATGTGCAGGGATTCCTAAGGGATATGGAAATTAATCCCACTTCTGTGAAAAGACCTTTTAATAACTTATATGTTATTTTACTTTCTGAGTTATCAGTGGGCTTTCCTGCAGCATTTTCTAAGGCAATGTCCTTGCAGCTTGAAAAGGGAGAAAAAAAAATAATAAAAAGAGGGGGGAGGGGGGAAATAATAAAAATAGGGGGGGGGGGGGGGAAACACAAAAAGGACTAAGAGTCTAAGAGTCTGTTCATTTTATGTATTTTTGAGTTGATTACATGAAACCACATGGGGTTTTTTAAGTAACCTTTAAAATGATGGTCTAAGCAGCACCTCAGGCCCTTCAAAACATCCTGTAGCGAGTGTGCCCATCCATATACAGGGTTTGTTGTAGCCACCAGCATTTCACCTGTACTTTCTGAATACAGCTTGCCAACACAGCAAGATTCTGACTGCTGCAAATCCTCCTGTTTCCACCTTCCTCCTTTGCTCTTTTCATATGCACATACGTCGCTGACAATTTCTCCTTCCCCTCCTTCCTTTCATCCTTTTTTTCAATAGCGATCGTGGATCAATAAGACATCATGGCACTGTATGGAGCCTGAGTGATTTCTCATACAACGGCTGCTGTGACCATGTTTCAATGGGAATTGCAAATCTCCTTGTAAGAAGGAGCTGAAGATATTTTCAGTCACTGAGCCATTGCTACAAGGGCACTCAACCTCAGAAAAGGCCCAGAAACCTAAGCTGCTGTGGAGCTTGAAAGGAACTGCTGTAGCAACGACACTTGATGGATCTCAGCCTTGATTACAAGAGCAGACTACTACCACCATGATTGATGAAATCCTGCTTCAGAAAGGAGATGAGGAAACAATGAAAGCCCCAACTACTGCGCTTGGGGCAGGAGGGATGGAGGGAACCAAGGCAGAAGGGAAAGTAGTCAGGAACCTGATCTAATGGCAAGGAAGCACAGAGGTTTATGAGAGGTGAGAAGAAAGAAATTTTTTTCTTCATCAATTTTCTAATGTGTATAAAATAAGAATTATATGAACTACAGTCATCACTTTATAGAGAAATCTATTACTCTTTGCGATCAAAACGTGAACACCAGTCGTGAATAATGGTTTCAGCCTGTGGCTCTGAGCATTAAATCCCATTTTTCAACCAGCAGGCCAGTAGTTTTCCACAATCCCCTCACCTACAGTTTGTGTTCAGTGTGCCAGCGACTCTCTCTTGCCCATGTATACCCTCTTCTTTCTTATCTAGCTCCATACAATCTTATCACTTCAAATTACTGTCTACATTCTCTCTCACTGCACATTTAAAATACTATTTTTAACCAATATCTTTTTCACAAGCTCAGCCAAGATTAGGCTCTGAAGCCAACGAAGATTATTTCCATTACTATAAACCAATGAGAGAGATAACTGTTTAATCTTTCAATTTTTAAGTACAAATTTTCTTATTCTTTATTCAGTCTGCCTATGTTGTTCCTAATTAGCAGGGGGCATGTTCTGGTCATACAAAGCTGAGATTTAGTTTTAGTTTACTTTTCTGTGAACACAAAGGGTATAGGTGGCTAATGCAATAACCTTTCACTTCTGGAGGCTTAGATTGGAATTTGGTTTAGATTACAAGTGAAATGAGTTTAGTGGTCTCATCTTCACTTCTGGCAAAAAATGTTTTCATTACAAACCCACTCTGCCCTAACTTCTCAAACATCACAGATTTCTCCTAGTTTTCAAAAAAGAAGTATTGGATTAGGAGTTCTGAGGGTCAGGAGTGGCATTGGCAGTTTTGCGTAAAGAAGCTGGTTTAGGATTGGTATCTGGCTGAATGATGTTTAACAGTAATGAATTATATACATCTCTCAACTCTATCAGCTACAAAATTCAAATTAACTCAGGATATAAACTGCAAACCCAGAGGCACATACAACAAGATAACACAAACAAATGCATGTGACATCTGAATACTTCACCTCCCAGAAAAAGCAACAGAATTTATAAACTTGTTCCTCCTCTGTTGGAGTTAGACTGACTAAAGTATCCCCCTCAAACCTCCAAACAACTATACCCACAGTCAGGCTATTCATAATCCTCATGTCATCTTTTAGGCCTGCTGGAAGGACAACATGCAAAACATCAGTATAAAGCCGCTAATTAACAGTGGGACTGCGCTAACCTGCATTACCTCCCTTGCGAGCTGGAATCCTACATCGTAAAGAATCCAGACCAATATATCATAAAACCTTTGGTTTATAAACGCTCCACTTGATTTTGTGCAGCACAATTACCATGCACTAACTGGAGCCAAACAATCTATTTGATGTGGGACTCAGTGACTACTAAAAGCCACGTTGTAGCTGAGTATGAATGCTGATCGCTTGTACTACAACACAGATAATATTTGGCTAAACATAACGACGTAACAGCTATGGCTCAGGCAAAGCCATTGCTTTCAGTTCTTAGAGTCATTTGAGATTTGTTTCTCAAAATAAATACAACACAAGATAACAATTTCAGTTAAAAACTATATGCTGAGACAATTTCAATTTCTAAATGCAAGATTTCTTTATCTGGCAATAAAACAGCCCCTCTGAGTTGCCCATTCAAATTTGCCTCAGGCTGAATTTTATTAGGAGAGTCCTACTGAACATACTACAAATTTCACAAAATTCCATTGAAATTAGATTTCCTCAGTGTTAGTTGTGAAAACCAGGAATTACATCTTGTTACCAACTGCTTTTTACATAAACAGAAACCTTTAACCATAGTTCAATCCATTCTATCTCCCTTATATATTAACTGAATTACACTCATGCATATACTTTCAGAAAACACAGTGGGGGGGGGGGGTGGGAAACAAAAGCAGATTCATTTGTATTCTCCCTTCAGCTGAGCTGGACACTAAATGAACACATCCAGAGTTAAAAAATGGTGCTTTTGAATTGGCCACTAACAAAAACAGGACCATTCTGGAAGAAGGGGAAGACTTGACATTCAAATGCAGAGAGGTGCTGCAAATATCTTCACAAAAGGAAATGGCAACTTTTATCCTCAGTTCTCTATGATAGAGTTCATGTACTACAAATTGGGAGATTTTGCACAGTGACAGAGCTTCACATTACTGTGCACAGAACACTGTCATTATTACCAAAAGTGCACTTAGAAGCTAGGCTATGGAACACACAGGTTTATTAACAGACATGTACAAACCATGACTATGCTTTCTTCTTGGAGAATATAATCCAGTATGATGACAGACTAGCACAGTGTTTTACTTTGTTCAGCATAATTCACTTGATCTGTCAAAAAAAATGACGATTTGCATAAGCTCCAGGTATTTTTAGGCACACTTGGAGATGTAAAGAACTTTATCAGGGGATAGTGAAAGCTATCAATGCTTGTCTTCAAGTTGGCTGCAAATTTTTCTTTGGGGTCCTGGGAACTCCCCACAGCACAGTCCCCAGTTAATAGGGTAGTTGAACAAACTGTGTTTAGTGCATCAATCTCCAAGAGACAGGGATGAAAAATTCCTCTGACTTCAGTGGTCACTGAAAGGGAAGGTACTTGTTAGGGGGTAGCGTGCTGTGCAGGGAGAACTACAGAGTATGGAAAGAAGAAAGACAAAAACTTTCTAAAATGCAGAGTTTCTAAATGGAAGGCTAATTTTTAATTATGAAAGTGTCTGTTATTCTTTGATGTCATAACTTAAGAGTATTTCCACACAAACTGCATATCCTGACTGTTACAAACACAATAGATCAAGGTTAAGGGACAGTGTA
Source organism: Melanerpes formicivorus (assembly GCF_026170545.1). NCBI lineage: Eukaryota > Metazoa > Chordata > Aves > Piciformes > Picidae > Melanerpes > Melanerpes formicivorus. The sequence continues at coordinate 3,622,511 of NW_027142401.1, read as the reverse complement.
ATTCTAACAAATTTAGTGACAGGTTAAGATCAAGGGATGTCTTGACATTCTCCTCAGAAAGGTCAATCTAGCAGGTCTGCAATGTAAAAATGAAGACTCTGCCATCATTGCCATGGCAAAAGGTCAGACACAAGCTGATTGGTGATAGAATTATCAAATTAACCAATCGATGTGTGTGAGTAATAGATGTAAGCAATCCTGAGGGAGAGCCACAGGGCAAATGCCAGCTCATCAATAACACATTGCCTAGGAAAAGAAGATCCTCTCTTCAATCCATGTCCTTTACATTAGCAGTAGTATCAAGGAATTAAAAGAAAAATCGAAAGCAACAGCTTTAAATATGCTTTCAGACTGTATACAGCATTCAAATTCTTTTCCAAAACAACTTCCATCACATGCCATGGTAAATAAGAGCATGCTAACCATCTAAAGAAAGAAGGCATCAAAAAATCCTATGCTAAACAGGTATACACAAAGACTTAAGTATTTTTATGCATCTCTGACACTAGTATAGACTTTATTAGTAATGCTATTTTACCTGTGGCAGTCACAGATACAGAAATCTCAGGTTTAATTGTGTGGCAACTTCTGCATGCTAAAATGTGAAAAAGATCACAGGTATTCTTGTCCTGAGCATTTTATAAATAGGGTGTAGCAAGTGTATGAAGAATGTTTTAGCTGCAAGTAACATTTTAATGCATATTATATATCCCTCTGAGTATCTGATTGTTACCATGCCAGCTCCTAAGTGGTTCAAAGGGTTAAACCCTGCAGGAGCTCTCTGCAAGTCCACAAGAAGGCAGACAATGCCTTTACACAGGGGAAGAGGGCTTCAAGTAGGCAAAACTGAAACAAAACAAACCACCCTGTAAATAAAAATCTGAGTTCTTTAGCTCAAGGGACATGCATTGACTGCAGGAAAACAGACTGAACCCTATCCTTAGACATATGGTTATCTAAGATCAGTAAGGCTATCTAAACTTGGATGAAAATGTTAAGAATCAGGATGGGTTAAGTGCATAAAAGCTGCTTTGTTATTTTAAACTTTTATTTATTTATGTCTTCAGACACTGCATTTTGAAGGATAAATAAACTAAGATGATTTCAGTGCACACTTGGAGCTGTAAAAATCTCTGTAGCACTGCTATGTAATCCCAGGAGAACAGCTCAGGGTGTGTACCTGAGGCTCTGCGCGGTGAGAGGGCTCTTCTCCTGAATGAAAACAGAGCAGCAACCTGATTCCTGCCCAGTGCTCCAGTGACATGCAGGAAAGGTCAAAGGTACATCTTATCCTGGACATATACGAGCCATAGTCAAGGTGTCAAACGTGACACAGCCCTTGTCCATGTTAGCAACAACTGCACAGGAGACAAACGTGTAATACCATGTTGACTGTTTCAGGATTCCACATTCCTTCCCATGTCACCCATGCTTCTGAGAAAGGCAAGCACGGTGATCTCTGCAAAGTGAACCACAGCTGTTTTTTTTTCCACAAACAAGTTAGTCACCATCTTCAAAAAAATGCACAGAAAGGACCATCAGCTTGCAAGTTACCCCAAGCCATTATAGATGTCCTTGCCCTGTATAGGCACTCTTCTTTCAGTGACTACCATTCAGGTGTTGTTTCTACTTCTCCTCCAGTTCTGGTTCTGAGAATCTTAATTTAGCTCCAATGATGCATCTATTATCGTAGCAATATGATATTGCTATTATCACAGTAGGAATGGTAATATGGTAGCACTCAGAGGAAGAATCCATTCTGCCATCAAAAAGCATGCATTACTCCTATCACTGTTAATGGGAGCTATGCACATGTATCAGTGGCAGAACAGGTCTCTAAGCAAGCACAATTATAACCCCTACTGTGAGATTCTCTGAATGCTATTTTCACAATGCTTTTATTATAGATGTACATAATACTATATAAAAAAACCCCTCTAACTCATTTGAATGGGATACCCATTTGAATATGAGCGAGTTTCTGTACAGTTTAAATTGCATTCCTTTTAAAAAGAAACCTTTCTGGTATTTCAGATGCTTAATTTTCCCTAATGTGTTGTTTAAAATGCAGTTAATATTCTCCCCTCAAAAAGTGCAAAAAAAAAGCAGCACAGAAGAATCTCAGATCGTAGGAGGAGCAGAGTTTTTGTCAATGGACTAACAGCTTGGGCTACAGGAGGAATGAATAAGCATGGTGCCCCTGAATGCAGTGGAGTTCTATTGATCCACTTTCCTTGAAGATCTAACCCCGTACCACCTTCTCAATCTGCAGCAGTGTGGTTGGTAACACCACTTCTTCAACACTTGAACATTGTTTTCAATTGTTGTTTTACATTTGCTCCAATCTGCAGTTTAATGAGTATTAGCATTCAGATCTGTAATGGTAGTGGTTCCTTTGATATCTAAAAACCTGACAGCTATGGCCTGTCAGAGATCTGAGTGCTGGTCTGCCCAGTCACAGCAGCTCTCACTGGTAGAGCAGTCAATCATAAAAAGTTATGCCTGGGTCTGCCAGAAAACAGAATGACAAGTATTTATCTGTCAGTGTTTCCAACTTGGCTGAAGTAGAAGAGCAAATTTGTATTTTTAAAGAATGGGATATCTGTGTTTGGATTTCTAACAGCAAGCAAAATGCATTCAATTGCTTTACATATGGAAAACTATATATTGAAAAAAAAACTCTATAGTGAAAACCATGTCTTGAATAAAAACCCTCTCACTGGTGTATGCACATTTCTTTCTAATGTGTTTCTTTATAATATATGTGAGTAAAGGAATGCCAGTAACATTTTTGAAGCATTAAAAATCACTGTCAAATTCAACCCAGCAAATAAAATGATCAATCTATGATGATTAGTTCTCTTCAGAAGTATACAGGGATCTTAAAGCAAACGAAGTTTAATATTAAACTTTGGTATAGACCGGGAAGACTGACGTGTTATCAGCCTCAGTAATGGATCAGTGTATTGTATGGGCTTCATGGGACGCTGATCTTCATAGTGAAGAAGTTACCACTTCAGTCACTTCACATTTTCAAGGTATCACTGATACACAAATAACATAAAACAGTACTTAAAAACTGAATATAAAAATTAGCAGACTAAGCCAAAAGTGAGCCCCTATAACATAACCTGCTGTATAAGAAAATGCAAAGCTTTTTCATGTAGTAATTCACTACTGTTCTCATTTAAAACCATCAAAGCTTCAGTTTACTAGAAGTTGATGGAACAATGTACTTTGGATCATGCTGCTGTGCCATTTACAGGCTGTGAGTCCACATGCAGCCTCTGCTATTTAATCAGTATTAAAAATGACATGACAACGGAATGAGATCTGGTTTCTGATGCCGTAAGTAAGCTGTCACACTTCCCTCAAACCCTACGGAAATATGGAATATCTAACCACCTCTGAACAAGCTCATGGTTCTAGATTAATGAACAGCATTAACAAGGTATTGATGTGAGGAAATACATCCCACTTACAATGTCACTGCATATGACTCAACAGAGCTAGGAGAAAAAATTAACAGAGAGAAAGCTAATAGGCAGAAAGAAGTCAAACCAGGGTGTTTTGGTTTTTTTTTTTGTTCCATAAAGTCAATTTCAACCCTATAAACAAACCTTATAAATCTCCTCAAAAGTAAAATGCCCAAATTCTATTAATACTATAAAATACAGAAACTATCAAAACTTGATTAAAAAAATCCTCTGCATTTAATGGAATATTGTTTACCTCTATGTGGAAGAAATGTGCACATGGTAAAGCACTGGTTTGGGTGAAGGGTGGGCACAGTAGCTGCAATAACCTATTTGCTCTGTTTTATAGAAAGAGAACTTTTTTCCTTGGGACTATATGAATACAGTAAAACCTCATCCCCCTACAAAACAGTGAACTGAATGTAATTCTAATTAAAGCACCTATTCTGAACAGTCTGCTCTAAGGCTTCTGAAATATATGGAGAGCACTGGATTTTCACAGATGAAAAATCAATAAAAGCCAGACCAACAACGCTGAGAGACTGAATAGGATTTGCACGTTCTGTTTGAATCTCTGACTCCAAAGCACATTGCAAAACAAGCATGTACCACTCAGCAGGAAACACTGGAATCTAATCATCCACCCCTATTCTGAACTCAACCAATTTATAATACCTTCTTGAGGTTACTTTTCTAAGCTTGAAATTGTAGTATTTTCTTGTGTGGCAGACCCCAAAGTAAACCACTATTTTTTACTTAGCCACTGCCAAACCATAAAGTGAAAAATCGTGACTTATATTCGGCTGCGAATGTTGCTGCAGAGAAATACAACGCCGGCATTAATACAATACTCCCCAATGGACACTTCATGAAATGTAGTATCTTCCCAGCTGCAGCAGTGTAAACACTATTAATGTTCACAGTTTGTGCTGGTTTTTCTCTTTTCTTTGTTTGCCACATTTTTCACCCTCTAAAGTTTCTTCTGAAGCACAGTCACTGGCTACCAACTCCCACAGCCTTCACTATCAGCCAGCGTGGCGCTCTCAGTAAACCTCTTCCTGCTCTTCCTACTCCAGAGAGTTTTATGTTTAAGGAGTTCCTATTTGACAGAAGTTGGCTTTGATGTTGTGGAACAATAGCCCTGTAAAATTAAACAACCAAAAACTTATGGAAATATTGGCTATTGTACTCAACAGGAAAAATATATTAGTTCCAGCCTAACTATTTTAAAGAGATTAAACACCCCTGATAAAAAGCCAGACAAATCCTGTGGTGATTTTTTTTGTTTGGTTTTTTTTTGATGCTAAACATAACCTGTATCAAAGCTGAATTTGCACAGCAGATAAATGGTTATCATAAAAAATGGTCAATATTATATTGATAGGTAAAATTCAGCAAGTGGCACTACACCAGATCTTTATTTGTCTGAAGATCAAGCTGAAAAACTAAGGCATACTTTCAATGGTGAATATGGGAGACAAAGGTAGGCAACACTGAAAACCTAAATGCTAGTAACCATCATGAAACTTCCTTGGTGCCCTCTGAAAATTGTAACAATAGGAGTGGTCTGTAGTACAAAACAAGTGGTGCTGAGGAACTTGTATTTACACTAGCAACATTTCAGAGGGCTTTGCTTCATCCGAGACCTAGTCTGGTCCTGTGGGCTGAATAACCATTAGCAGCTGGAGTGTGCTAGCTGGCACTCCAAGAACTTGCATGCTTTAGTTTCATCCAAAAGGAACCTCTATCAACTGCTCCAAGACTGTTCCATGAATAGAATAAAATAAACCAGGTTGGAAGAGACCTTCAAGATCATCGCGTCCAACCCATCAACCAATCCAACCCACCCAAACATCTAACCCAAGGCACCAAGTACCCCATCAAGTCTCCTCCTGAACACCTCCAATGATGGCGACTCCACCACCTCCCCGGGCAGCCCATTCCAATGGGCAATCACTCTCTCTGTATAGAACTTCTTCCTAACATCCAGCCTAAACCACCCCTGGCGCAGCCTGAGACTATGTCCTCTTGTTCTGGTGCTGGCTGCCTGGGAGAAGAGACCAACCTCTGCCTGTCTACAACATCCCTTCAGGTAGTGACATGAAGCAACACGCATTATGCGGGGATGATGAGCATCACTTCAGATTTGCACCCCTGATCTGAAGTAAACATTGATGCAGCTTCACTGTCTGACAACTGAGTGGATAATGGTGGCTCTATGAATATTGAAATTGTTCATAAAAATCTTCCCCAGCACAGCCAAACTTCTGCTAGGTTTGACCTATTCTTTCATGTAACTTTAAATAGTGTTCAAATATTTGCATTTAGAAGAAACCATTTGCATCTACTCTGTTTAAGATTCTGAATCTAGTATGGTTACCCGCAAACAAACGTTGTAATTTTTCAGAGTGAGGTTTGACCCTATTTGTGATGAATTTGTACTTAGCCTTTTTATTTTTACCAAGAAGCAATTAGTCTCTGTCCCTTAGAAAATCTCACCTATTAAGTAGAATGGGGGAAGTTTATTTTATATTCTTCCTTTCAGAGTTCATTGTACTTTCTAATTATATTAGCTCACTGCCAGTATAAAAATATGTCCTATGTGCTTCTAAAAGCTGGTATCCCTTCTCTTTTATTATTTTAAATTGTTTTTATTGAACCTTTAGATATAGAATTACAAAGTAAATTGATAAATTCACAAATGAAGCATGACAGCATACCCATGTGATAATAATGGGCAAGAGCATCTTGTTGTTTACCTCACCGAGTCATTGTGAGGATTAATTAGTTAATGGCCATAATGCAGAGTGCACATGCAAAACACTTTACAACTGCTAGATAATACTACATGTGATATACAGAGCAATACCACTACTGCATATGGTGTAAAGTGGAAGCACTCAATCATTATATTAACCTGAGTCTTTCAGGTAGTAGAATCTGACAGAGGGAAATAATGGTTGACTGCTTCACAAGTATCGTTAAACCCTTCAGACAGTTATTCTCCTTGCATGTGCACATTCAAGTCTGTAAGTAATAGGCACCAAGTGCCACCAGTGAGCTAAGGTAAAATTGCTAAAACATCCCAATTCATCACAATAATGTTGATAGTTTGCCACAGACTCATAGAATGGTTTGGGTTGGAAGGGACCTTAAAGATCATCTAGTTCCAGCCTCCCCACCATGGGCAGGGACACCTTCTACTAGATCTAGTGCTTGGGCACTGGCATGACTCAGGTGCAGGACTTCATGCTTGGCCTTGCAAAGGTCCCTCTGGATGGCATCCCTTCCCTCCAGCCTGTTGACTGCAACACACAGTTTGGTGTCATCAACACATTTGCTGAGGATGCACTCAATCCCACTGTCCATGTTGCCAGCAGGGATGTTAAACAACACTGGTCCTAAAACCAGCCCCTGACGAGCACAATTCATTACTGGTCTCCATTTAGACATTGAACCATTGACTGCAACTCTGTAGGTGTAGCCATCCAGCCAATGCCTTATCCACTAAGTGGTCCACCTGTCAAATCCATGTCTCCTATTTAGAAACAAGAATGTCATGTGGCATAGTGTCAAATATTCTGCACAAGTCCACTACATTCCCCACCACCCCCTCCTTGTTGGTGAGAACCAGATCCAGCAAAGCAACTCTCCTCACTGACTCCTCTGTTGCTTGGAGAAGGAAGTAATCATCAACACAATTCAGGAACCACCTGGAATGCCTGTGTTCTACTGATACTGCATCTCTCTAACAGATATTGGTGTGGCTGAAGTCCCTTTTGAGGACCAAGGCTTGTGAAAGAGAGGCTGCTCCTATTTGTCTGTAAAGGGCCTCATCCCTTCAGTCTTCCTGGTCAAGCAGCCTCTAGCAATAACATCACCTGTCCCTGCCCGCCCTTTAATCCTGACCCATAAACGCTAAGTCAGCAACTCATCCATCCCTAGGCAAAGCTCCATGCACTCCAGGTGGTCAATGACATAGAGGACAACACCCTCTGATTGTCTCCCTTGGCTGGCTTTCCTAAAAAAGCCTATCCCAACACCACAGCCATAGAAGCCATCCCACTAGGTCTCTGTGATGCCAATAAGATCATAGGCCTGCAGGCATGCATATGCCTCTAACTCCTCTTGTTTACTCCCCACACTAAGTGCATTTGCATAGTCATTTAAGCTGGACATTTAAGCACGGGTGATAGGAGTGCTCATTAGCTTCCTGATACATTTATCTGTTGGTTTAGTGAGATTCTGGGTCAAACAGCGGCCAAAGATGCAACAGTCAAACCTACATAAAAGTTGGTTCCAGAAAACGTGAGTGAAGGCTTTACTAGGAAGTCAAGTGGCCTTCTCAGCCCCTTGTCTCAGCACTCAGCAGCAAAATTGACATTGTAGGTGAGATACAATGGTGTCAACTGTTTTTTAAGCAATGAACCATTCAGAACCATTTGCTAGTTCATACTCATTCATGACTATGACTCTCAGCACCTCCATTCTAATAATATTGACAGTGACAGCAAATATAAGCTGTGTATAATCCAAGCACACACTTCTGAATACAGGGTCCAGATTTTTGTGAGTATTACTAAGATGAAAAGTATTTAGGTCTTGTCTTAGTTTCTGATATTATTATTGAATATCATACTCTCTGGAAAACTATATGTGGAGACAAGTTCATTTTTTGTGAGCTGAAGAAGTTGTGAGCACCATTTCTAAGAAATCTCAGAATTAGACAAAGTAATAAAAATTGAGTTTCAATTTTCATTACATATTGGAGCTTGCTGTTCCAGGGAGGTCTGTTGTTTGGGCAAAGGAGCCTGGGATGGAGTCAAAATTAATTGTGAAGCTGGACGAAATTCTCTTGAAGTTTTGAATTTTGTAATGACTCTGGAACTTCAGTGGAAATTTAAGAGAGAAAAAACCCAACTTTCAGTGAAGCACTATGAATGAAACTGTCGAGTCACTTTTGAATGCAGTCCCTGATGCTAGCATAAATTTAAATCGCTTTAAACTGGGTAAATGATATTTCAACTACAGCTCAATGAAGTACAAGAATTTCCCCAGTGACACAGGCGTCCTTCACAAGGTTTATACCTCAGGAACTCCACTGATCCCAATGAAATGTCTTTCTGCTAATTTTGAGTCTGAAGCTAATCCAAGGAGATAATAAAAAAGCCGGTGAAAGAGTGAATGTGATTCTGTTATACAGGGATTCATAATGAAGATACAGGAGTTCTTGTTACCGTGATTCATTAAGTTGTTAAGGGACAGATCTGTTAAGAGTCTGGGACGATTTCAGATCTGATGAATGCAGGTGCAAATCACTTGACAAGAATTCTAATAAACTCACTGAATTCAACTGGTGGTTGCTATACTATTATTAATCAAGTGAGGTTCTTACATTACTATCCTGAAATTATTGTTGCCCTATCTAGAATATAGTAAGAGATTTTCTAACACTTCACGGGTAAAGTTTTCCAAGACAATTCTTTCTAAACATACTAGCTATTCATCATTAAAATCCAGAATAAGAAATATTTTGAAAATATTTTGACTGATATTAGTGGAAAAAAAAAAAAAAAAAGCAAGCAACTATGGATATGATTGTGGCTCTGGTCTAGTCAGTAGCAGAACTCCTACTGATTTCAATGCAATCAGAATTTAATCCCAAAGGACAAAGGCTGGCTTTCCAGGTGATAAGCTCTACTAATTTGTTTTCTTTTCCCTTCTGCACATACCAGTACTTTGCAAACCTTTCTAAGCAAACCACTTGTAACACTTTTCCAACAGCCTTTACCATAAAAGCAACTGAGCTAATGCACATGACAAATTCGTTCTCTTCCCTGACTCTTCCCTTAAATCTCTTCATCACTGAGTTACCTGCAAATCCAAGCACGATACACAACAATCACGCCAGTTTCTATATGCTTCAACAGCAGCATCTCCAAAGGCTTAAGAACTTGAGCAGGGCTAGGCATGGCTTCAATTTCAAATATGAACGCACAGAAATGCTGCCTACGCAGGACTGTAACTCTAGACTGGAAATGAAGCTACTTGATGCATGATTGATTTGAATCCCTTAGCAGGTAGACACTGTTTACCTGATTTCTTTAAAAAAGGTCATGTTGTTAGAGGGCTATCCTATTTCTCAAAAATCTATGACCCAACACATGAATTTATTTTTGAAACTATTTTGTTTATTCTTACAGTCTCTGATCTGTGAACTTTGATGTCTGATTGATAAAACCAGCTGTATGTAACTCATTTGATAATTTCCATGAGATATATAACTGTAGTAGCATTAATTTGAGGAGGGGAGCAGCCTCTTGTCCTTGGTGGCATGCAACAAGACTAGAGGAAATGGTTTCAAACTGCACCAGGGAAGGTTCAAGCCTTCCAGTATCTGAAGGGGGCTACAGGAAGGCTGGGGAAGGACTTTTCAGGATCTCAGCTAGTGATAGGACTAGGGGGAATGGAATGAAGCTGGAGGTGGGGAGATTCAGGCTGGATGTGAGGAGGAAGTTCTTCACCGTGAGAGTGAAGCCCTGCAATGGGTTGTCCAGGGAGGTGGTTGAGGCCCCATCCCTGGAGGTGTTTAAGCCCAGGCTGGATGAGGCTCTGTCCATGGCAGGGGGGGATTGTAACTAGCTGATCCTTGTGGTCCCTTCCAACCCTGACTGATACTATGATACCATGAAATACTTCTTCACAGAGAGGGTTATCAAACATAGGAATGGGCTGCTCAGGGCAGCGGTGGAGTCACTGTCCCTGAAGGTGTTTCAGCAGCATGGACCTGGTGCTTAGGGACATGGTTTAGTGGTGACCCTTCAGTGCTGGGGTTGGACTGGAAGAAATTTGAGGTCCCTTCCAACCATCTGTTTTCTGTGATTTGTGCTTAGTACTTCACCTACTTTGCAAATTTAGGCTTTACGCAGCCACGCACATTGCTTTGGTACCAATATATGCTGCAGGATTCATATTCTACAACCTCTGACAAGAGCCTGTAAAAAGAAAAGCAAAACAAAACTCTATTTCCATATCATCATGTCTCTAATTCCCAACACTCATTTCTGCTAAACTAATTTTCCCTTTTACTTTCTGTCTTCTGCAAATGTATTTGAAGACTCTTTTGTTGGTTTTTTTTTTTGATATATTGCACAATGCAACGTTTGGCATTTCTCTTAGCTCTTCTAATTATCCTTTTTACTTGCTCTTGCTTAGGCTCATAGATCTGGTCCTCTCCTAAACAGAATGTTTGCATGTCTTTAGAAATCTTCAGTTTCTTGCTCATAATAATCTCTATGTTGCCATTCCTGACTTATAACGATTGGCCTCCGTGTCCCTCTATGATTTCTTCTCTTAAGGTTTCTGTCATTCTGTCTGCAATGTTATTAATAAATATGTGGACATGCTTGCATATATACTACTGTTGTTCTTAGTTTTGTAGCCAGATAGGGTGCTGCAACTTTTTAACACAGGGCAGATTTATCTGAGATGCATTAGCATATGCAAACCTTTCAGCAGGGAAGTAATAACGTGCATATGGATGGAGTAATCTGATTGTTCAAATACTAGCTCCAACAGTTCAAACTCTGGACCATCTTCAAAAAACAAAGGAAAGGGGAGCAAATGGCATGAACAAACCTGTTCCAAATCTAGCTCTACCTATTGCAGCATCTTAATGATTTACAGAGTCACTCCCAAGGTATGCTAGCATCAGATTGACTTGATTCCTGCATAAAATGGATCACATGAAGGTGGATCACACCTTTTGGTCTACAAGAGCATTCTGAAGTTTGTTCCACATCTCTGGAGTAGCCTTTGCAAATGCCATGGATATAATTATTCTGCATCTGGAGCATAGAATTGTCAGGGCTGGGAGGGACCTCACATATAATCTAGTTCCAACCCTGTGGCAGGGACATCTCACACTCATCAGCAGAGAAATTCCACCAATATATGTTATTTCATAGTCACAACTGAAAACTGTAGGTCACCAGCATGAAAAGAAATTACAATTAAATGACTATGCCTTTTACACCAGGCAAAAGATTTTGTGTATTTCTGACAGAAAGAAAATTGAGACAGAGAGACCTTTTGATCATTACTTACTATTTCCCTGCTGTGATTTTTTCCCTTAAAGTCACTCTAATTGTATTCTAATGTATTTAAAAACACCCTCAAAATAGAAGAAAAAAGGAAGGAAAAGAACTGTATTTAGATAAATTAGAGAAATATCTACCAGTGAATGATATAATTAATTATTCCATTAGGGCTACATCTCCATGTTTGTTCTTCTCTTGAAAAATTGAGGGGGAAGAAAAAAAAAAACAAAAAAAGGAAAATAAATGGCAAACAGTTAACAGACTAAATTCAGTAAGTGGATATGGGTCAGAAAACCACAATCTCATTTGTGCAGCATGTATTTGTAGTCACTTACATTTTGTGCATCTTTAACCTTATAGGAACAGCATTAAAAAGCTTCTGATTAGTGTCATACAAATGCTGCTACTCCCCTTCTCCATCTTCTCCTTTAACATTCTCTCAAATCTCACATGGAAAGTAAGTGGCAAAAGTCAGAATAAAAGAAAAATATACATTTCACCCTGTAATTCCACATGCATTGCTGTATTTTAACCAGCTCTGCAGGGATTGGATGGAATCCAATTTGTCATCATTTATTCACAAGCATTCTGCTTAGGCTGTGTAGGGTTTTTTTTTATTCTTATTCACCATTTACCCAATTATATCTATCCTTATTAGACCCCTGCTGAAGGCAGCAAGGCAGTTCTAGCTAAGGAAGTCCCATAGCTTAACTTAATCCTATTATCTCCAGATAAACAGGGATGCATCGGGCTCTAGATGGCCAAATTTAGCTCTACCCTCCCTTCCCCATGAGGAAAAAGACCGTTCCTCATCCCTATGCCTGATGTAATTAAGATCTGGATATATGCCCATTCCAATCCTTATCCAGTATAAGCATCACTGTCAATGCTGAGAAATGAACTGCAGTTATGATGCAAAGAGTTGACACTTCAGTGACATTTACTGATGTGTTAGGCCTTTACAGTGGCTTGGCTCTATGTGGTTTATGTCTCCAGGAATTTAAAATGCCTGCCTCAAAATCTAATAAGAGGAAAGGGAATATAATAAGATAAAAAATAAAGAAATTGATAATATTGACAAGCAAAGACTTTATTACCTCCACAGTATTTGGATAGACATAGATTGTCATTAAATGCTTGCAATATACACTATTTTATGCAATTACAGAAAAGGAAATGAATAGTAAAAAAAGGGTCAATAGCAGAAGTAAAGCAGTTACTGAAAAAGAGAATTTCAACTGATAGCAATAATGGAATAAATCACACAGTGCTTGTACCTGCAGAGAAATGCTAAAAAATACTCCAAATACTGAATTTTACTGGATGACTGGAGGGGAAACAAAAACAAAAGTAAAAGAATAGCCAAGTCTGATAATATGAGACTGTCAAATATTGTGAAATGAGATCTCCACTCTGTGGTTTGACTTCATCATGTACTTCGGTCCTGACCTCAGATGTGCTAAATACTCTCTTCTGTAGAGAAACTGGCAAAGATATAGATATACATACAAATATATAGATATATAACATTAATTAATGAGCTTTTTATTATTATTATTATTTTCATGCAAGCTTGTCAATTCATTCTAACCTTGCTTTGTACCTCACTGGCTATGCCAATCCTAACCTGTTCTAAAGAGCTGATGTTAATCATACTGATTGATTTTAGGACTGAGAGGAGATTTTACTATATAATGAAATGCCTACTAGGCTGGGACAACTACCCTAATAGTCTCCAGTAACCTAAATCAGATTTTAACCCCAGTATCAAGAGGTGAATGCTTTGTGCAGTTCGAATAATACAAGTGTGTAAATGTGTAATCAGACTCCTGTGCAGGACCGCCTGTTTTATTTACCATGAGCTTAGCTGAAAGGCTCCTAGGGACTGAAGATACTTGGGTTGTAATCCTGTCATTTGGTGACTTAATATTTTTATATTATCATGATATTAGCATAATTCTGACCTCTATTTTGCAGCATTTTATGTCTTTCAAGCACTACTTTTGATGCTGTAACGCACAGCATACAGCATCAACAAATACTCACATCATTCCCTATTTTACTGAACATTTGGTGTGAAGTATTACATCTGATTTAATATTATTAGGGCCTCAGAATAGTGCAAAACACATGAATGTAGGCATTCATCTCTCAGTTTACCATAACACTGCCATAAAATGTTAGTAAAAGGGTGATAAATGCTTCTTCTCCCTTTTCCTTTTTAATTCTTCCTGCTGGATGTTCTGCCTCTACCCAGAAGGCTTGCAAACTGATGCCAACTCACCCACATAGATCAATCATCAGGGTTTTTCTACTTGCCCAAGCTGCAACTGAGCAATTGAGGTTGGCTCAATTGCAATCCCTCATTAAAACCGGTCTCAAAGTAACAACAAGCTTTGGGTAGTGTAGAATTTTGATTCCATTCTGAATATTTTTGAGACCAAATAATCAATATAAAAAACCCAGACAGTCTATGGCAAACCCAGAAGGTTTTTCCTTTCTCTATCAAAGAAAATATAAGAAATAGAAGTGCTGTCATATGTTGCTTCACATTCAGCATCTTGACAAGCAAATACTTTAACTTTTGATTGTGAAATCATAAGATGATTACACTAATGATGAAATGCCTTTTCCTTTGAAAGAGATGTATTACCTTAGATCTCTCTTTCGCAGAGGACCAAGCTGACAGTCCTACGGTTTAAAGCCCTCAATTTTTATACAGAGATAGCATAATTTTTCCTCACAGGTTGATTGTCTAATGTTTTCTATCTCTGCATGCAATACTTCTTCATTCTGATTTTTCAGCTCCTAACATTGTTAATATGAGTCAAGAAAAGGCCAGGCTGAAGATATTTATGGTGATTGCTTCATGATATGGACACCTGCCAACAAATAAGTTCATTCCTTCAACCATTTCTAACTTATGTGAGATCAATACCCAGGCTCTCTAGCAATAACCTTGCATCTATAATTAATATTGTTTATTGGCTCATGGTACTGTGTGTAATAAAAGGACTAAGAAAGGGCTGGGAGAATAAATATTCACATAAAGAAAATCTCCTGGAAATGTGCCAATTAATGACATATGAGGTAACTTCCAATCTCAACGTATGATGTACTGCCTAAGAACATAAAATGAGGGGGGAAAAAATTGTTGACAGGCTAATTTTCAAGCAAAAGAGCAACCAAAGTAGTTCAAATGAATGGCCTGTATGTGTAGGTGAAACAACACAATGCCTATGTGCGAGCACAAAAGGACTGACACAAATGGGAAGAGCGCTAACCAGGCAATATGGAAGCATGCAAGAGGTTTGGGCTGCAGTGCACGAGTGGCATTGTTCACACAGATGACATCACATAAAGCCTCAGTCTGAGCCATCGAATACCACATTGATTAAATTATCTACAATGAGAACGAACCAACAAAAGGCAACTCTGAAGTATTCTAGAAGCTAGGATCTTAGAAAGAAGAAATGTAGCGAGGTAGATTAATATTTATTTGCTTTCTCTTCTAATCATAACTCTTTACTTAATTGGGCCAGTTAATATAAAACAAAAAGTCAACTTTAGATCAGAGAAACTGACAAGCAGTCATTCAGGAAAGGGTATTACAGTTTAAAAGCATGAAGGATAGCAGTATAAATGATATATAATCTGCTATTAAGAGACTTGTCATAAAGTCCATTAAAATGAGCAGAGACTGAATGTATTTTGACATATCAAAAATGTTTTTATGTAACATGCAAACTTCATGCTTCAGGGTCACTCTTAGTAACATGACTACTTCCCTGAAGGGTGCCTACAAGAAGGATGAAGGAAGACTGTTTACAAAGGCCTCTGGTGATAGCACAGGGGCAATGGCTTCAGACTCCAGAAGAGCAGATTTAGATTGGATGTTAGAACAAGTTCTTTACCATGAGGATGGTGGAACATTGGAACAGGTTGCCTAGGGAGGTGGTTGGGGCCCCATCCCTGGAGATGTTCAAAATGAGGCTCAACAGGGCTCTGGGCAACCTGATCTAGTTGAGGGTGTCCCTGATGACTGCAGGGGGCGTTGGACTAGATGACTTTTGGAGGCCTCTTCCAGCTTGGACAATTCTATGATTCTGTGACTCATCACAACACTCATCACAACAAATAGAAATGCTGGGTCTCCATCAGCCCAGTCTTGCAGTACATCAGCACTACTAGGTGCTGTCCCAGGTTAAACCCAAAAGAACAGCCTTTATGAACTCAGTCAGAATTGTGTGCTTAGCACATATCCCAGAAGAGTAATATGGATTCCCATACACAACTAAAAGTTGAGATTTAGATAAAGCATTAGAGACCAAATCACTGTCAGGCCTTGTTGTGATGCTTATGTATGACATTAATCTTAAGAGCTCAATAGCATCCACCAGGAGCTCCCAGTAATGTCCATCAGAATTATCTGCATGATACTGCTGCAGAACAGAACTTTGTGAATTTCTGTGGAACGCTGAGAAACTTGCTCAGAGCTGACAGACCTTGGTAAAGATGCCACATTGGCTACTGGTGAATGTGATGAGCTTGAATGAAATTTGTTATCTGTGGTCTAGGAAGCTCCCAGACAAAGTTCTGGCACTTTCCACTGTGCATCAGAGTACCATTTACTGCAGAACGCTCTATTCTCTTGTTAAGCATTCAGACTGAACTTTCCTTTTTGGCTCACTAACAGAAGTCTGACCTATTTGCCTTTTGGAGGTATGCCAAGATGAGACTAGCAAGGTGCAAACTGACCTGCTCAGAGGTCACTGGCACTTGAAAAGAAAGGTTGATCAGGTACTATGCTTGAGAGGAAATCACACACCGACTAACTGACTAGGTGGGATTTACGTGGATTATCATAGATCAAAATTTTAGAAGGCGTGTCAACATGTCAAATTTTCTTCAAGAGAAGGCAAGAAGTTCATCCAAACATTCCAAGGGCTTTACTTAGCATAGCACCTTCTGCTCTATGGCTGAAAAAGGGCTACTACTGACTCAAAAAAAAAAGAGCATGTTCTGTCAGATTATTCAAAAGAATTTAACTTTTGGGAAAACTGTTCCCTGAGTCCAAACATCCTTTATGAATCCTGTAGTAGTTTGCCATCGCAGGGCTGAACATGTTTATTTCAGACTGGAAAGAGACAGCTCATTTCCTCATCTTCTAACCTCACAGTTCACCTCATAGTTTACACAAGTGGATTTTTCTCTGCTGTCTTACCAGAGCCTTGACAACACATTTTAGTTTCATATTTCACTTTCCTTAACAGAGTAAGACAATAAATTCCTAAAATAAGAGTACACATCACAGTTAATTTACTATTCAGTTATTCTTAGTAGGTACAGGTCATAGTTTCAGAATTTTACTACTTACCGGCAGACGTTTGTTTTGTTCCACAGAGGCTTTCCTGGGTGAATTTTTATATTTCATGTGCAAATGATGTTTTAGTGCATTACATATCTCTTGTCAGTGACAGGTTTTACAGAAATATTGGGTAATACCTCTACGAGGCTGACATGCTCAAGAAAAAAATGTAAGTCATTGGATAGAAACTTCCGGTTCTGTTAGAAACCTGACTGCAAGAGGAGAAAATAAAAAGTCTACTACAGTGTGAACAAGGGTGAATCACTACATACAAAATTAGCTGCAGAATCATACACGCTTTTCAATCAGATCCTGGGCTGCATCAAGAGAAGTGTGGCCATCAGGTCAAGGGAGGTGATTCTCCCCCTCTGCTCAGCTCCGGTGAGACCCCACCTGGAGTACTGCATCCAGTTCTGGAGCCTCTATTACAAGAGGGATATGGATGGGCTGGAACATACCCAGAGAAGGGCCACAAGGATGATCAGAGGGCTGGAACACCTCTCCTATGAGGACAGAATGAAGAAGTTGGGGCTGTTCAGTCTGGAGAAGAGAAGGCTCCGAGGTGACCTTATTGTGGCCTTCCAGTATCTGAAGGAGGCCTACAAGAAGGCTGGGGAAGGACTTCTCAGGATCTCAGGTAGTGATAGGACTAGGGGGAATGGAATGAAGCTGGAGGTGGGGAGATTCAGGCTGGATGTGAGGAGGAAGTTCTTCCCCATGAGAGTGGTGAAGCCCTGGAATGGGTTGTCCAGGGAGGTGGTTGGGGCCCCGTCCCTGGAGGTGTTTAAGACCAGGCTGGACAAGGCTCTGGCCAGCCTGCTCTAGTGTGGGGTGTCCCTGCCCATGGCAGGGGGTTTGGAACTAGATGATCCTTGTGGTCCCTTCCAACCCTGACTGATACTATGATATTTCCACACGTGTTAGGTTCACAGCATTATCCAGAGGTGGCCTCACTTTCACTTGCACTGCTACCTGAACAAAGGATGCTTGAGGAACAAAATACTGCTACTGCTGGCTTGCAACCAGAGTCTTTTCAGTCTTTTATGAGTTTAGATCTAAACTTACACATTTCAAAATGTGTTTTCCTAGGGGCATTTAGACAGTTTTTACACCTTCATAATAATGTCCTTAACAATGTTTCATTTTTATTTAGTAGGTTTTTCTCTTATATTTCCTTTATGCACAGATACATGTTTATGTGCTTGCTTATTTATTAGTTCAGTTTAAAGCCTTTCATAAATAAAGTGTATTCTGCTATTTTTAGAAAAGATTTTGTAAAGGCTCTTTGCTTTTGGTCAGCTATTCTGCTGTTATTTTTGCATATTTAAATGGTCTACATCACTTGGCATTGTCAAGTAAACCAATAAAAGACTCCTCAAATAAATAGAGACACAGTTAGATGACTTAATCTAACAACATGACCTCATTCCCATGTCAAGATGATGTTACAACTCTAACATCTCTGCAATACTGTTAGGTTAGAGCTGCACCAGATCATCTTTTAATCTTACATTTCCACAACTACAGTTTCAAAATACTGAAGATGTTTAAGGCAGGGATTTCCTCTTTGAAGTCTAACTCAGGTCTTTTTATGTCTGGCACTTTATTTTGTGGGTATGATGATTTATCACACCCTGCTTATCCTCTTGGGAGAAATCAGAAGCAACAAAGACAACTTTGAGAGATTTTGACTTTTGGAGAACACAGAAAATCATTAATTTTAAATGTAAAGACTACTTATTGATTCTAATGCCTGATAAGCATTCAAAACATGCCTTAGGTTTGCTTATATTAACACAATCACTGTTCTAACTTACAAAGGACATTTTCCACGCTTCAGTATACGTGTTACTCAGGGCTCTGAATGAATAACAGGCACAAAGTGCCTTAGCTCCACATCATATGCAACCATAAACTGAACTGTAGACTCTAGCATTCCAGGAATTAACAACAGCTTTTGCATTTGACAGATTTTGCAATGTATCAAAACCCAGATGTTTCAAAACCTGAGATCTTTATACTAGCAACATGTAACATTCCCTTTAGAGTAAATGACAAATGAGAATATGCTTAGTAAAGCAAATTTTAAATGCAGCTCATCACATACAACCAGTGAAAGCTAGCCCATAGCACATGGGATGTCTGGAAATATCAGCACTCATATTGACAATTAAAACCACTTACTGTAAAAGAAACTGGATGTATACCACAGACAGAGTACATCAGCTCTGACTTCTATAGCAGTTTCTATTTATAACAAGGCTGATGTTGGCTAGCTTAGTCCATGTTTCTGCTGTGGACTCCCTCCACAGTGAGTTTAACCTTTGACCCTATGAGGAGGTCAATAGTTTCGAGATGCACTGCTGCTTTCTCTTGAGCATTCTGGAGGGAAAAGTAGGCACAACTGCAACAGAGACTACCTAAAAGCTCAACAGCTAAAACATGCTGAAACGTTACGATGATTCAGCTCTTTGCAATGCTTTTGTACAGTGAGGAGATAGCACAATGAAAACCAGGAGCTGAAGCGGTGGCAGACACAATGTGAAGTGGATGGGGAAGGAAGATTGAATGGCCACACAATTCCTACAGCTGAAAATCTATCCTGTAAATGTTTCATAAATATCATGTTTCTCTTTTCTGCCAGTGGCCTTCTACAGTTGCCTTTTGTAGGGCAAACACAACCACACCAACGCAACAAGGAAAAGTTCTTTCAGCATTTGTCCAAACGAAAATGTATTTAAAACATAAAATGCTGGCAATAGGATATGCAACTGAAAATGCAGCATTTATTGTACATCAGTCACTTGTTTCAAAGATAACCATTCCCATGCACTTTACCATAGTAAAGAAGTGAAAGAAACATGCACAAGGAATACCTTTTAAAGTGTCTAGTGGAAAGTGACTACCACTGTTGTTTGCCTTCAAGCAGTTTACTGGTTGCAATAGTAACTTACACTGAACAACTACCAATCTGTCATTTTAACTCAAACAACTCAACCCAGTTCCCCCCACCCTCCTCTCCCCTCATCCCATCAGGACAATATGGTATCTTTCTGAAGCAAGTGGAAGCTTATCCTTTTAAAAGGCTAGCTCATCAACAAGCCACCCAATTTCTCTCTTTCAGGCTTGCCTTGGGACTTGCACATCCACAGTAGGTATGAACAACTCATTATAACAAAATGCTCATTGCTGGTGACATAATGCAACCTCACCCCTTGGCTAAATGTGCACCTCTTTGTCATGACCGGGTATACCCAGTTAAAGACTCCATGCCTTTGTAACAACCATGAGCCTGCACATTTGTCCTACTTTGCCATTTGCTCTCTCAGGGATCACACAGCAGGAAGTAATGAGCTCAAGTATCAAAAAGCAACATCTTAGATAGAAACTTATACCTCCTTAAACAACAAGCTACAACAGTCAAAGACACTAAAATGAAATGCAGCTCAATGCCATCTTAATTGTAGGATCAATCACAAGCAGTAACATCTCCAATTCTGTTGTACAGTGAGACTATAAGGAGAAGTTCTTAGAGGGGAAACAATTCCCTGGACCTCACATTCCATCTGAATGGAAAACAGAGGAGGGGAAACAGGCAGAGAAAGTGCTCTTCTCTGCTGTGAATCATTCTTTCCATGCTCTTGACACAGTGGAAGCTCTTAGAGTTTTCTTACCTTCCTCATTCCAGAGAAGAATAAATACACTAATACCCTTTTCTGAACCCACCAAACTCCCTGAGAAGATTAAAGTACTATTGATGTTTGTTTGTGGTTTTTTTTAACCCCAACCCTTTGCCAAAGGAATTAGCAATTTAAAAACTGCAAACCTTGATCTAGCCCCAAAACACACAGATGGCAAAGCTGGATAGTTATTGTTGTCCTTCACATTTTGCCATCTTTGTGTTTTAACACTTACTAATGAGTCAACAAGTGGCACTGTTGGATGCAATCAGCAAATTTCTGGGCTCTTTCTTGACTAGCATGTTCCAGGTATTACACACTGTTTCTGACTTCTGAAGACACAAGATTACAAATTGTCTAAAAATATCTGTATTAGATAATCTGTGCTTTTCAGTTAACAGACTACCAAGAAAAGATGAAAGCCAATGCATTTTCTGATATTTTCAAACATACATGTGTGCAGAAATGTGTGCACACCAACACATACATATGGGAGAAAACTTGAACTAGAAAGCATTTGCTAAAGCTATGCACTTTGATTCTCTATCCCAGCCAACCATTCTGGAAGAGGGGAATGTTTGGTACATTTCAGCAATGGATTTTTCTACTAGTACAGAAAGAAATCTACATGTTACTTCTTTTAGTTCTTTTATAAAGGGTTTAATAATCATTACACAATTAAAGCAGGGTTCCTATGGCAAGGCAGCGAACGTTATCCACTTAACTTCACAAACACAAAAAGCATAACGCAGAAATGTTAGGATTCACCCAGGTTCACAAACATTTTCTCCCTGAAGTAGAGCTGAAATTACAGACACTCAGACTCCTTGCTCACAATTCTAATTCTACATTTACACTCCTTTGAAAAGTATCAGGTTTTATTTTTTCCCTCTCTCTTCCATAACCTTTTGAAATTCATTTTATATGAAAAACTCTTCTCTCCATAGCTATGCTACAAGCGCAGAACCAACCATGATTCAGAGGCCACAAAGACGACAGAAATGGAATAGCTCACAATGCATGAATTATTTATTTTTAATTATTTTTATTCAGAACTTTGGAGAGTGATAGCAACTTCACACTTTACATATTGCAACTGAGTTTACAGAAAAGAAATTGCTGTCTCTGTCTTTCAGAAACAGTATTCTCCTCAAGGTAGCAGTTAATATTTACTAATTCACTGTCCTGCTTAAATGGGTCAGATTTTCAAGGCATCTTAAGAGACCTTTCTCTCATCATTGATTGAAATGAAATCACCCTACCCTGTCAGTTTTGTGTGGGAACTAGCAGGCACATCACTGAAAATTTTTCTGCAGCTGAACACTTGTATAATAAAAATATATTTCCCCTTTGGTTCACTGTGTACTGTCCTTATGCAAGTAATTTTTAATCACCATCAGACACATGATGGTTTGGAGTTGCAGAGAGTCATCTTTCCTAATGTATGAGAATCTGTAAAGCTCTTTCCCTCCTGCTTGCTGATCAGAAGCAGCACTTCTTGAAACAGATTTAATCAGAAAATACCGAAACAGAAAGTTAAATATTGCCTCTTATTATTTCCTAATGCCATCCTTCACAGAGTTAAGCAACCACTAAATGTTGATAATTTTCCTGATGTGATTCCTACTGCTTAAAGAGTCTATCCCGTTTAAAAATGTCATGCATGTTGCTATTCCTACAGTTTTATCATTTGTCAACAAATCAACTACCTGCTTAGCAGCCCTCATGAGGGATTTAAAATAGCCGCCATGAAAATCCTATGCATTTACTATTTTTATAACAAACTTGATTGTCACCTATGATATTTCAAAGATCACTCCTCATATAGACATCATGCTGGAAATTAGATGCAGGGCTTTGCTTTCCATGGAACATTATGCAGAGGCACTCTGGCTAATAAATCTTTGTAGCTAATGCATTCCAGATGGAAGCCATGTCTCACAGATTTAACCTTCCTAAACCCTTCCAAAAATTCCTCCCATCAAAAGCCCTCTGAATGAGATATGTTTGATTGAAATAGTATCATCAATACATGACATCTAAGTAATAGTACAGATGCTTACTGCCTGCAGAAAATTGCCTTTTCCCTTCACACAAAGATATTGTTTTTGCACAACGATGGGGCATGAAGATGGACCTTATGTGTTTGACCAGATCATTTAAATGGTTTTTTTTCTGAACTCTTACTGCTATTAACAGATGCTATAAAGAAAACATCCACTTCTGTACCTTTAACTTCTGTACATGCATAATAAATGCTGCTAAAACAATAAAAAAAAAAAAGGGGGGGATTAAGTCTCTCACAGAAGCCACTAATTAACATCACTGTTTAATCATCTCACCATGTTTAGCCAGTCTACATCATTAGTTTATGTCAGACAGAAGCAGTGAAATATCTAAACACCTACATGTAGATCCTTACAAAATCAGTCATGTGAAGTGGTAAGGTCAGTGTTAGACAAGGCTGCAGCTATTCTCGACTATTCAGGAACCATTAGAAATCACCTGGTTAACAGATGGATGCAGAATTATTTTAGAAATCTCAGCTTTTCTTGTAAGGTAATTTCTCAGAGACACCTCTCCAATGTAGAGTAATATTTTAATGTCAACTGCGAGTCATGCAGAATAACCTGAAGTTGCAGCCAGTTACCCATGTTTCACTACTGGCAGCATTCAAATGGCAGACTATCCTATACTACTTTCAGTGTTGAACTTCTGAACTCTGCAGGCCTTGGTCTGAAGCCCAAGTTATCAACCAAAGCACAAAACAAAAAGACTCTAAATCTCACAACAGCATCAGTGAAGACACATCTTGGAAAAATCTAAGGAAACTGTTAGAAATCTTAAACAAAGTGGATATGAAAGATCTTCAGGTAGAAAAGATTTTCTTCCTATGTACACATCTGTAGAAGTAAAATCCTGAAGAACTTTGTGTAAGCTCCCAATACATTTCTTAGACAAAAGCACTCCTGGCACGCACAGTCATAGTACAAGTTTGGCTTCTAAGAGTATGAGTGACAAGTACAGAAACAATTCTGAATCAGACTGTGTAATTATCTTCTTTATGCTAAACCTTTAAAATTCTTAAGAGTCCCCTTCTGGTGTGTGGTTTGCTTTGATCCACAGGGCTGTAATCTTCCATTAGAAGTCGATCACATCCAAACGTCATTTGCAAGACGTTTGCAGATGAGAGAGAGGAACAATAGACTCCTAACTGTGGAGACAGAGAAGAGATCAAGTACACTTCAGCTGGGAAAGTAGCAGGAGCTTTCATGCAGGCAGGCACCTGGGCAAGGTTAGCTGTGCTGCAGCACCATACCACTTCATTCAAAGGTAACCTGCTACACTCGGTTGTTTGAAAGATAATAAGCAACTACCAGTGCTGAAGATCATTTAGCTTAGTGTCCTCAACTACAGGAGAAACTCAATGTTGGATACCTGTTTTTATATATCAAGGAACTACACCTACCTGAACTTAACAAGAAGCAGAGGGGAAACTTAATAGGAAGTGGAATACATTTCCTTTTATTGAAGGCAAGTGCTTCTTACTGCCTTAGTCAGACATAATGTCACTCTGCAGAATGTGACTCGTCTTTTTACTCACTCTATCAATCTGAGTCAGCTTCAGTGAAATGGTGCTTCAAAAAGGCAGCAAAAAGAAAGCATTTGTCTGCTTTTGGAGAGGCTGCTTTCAAATGAGATTAGAAAGTTTGGGTCCATTTTTTCATGTCTAATCCTATTATGCTCACTAATGAACTCAGTTTGCCTCAGTGGTTAAAATAAAAGCTAGTAGTTGTGTTCTAAAAAGCACAGATCCTCCTTCAGAAGAATATGTTAAACTGTACAGCTCAATATTACACATTTGTACCACTCAAAGGAACATTTTCTAAGATATGCTGCTGACTGCACTGTATGGCACGAGCATCGAACAGCTTTAATGGAATGAGAAGACATTAAACTAATATAGATCTCTGCTACACCTAAAGCCAAACAGAGGGGGTAAAAGGACAACACTATCATTAAGATAAGAAGAACAGATTTTTAGATAAAACTCTGTCTTTGGAACAGTAACTCTGGTGAAAAAAAAAACCCAACACAAATCCCAGAAACTAAAGATACTAAGCTTGCACTCACAGAAGACCTTTGCTTTTGTGATATCAAAGCATCAAGTGGCCTTGAAATAGCTACTATGATGAAATATGGTCTGGAATGTAGTTCATTTTTATCAGCATGTCAGCCTGCTCTCGACAAAAAACATTTTTAACTCCGAGCATCTCAGTAATAATTACAGGGTCAAACACGCTGCACTCTACAGCAGCTTGCAAAAATGTAAGAAAGAGCAAAGAGTACAGCTAGGGCAACACATGGAGATGGGAAACTGGCCTAAAAGTTTTCCTTGCATCAGGGAAAATACTAATTCTTCTCTTCAACATCAATGACAGTATCTTTGCTAATTACCTTACAAGCGGTTCCACACTGATCTGATGTCATGTAACCCACAGCACTCTTAGGCACTTCGCTACAAACCAGAAAAAGGTTATTGACATGGAAAAAGAATTTGGTTTATTGACCCTTTTACTGAAGAGCCAAGTAGAATAGGTTGCTCTGTCTACTGAATGCCTTTGATACAGAAAGTGTTCAAGTAAACTAGACACAGAGATTAGAAGAATCTCTTGACTAACTCAGGAGTAGTTAGGAATCCATCACTGTAGCATCTAGGTTGTTAGCTCATGATAGAGAAGGGACAGATTACATATTGCAAGGTCTACTTTCTGATGGATTGCTAAGCATTTGCTGAAATGCCAGGGACATGGGATCTAAGCAGAACTAGCTGTGCATGAAGGAAAAAATGGTTGTTCCAAGTAGAGATGCTCTTTGTGTCTGGTCTCCTGATTTTCTTTCTCCTCTTCTCCTCTCCTTCTTTCTCTTTTTCTTCTTTTTCTTTTTCTTCTTCTTGGAAGTGGTGCTTAGTGGGTCTGCAGTAAGCACCCAGATCAAAAGTAAAACAACATGCTTAACTTTTTTTCTTGGCTTAAACTCACACACTCATAATTCAAACTATTTCACTGCTTCCTTGTATGCTCTGTCTGTAATAATGAAGTTCAAACATTGCTCCCTCACATATAGCATCCTTTTGTGTACTTAGAACCTCAGGTATAGATATTCCAGATCTCTATTTCTTTAGGAGTAGGGTGCAGATCACAGAAACCAGTGACATTTTACAATCATTATGTTATGTCAATTACCCATATGAGGAATCATATTATCATTATGGTTTTGGTTTAGATTAGCTTCCCCCCATAATGTGTATGTATGATGCTTAGGTTCAAAGTCACATGGTTCCTTGACCACCTCCCTTTTGAAAACCCACTGTTTTTCATGTTAGGCAGAAAGGGAAGTTTGCAATGACAGGACTGGTTCTCCTGGGAGAGTAAAGGAAAAGTGTTGAGGGAATTCCTGAACAATCCCTACCATTCTGATGGACAGGTAACCATATCAAACAACTCAACTCACAGAGATAGTGCTAAAACTGCTTTTATGCCAGTTAGAGAGAGATTCAGCATCCATCCATCCAAACATCTGACATAGGCTCAGAAACTTTAAAAGGTGCATGGGAAAGGAAGAGACTGTTGCCTAAAACCAGAAGGATTTTTGAGAAGATTACATGTTGTCTTTTAAAGCAGATTTCCAAGATTTAAGTTGCAAGAAAGGAATGAAGCACACAATGTGATTACATACATCACATGAAATATGATGATGTGTACGCAAGCCCTGTGAAATGATAATTAGATTATACAAGAAACTCACTGTCTCTTATTGCAACTCTTACCAGTTCATTAAGAATTGCATTGTTTCGAAGAGCTCATCCTGAGCTCTACTGAAAAAATCTGTCTACCTACTTTGAAGCTTAAATGAAAATGGAGTTTTTACCCAAAGTTACTTCGTTCTGCTAAAGGTATGATAAATGTGCAAGGCGCTGTAGTGTCAGAACAGCCACCAGGTTAAGCTATAGGCCTGTCTTTACTGCTTCTGCATCAGTGGGGAAAAGCAGATACACAGAAAAGATGGCATAGTTACAGGCCCCTCAATTTAGGAAGGATGCTGACTTGCTGGAATGAGTCCAGAGAAGGGCAATGAAGTTGGTGAGGGGTTTGGAACACAAGCCCTATGAGGAGAGACTAAGGGAGCTGGGGTTGCTTAGCCTGGAGAGGAGGAGACTCAGGGGTGACCTTATTGCTCTCTACAACTACCTGAAGGGAGGTTGCAGACAGGCAGATGATGGTCTCTACTCCCAGGCAGCCAGTACCAGAACAAGAGGACATAGTCTCAGGCTGCGCCAGGGGAGGTTTAGGTTGGATGTTAGGAAGGAGTTCTATACAGAGAGAGTGATTGCCCATTGGAATGGGCTGCCTAGGGAGGTGGTGGAGTCACCATCATTGGAGGTGTTCAGGAGGAGACTTGATGGGTTGCTTGGTGCCATGGTTTAGTTGTTTAGGTGGGTTGGATTGGTTGATGGGTTGGACACGATGATCTTGAAGGTCTCTTCCAACCTGGTCCATTCCATTCCATTCCATCTCATATTCTCTCAACAGTCTGTGGCTCAAGTATTCCCTAAGTCAGAGATGGCTTCTGCACTCTTTGAAAACAGTTGCTATCATCAACAAGAAACATCTAAAATGTAAAAAATAGCACTGGAAATCAATTTGTTTTCAATTAGCTGATGCAAGGACAATGCTTGAATGGGTAAAACATAGTTTTTTTTCCAGCTTCTGGTTGCCTCACAATTATGCTGACAGTCACAATCCTGATTAACTTAACTATATTAAAGAAACAAATTTCAAAAAAAATATAATCTAATCTTCTTGCTTCTGTTCTGGATGGAGTACAGAGAGCAACAACAAAATCAATAAACTTTAACTCCCTGTCCTTCTTTCTGTGAACAAGATGGACTGCCAGCTTCCTTGCTCATACACCCTGACTGGTGTAATGTGAGGTTGCTACCCAGATTAGTTCTCTCATTTATCGTCTTTCAGTTGGAATCTCTCTGCTGCCAATAAGTAAGTGAGAGCTCCTTGGATCACACATTGCTATTCCTGTGAGAGCAGACACTCAGGAAGGCAGAGCACGGCAACTGATTATTTATTTATTTATTTAAATCTCTGACCTCTGCACTCTTTTAGTACTCACCATATTCAGAACAGACTTCTTCCTCTGTAGAGATAGGCTGGCAATGGTGTCTACCTGATGAAGGATTTATGAGCAGAATCACATGGACTGTGATTTCCCACAGAACAATCTGTGATATGCTAGTGCTTGAAGTAGGACTTGGGGAGGGGGAAAAAAAGTGATCAGTGAGGCATAGGAGTGCAATTAAGTCTAAATGAAGGGGAGGTCTTTCTCCTAGGCCCTGCCAGATTACAGCATGCTTCTTTACTGTAATCCAGTATTTATTTTCCCTTAAAAATTATAGAACCACAGAATAATAGAATCATCTGGGTTGGAAGGGACCTCTAAATGTCATCTAGTCCAAACCCCCCTGCAGTGAGCAGGGGCAGCTTCAACTAGATCAGGTTGCCCAGAGCCCTGTCAAGCCTCACCTGGGGGCATCAACCACTTCTCTGGGCAACCTGTTCCAGTGCTCAATGACCCTCATTTCAAAGGACTTTTTCCTCACATGTTTTAATGCACATATAATCCACTAGGCAAGAAGATATATGTTTAAAAATTTTGCAATTAAAGGACTCCAAATAATGGAGTGGCTTCTGCGTGAGGTATGACTGAACAAACCAGATCTCTTGAACTTTGAAGAAAAGGGTGAAGTGGGAATAAGGCAGGACTGTGAAAAGTCACAGGAGAGCTGGGTAAGATAAAGGTAAGCAGACATGTTCCTTGCTGCTCCTTTTTACTGCCTCCTCCTTTCCTACTCCCCCAACTCTCGGAGGCATTCACTGTAGTCAAACGGAAGCAACTTTCAACAAAAGGAAGTATTTTTTCACATTGTGCACAGATCCAATCACTTACTGCCATACAAGATGGAGAGGCCAAAGCCCCAGACAAAACTGAAATCAATTCTTAAAGTCAGCAAAGAGAAATTTAAGGACTCACCAAAAGTATGTGTGCCCTGTTTGGATCGGAAAATCCTTAAAAGTACAGACAGACAAAGCCAGAAGGAAAACGCTATTTCATGCTTGCCTTACCCTAAGATTTTTCCTCATGGATTTCCTAGTGGTCACTGCCAAAGATGGCACACTAGGGTAGGTGAATCTTTTGTCTTACCCAGCAAGGCCTTGTCCCAAACTTGGACCCTCAGAAGCTCTGCGTGTAGCAAAGTTGAGCGGGTTTGGATACAAAAGGTTATACATGTTCACACACCAGAAACTGATCATGGATACAGTAATTTGTTGACCCTGGGAGAGAATCTATGCCATCATCCCCCAAAGCTATTTTATAGATCAAAGGAAATCTCCTACATGATCTACCCTATTGCTCATTTAAACGTCTTTCTTTACACAAGTATATACTGCTACACAGAAACTCTTGCGCTGTAGTATGCCATGACATGTTTTGTTTGATTATTCTAACTTGACATTCAGTTTCGGATGGATGGATAATGAGAATAGAATAGAAGTAACCAGGTTAGAAGAGACCTTCGAGATCATTGAGTCCAACCTAACATCCAACACCATCTGATCAACTACAGTATGGCACCAAGTCCCTCATCCAGTCTCTTCCTAAACACCTCCAGTGATGATGACTCCACCACCTCCCCAGGCAGCCCATTCCAATGGCCAATCACTCTTTCTGTGAAGAACTTCTTCCTAACATACAGCCTAAAGCTCCCCTGGCGCAGCTTGAGACTGTCTTCTTGTTCTATTGCTGGTTGCCTGGGAGAAGAGACCAAGCCCCACATGGCTACAACCTCCCTTCAGGTAGTTGTAGACAGCAATAAGGTCTCCTCTGAGCCTCCTCTTCTCCAGGTTAAGCAACCCCAGCTCCCTCAGCCTCTCCTCACAGGGCTTGTGCTCCAAACCCCTCCCCAGCTTTGTTGCCTTTCTCTGGACACGCTCCAGAAAGTCAACATCTTTCCTAAACTGAGGGACCCAGAACTGGACACAGTACTCAAGGTGAGGCCTAACCAGTGCTGAGTACAGGGGCAGAATGACCTCCCTGCTCCTGCTGGCCACACTGTTCCTGATCCAGGCGAGGATGCCATTGGCCTTCTTGGCCACCTGGGCACACTACAGGCTCATGTTCAGCCTACTATCAACCGTTACCCCCAGGTCCCTTTCTGCCTGGCCGCTCTCCAGCCACTCTGACCCCAGCCTGTAGCGCTGCATGGGGTTGCTGTGGCCAGTGTCTAGAACCTGGCACTTAGATGTGTTAAATCTCATGCCATTGCACTCTGCCCATCTGTCCAGCCTGTAAATTCCTCTTCAGCTTGTTTAATATTACATTTGCTGGTGGTTAGAAACCAGACTATTTGAAGCTCATGCTTGTTCATGTATAAATAAAACAATAAAATGATTGTCTGCCTTTCACTATTTCTAGAACTCATGAAAGTGTGTAGTGGAAGACAGAGTGAAGTTCTCATTGACACAGAGAAAAGGAGAGAAGAAAGTAAAAGAAAAAGGAAGTCAGTGTGAGATCCTGTGCTCTGCACTAGGAAGTAGGAAACATGGATATTACTTCTGGACTCTGTCCCTGGTTTAGTGGTCTGAAAGTCCCAAGAAGCAGCAGTACAATCACTGCTGTTAATCCAAAGCTCGTTGAGGTCAGTGGAGTATTTTCATTACTTTCAATGGGTTTAGATCAGACCCTTAAGCCTTAACTCAACATCAAGTCTCTGACCACTCTAGGAGCCACACTGGCAAATTCATAATGAAATCCATTTCTCAACTGAAGAAAAATTACTGTAATGCTTGCAGTATTGTTGGCAGGCAAAAGGCAGTAGCAGTGGTAGTAGTGTGCATGCAAGTTAATAACTGCTAACCAAAAACATTTTTACCCAAGAAATCATGGAAGAACAGTACATTTTTAAGTTGACTCACCTGGCAGCTAACCAACCAACTTGGCAAAGAGGATTCTCCTTTAATTTTAGACACAAATATCTGAAATGCACCAGGGCATCATTGTAAAAGACACCTCCCAGAACCTCAATCAAAAGATAAATATTCTATGTAATGAGATTGCTTTAAAACTGTTCAGTATTAAATCATTATTTCTGATTTGAGGTACTTTGTGGCTGCCATTACCTTTCCCAAACTGGCTGTAGTGACCTCAGAGAATTTAGACAGTGATCTCAATCAGCTTTGAGCAAATGGATCACTAAACTCTCTTGTCACTGGAAGAAGCTGTTGTGGGCGGCAGCACGCTGGGTTTTGTGGATGCTTAGATTACCAGGTTGTGAGCATGCAACAGAAAATGTTACACTCTAGATTCCAGCTTGCAGTTTTGTGGACTTTTGTTATTATTAATGTAGGCTTACATAAAGAAAAAATTGACAGCACAATCACTTCATATCTGAAGAATTTGTTCAATTTGTTGTTGCACTGAGAACATATTTCTGGTGGACGTCCAGAAGTAGAGAAGACGGTTATTTAAATTTCCCTGACAAAACAGCACAGCACACACTGAACTTCCCCAAGTCTTGCAATTTTGGGGCTTTATTACTGATCAGCTATCTCTGGCTGCAGTCTGAGCCCCACTGACAGTTTCTGCAAAGAAAAAGAGAGAGAGGAATCTCGCAGTAACTTTATGTTCCTACTGAGAAGCTGGGACCTACAAATAACGCTTCTAGGTGTTCGGTTCGTGCTTGGCAGCCTATTGCAGCACTACTAAAGACTTCCTCTCCTTCTACATGCTCAATTTACCACTGATGTTTTAAAAAGCTCAAGTATTTTTCAGTGCTACTCTGCCAACATGTAACAGAGACAGAAGTGCTAAGTCAGAAGGAAAAAAAAATATAAGTGCTTTATACCCTACAGTGCAGCACTCCTGGAAATGCTGCATCTTTAGATATATCAGCAAGTCCTGCAAAACAAAATTCAAAGTATTGACCTATTTTCTGAAGCAGAGACCTAGAAATTTACTTTTCAAACTAGTAAGGGACGTTTTAATTAATCTACTAATGTATTACTTGGCTGAGTTAAAATTTTCTTCACCTCTTATTATATGGCTGTTTGCTTTGGGGTTTTTTCCTGCAGTCTTTACACATGGCTCATAATGAAACTTACAGGCCTACTGAAAATATCACCATGTGGCAACAAAGCACGCAATAAAGCTAGTTTTGAATAGCAAAGAGGAATTAACAAAGATTTAAGCAATTTTAGACAGTATGTGTAATAAAGAAACATAATAATGGCACAGAATATGCTGTATTCCCCGTGCAATGCTTACACTGTTTTCTAAACAGATTATTTATCCTTGGAAAGATTAACTTATTCTCTGTAATACTATTTTCTCACACACTTTAAGTTTCACAATAAGCTGATGCTCTTCAGAACTTCAAAACATGCTTTACTTTAAACAAATTACATTGGAAGTGTAAGAAAGCAAAACAGCATAGAATCATAGAATTGTTAGGGTTGGAAGGGACCTCAAGGATTACCCAGGTCCAACCCCTCTGCCATGGGCAGGGACACCTCACACTAGATCAGGTTGCTCAGAGCCACATCCAGCCTGGCCTCAAAAAACCTCCTTTGCACTTTTTTTAGCCCAAGTGGCTTATGCTTTCTTTAAAGGCAAAAAAGAAGCTCTGAGTAACAGTAAATCTATCCTATATATTTCTATACAGGTTCATTTGTGGTGCATGTGTGCATGCATTCACAGACACACAAGTACTATATATCAAGCCAGGCTGTCCAGCAGAGGGCTCCTTTGAAACAGAATGCGAAAATGCAGGCAAACTCTTTCAATGTATAGAAAACACAGAGATCACACAAGCAATATGTGTGCCAAGAGCCATCAATTATTTTAGCAAATCACCAACATACAAACGGTGCATTATGAATTTCCTTTAAACACCACTCCATTCTTCACATTTTCCTTCATTAAGACTTTGGGTCTTATTAAGAATAATCAGTATTTTGAATTTCAGTAAAAAAATCTGTATAAAGCAAGATCAAAGAAACACTAATTATTGATCAGGCACTTACACACACAATACTGATGTCAAAGAGGAATTGCATTTAACATAGTATCATAGTATCGGTCAGGGTTGGAAGGGACCACAAGGATCATCTAGTTCCAACCCCCCTGCCATGAGCAGGGACACCCCACACTACAGCAGGCTGGCCAGAGCCTTGTCCAGCCTGCTCTTAAACACCTCCAGGGACGGCCCCCCAACCACCTCCCTTGACAATCCATTCCAGGGGCTTCACCACTCTCCTGGTGAAGAACCTCCTCCTCACATCTGGCCTGAATCTCCCCACCTCCAGCTTCATTCCATTCCCCTTAATCCTATTACTACCTGAGATCCTGAGCAGTCCCTGCTCAGCCTTCTTGTAGTCCCCCTTCAGATACTGGAAGGCCACAATTAGGTCACCTCAGAGCCTTCTCTTCTCCAAATTGAACAGCCCCAATTCTTTCAGTCTGTCCTCACAGGAGAGATGCTCCAGCCCTCTGATCATCCTCGTGGCCCTATGTGAGTTTTTTTCTGGTTTTCCTTAATGAAAAATATAGAAAGAGAGAACTGGAAGGCAAAACTGATCATCCTACTTCCTTCAGCCCCATACAACCATCTTTTAGAACCCACTCATGATCAGCTTCCATTTTGTGATAATTTACTGATAGCGCTTGCCTGAAAAAAACCTTTTAATTTGCCTTGCAGAACTATAAAATGCCACGGTGACATTAAAAGTGATCTGTATTTTTGTTGTTGTTGTTTATATTTTGCAATTTCCGCTCACTTTAACTTATTCCTTGGGCACTCCCAAGATAGATAACAACATTTTTAGCTGTAAAGAACACACAAGAAGCCACTGGAAAGAGAAAGTTAATCTGATCTCTCACATTATTAGAAGATTAAAGTCCTGGTATATCAATAGTTGAAATGCCTCCAACAAATATACACTTTTTTTTCCCCCTCAGTTTCTCAGCTTGCATTTTTTGCCCAAACTTGGTAGTGATACATTAGAAAAATACAAAGAGAATACAATTAGTTTGGGCAGTTATGCTTCCAAAGTTCCATCAGGTAATCAGAATATTCAAGTGTTGAAGAAGGCCAAATGTCAATGAACTTTAAAAATACAAGCCTGTGGGTTGTGTGTGTGTGTGTGTGTTGGTGTGTGTTTTTTTGTTGGTTTTAATATTATGTAACAGCCTCACTTTTTCATAAGTTCCACCACACATATCACAGTATCACAGTATAACTTAGGTTGGAAAGGACCTCGAGGATCATCGAGTCCAACCTATCAACTCAGACCCCATGACTAGACAAATGCCTAGAGATGAATAGGGGCAAGGTTATAGAATAGAATAAACCAAGTTGGAAGAGACCTTCAAGATCATCGTGTCCAACCTATCAACCAATCCAACCCACCTAAACAACTAACCCATGGCACCAAGCACCCCAGCAAGTCTCCTCCTGAACACCTCCAATGACAGCGACTCCACCACCTCCCCGGGCAGCCCATTCCAATGGGCAATCACTCTCTCTGTATAAAACTTCTTCCTTAAATCCAGCCTAAATCTCCCCTGGCGCAGCCTGAGACTGTGTCCTCTTGTTCTGGTACTGGCTGCCTGGGAGAAGAGACCATCATCCACCTGTCTACAACCTCCCTTCAGGTATTTGTAGAGGTTATGAGTGAGATCCTAAAGAAGATCCATATACCTGCTACAGCCAAATGTACCTCCCATTCCATTCAGCTATTTTATCCGTTGGAAATACAACAGAGAAGTCAAAACACTGCATGATTCTTTTTTCTATTGAATATGTGCTGATGGGACTGATGCAGCTTGAGTCACTGTCAGTGATAAAAATTTCCCATGACTTCAAAAATGCAGGATCAGGACCCTAAAGCATCCTCCATGGAGAATTCCAAAATTCTGCATCATTAAAGCATTCAAGTTCTTATGGGAGTAATGACCACAAGAAATCTTGTACAAAGTTTACTGCAGACAGAATAAGGGTGAATACTGTGCAGATACATATTTTCTGGAGCCACAGAACCTAGACATGGAAAATTTTCCTATCCATGTTGCTGCTGCAGAATGGCTAATAAGATTGAGGAGGTTGCTACTTGGCTTTCAGAACCCAGGTAGCAGGGAGAGGATCTGGCCACCCCGCTGATCTCTATGCATTTTGTCCTGCAGGATACTACCCTGCGCACGTTCTTGCCTCTTCTGTCATGTGTGCCCCTCGCTAGCCCTGCCCCACACAGCCATAGGCAAAGCTGGAGTTGAGCTCTGAATGAGGTATAATTTTGTAAGACTTACAAAACAACTGTACTGTACCATGAGCTTCATGTGAGTAAGTGAAAATGAAAGAACGTGGAAAACGAACTTTTGTCTTTACTACAGACTTACAAATTGCATCAAACATGCTATATTTTCTTCCATATGAATATCACATTCTGGTATTTATGTTGCAACTAGCCAGACAACATTTGCTAATAACAGCTACTTTTAATACAACATATCAAACTGCTTAACCCCTTGGCTTGCCGGGCAGTTTAGAAGCTCCTACTGTGATGTTTTTGTTCTCACATATGCACCAGTAAAGGCTGTCACGCTCCTCATTAAATGAACAGATATACAAGCCAATTAATAATTTAATTTACAGGGAGAATCTTGACACAGAGCTAGAAGGTGAATTGCTGGCACCTCCTGAATCCTCTCATCTTAAAACAGCAAGCAAACAGGTTTAAATCCCACCACCAAAGTTATGCCACTGTAATGACAACAGACCAGCGGCACATTCTTGGTTCTGTTGTTTTACTGTCACAGTGAAAATTGCCTCTTCCTTTGTACAGTCATATCAACAAAGGCATGGCCCTTAAAATAAAGCCATAACTTTCCACTTTGTAGTTACTAAATTTTTGTAGGGTTTTAAGTTTTGTCAGATTTGTTTGACATCTCTATTTCAAGCCTGATTAGCTTTATAGATTTCTATTTGGATAATTTTTTTTCCCCCCCACTAAACTATAATAATGTCATTATTTTGAAAATAAGTTTTCCCTTTTAAATATTCACCTGAATATGCAAATGTGATTCCAATATGCAAATGTGCTCTATTTTTGTGTTCTTTTCTAGCAACACGGAACAGTTCTGACATTTGGTTTGGGAAGAGTTCCTTGACATTCCGGCACAGCTTTATGAAGGGATAGGTGTCTCTCCTTGATGCAAACACTTGGCTAGCATCATCAATTTTATTTCTGCATGAGAAGCAGAAACACAAATGGTTCAAATGGAAATATTCAAATGATTTCCTCACAACATTGCCAAGTCTCCCTGTATAACATTCTTGCTATCTTGCCTTTCTTCTTCATCCACCCAAGCAGAACTTTGTTAAGGCTTCCATTAGCATGTGCCTTGACTTCTGTCATCCTGCAAACAACATCTACCTTGTCTACTTATTAAAAAATGGTATGAAACTGTTTGGGTCAGTACCTTCTAATGTCATGATCACTGCCACTTTCTCTCTGTTACCCTTTTCCTACTGAATTTGGTACATGCAGTATCTTGCCTATTTGCTCTCTCTTACTCTATATATTACAATATTGATCTTCTGCTCCTGTTCCACAAATTGTAGCACTTCTGATATATTAAAGTTATCCAGGTAGAACACTATGCCATTTCACTTTCTCCACTTCATGCAAAACTGCTTTCCCTAAGCACCCACAAAGCCATTTTTTTCATCTTTACTTCAAATGTCTGTTTGAAAGTGTCCCTCTACTAATGAAATTAGATGGAAGAAGTTGAATGTTTCACTGAAATCAACAGAGAAGTGATTCCTGCAGTAGACACATATGCTTGTGATCATTCAGAAGGGATGGTCTTAAGAGATTCTAAGGAGTAAGTCCTGTTAAACTGAAGAAACAGTTTGCTGTAGGCACATGATTCCAAGCAGTACATTTCTCATCTTTGTACAAATTCTGTAGTCATAAAGGAGATATAAATTTGCCATGGAACTACCTTCATTTTCCTTTCATCTCCTGGCTTTTTTTTCCTTTCTTTTTTTTTCTTCTTTCTCTCTGGTAGAAGAAAAATTGTAAACAATCCATACTTTCAGACCTTGTATCTACATAATAGTACTACACCTTTTGATTTAAGGTGTCATCTTTTGACTGACCAGGTCTGAACATCTAGCTTCTCTAGCCATGGCTGTTACAACAGCATAAAACTTTTAAATGAAAACATCTAGAAAAGCATCTTTGAATCAGTTTCTTTTCTGGTGTTTTCTCCATTATAGGCAAGTAGCAAAAAACACCTAGAAAAGCATCTTTGAATCAGTTTCTTTTCTGGTGTTCTCTCCATTATAGGCAAGTAGCAAGGCTTCTAGTTTGAAAAGCACAGAAATAGAGAGACATTCACCTTAGACATATTCCTATCCTCCTTCCACAGCTCTTGATAACTACTACCACACACAGCAGATTTACAGCATGCAATGCTCCTAATGTCCCTGCCCTTCTGGATTCTCCTTCTGCACTAGTAGTCTGGTTATTGCCCCTATGAAAACTAGCAGCTGCTATGATTTTACAGCAAGATGAGCTAGTGTAGGAATGAAGCTCGAGGATACATCAGTATAAACACATAGCTGTTTAGTGTGTTTAAGAGAGTATGCCAAATTTGAAAGTTTGGGGTTTTTTCTAATGCAGAAAAAAACCCGAACTCCTAGTACATTAACTTTTCAGAGCACAACTAGCATAATAAAGAGAACAGAACAAACAAGCAAATAAAAAAGCATGATGTAAAAAAAAAATAATATTCCATAGCATATAATCCTCTAATAAAAAGAAAACCAGATAAAAGCTAGAAACATACACAAGTTGTAGAGAGAATATAAATGCTATTTTAAATACCAAACTCTGCCCTCAATTACATCCAAGCGAAATCAGATAAGATTTTAGCTGCGGGTAAGCAGCGCAGGCTGCCCGTTGCAAAAGTAATTCCCTTCTGTTCCAGTGAGCTGTTTAGTTTTGTGACGAAGAAATGGATTTAGAGGGGAGAGGCACTATTTGCTCATTTTCTGTATGGAGTCTGGTTTCACCAACAAAGTAATGTAACATGGAAGTGCGATTATTTAAACCAGCACTTCACTACACAGAGGGCTGTTCAACGCACCGCTCTTGCCAGGCTTGTCGCAATGACTGACACTTTCTAATATTGAACTGGAAATAATATGGATATTTAATACTGCAGAGTTTACACCAAGTAGAAGAAAAGTGCTATTGTTTATCAGCAATCTACTGCTGATGGCATATATCTATACAGACATAATTATTGCAGTGATGAAACGCAATTATTGAATAATGGAATAAACCACCTCTGTACAGTATTTCCTATCAGGTGATTTAAAAACCCTGTAAAATCCCTATTCTTAACCACTTTCTGTGCTTTCCCCTTGAATTTTGACTAAAATTTACCTTTCAGATCTGTTATGCCACTCATGAATTTTTTACAATATCCATCTGTGCATTGCAATCTCTATTCTCCATGGCTCCGCATTGTTTTGGCTAACTAACAGACCCATATGTTGCCTTAATGTATTTCTGCACAATGTTTGTGCTTTTGGAAAAAATAAATAAATAAAATAAATATCTTACAAAGGGGGGGGGGTGGGGGGAAGAAGAAAACCACAAAACAATAACAACAACACCCCTCCCCTTCCCCACCAGGAAAACCACAGGGAAAAACCACAGGCCTAAATAAGCTATAAGGAGCATCCACATACAGTTAGACTGTCTTTACTGAGTCTGGAGACATTATGATTCTGCTGCGACAAGCAGCATTTGTCTTCATTTTGTCTGACTGTCCTCATGTGTTATTATTAGTGGCTGTCAGGCAGCAGCAGAAAAAAAAATAGCATCACTTGACTAAGAAGTTGAATGCATAAATGCAATAACTACACACTGGTAGCCGGGGAGAGGATGTCTGTTAAGATGGTCTAAATGCAAAACCCCTCCTATAATTACATTTAAAAAGGGGGAAAAAAAACACCCACGTATCTGGCAAAACATAAGCACCCCTCCTCCCTTCTGCTTACATAGCTAAATTAGGAACTAATTATAAATACAAGTTAGCAGCATCTGAAGAAGTTGCTTTGAGAATGTCCTTTCAGAATGTCAGTTTAGTTTAATAGCAAGAAAACAAATCTGTTGGAATACTCACATCCAGTCATGTTTTTTCTGATAACGTTGATAATTATGAACATTTTAAAGATGATTTCCTTATCATACAGCAGTTCACCCTGAGAGGCACTGAGCACTTTTAAAGCCCAATGCACAAAATGCAGTCTCTGTTTCTGAGGGATGTCAAATGAAGTTTCATCATCATTTTTACAGTTGTAGCATCCAGTGAGTAGTAATAATAATAATAATAATAATCAGAATATATTTCATACAGCAGAAAACAGTACATCCAAAAATCTATGCTGTAAGGAGAAACAATAAGCTTTCCACCTGAAATATGTGCAGAAAGCTTAAAAGTAGATATTTATTTTATGGTTAAAGTGATAAATTATTTCACTATCTCTAGTATGAAAATAGATTTGTAGACAGGTTTGCAGACTGTCTTTTTACTATGACAGCCCATAGAAAATTCTTCTGTGGAGTTCCCTAACAAATAGATATACTATTCATAATTACATTTTTTCATAATGACTTAAATTTAACTAACTGTTTTCAATTAAGTATTAATAATCAAATGAATGCCATGACAAAGAACATTTTGCATTCAGGACTAAAAAAGGCAACTCGAACCCCAAATCATCGGTGCAATGTGGGTTCTGCTGCAGTCAAAGGCAGGATTTCCATTTACTTCAACTCAACTATTCACATTGTAAGAAAGCAGGCAAACAGTCATTGAGAATCAAAATGAACTAATGTGCAGCAGATAGTAGTGATAGTTTCCCATGAAGAGGTTCAAGGAATCATGCCATTAACTCAAAGATCTGATGGCAGATCACCATTCACATGAGCCAGGAAAAGGTGCTTAGCACTCACTGCTGCTCCTGTTCACCTGTTTTTATTCTAGGTCTGTGGATAACTAGCAAGTTTCAATTTCCAAAAATCAACCTTCACTTTCAGCTGTTTTCACTTGGAAACCTACTATTTTTCTCCTTTAAAATTTCACACTCTAGCAGATCCAGAGGTGTGAGTTGAAAGGGGAGCTTTAGCTTACAGTTTTGCCATCAGCGGTTCAATCACTGGATTTTCTAATCTTGGTCAGATTTTATACAAAGTTCAAAGCGACAACTACTCACTGCCCTTTACTTACACCTTACAAAAGCTGTTCACCTTCACAAAGTACATACACTAAATGGAAATACACTGCAAAAACGATGCAGCCAGAGACTTGAATTGCTCAGGAAACACAAGTCTGACACAAAGCCAAAAAGAACAACCCAAATTCCTGACTCTCCATCCCGTTTTCTAAGCACAAATTGGTGGGATATCACACGTGCTGAACAGGAAGGCACAAACTTAATGTCATGAACCAGGAAATGTGAGCACGTTGTCACAGCTTTTTTCTGCTGTTAACACAATAAATCCCAAAGCTGGGGCAGGAGAAAAGAGAAAGGGGCAAACCTTGGTTGAGCTGAGTAGCACTTGGCCTGTTTTCAGCAGAAAACATTTCCAAAAGTAAAATATATATGATTGCTGTTAACAGACAATGAGCCAGATAATCCCTTGACCCACATATTCTGTGGTTCGGCTCCGTTGACAAAACTTTTATTTAACTTAGAGAAGGAAAAAAGTTTCAACACAATAAATGAGAAACAGCCATGGAAGCCTACATGAC
This sequence comes from Melanerpes formicivorus, assembly GCF_026170545.1. Classification (NCBI taxonomy): domain Eukaryota; kingdom Metazoa; phylum Chordata; class Aves; order Piciformes; family Picidae; genus Melanerpes; species Melanerpes formicivorus. Next base: position 3,581,926 of record NW_027142401.1, on the reverse strand, counting down.
CATATTTACAGGGTTATTTTTCTGAACCACACTGAGGTAATTGCACAAGATTATACTACACAGAGCCATAAAACTGTATCTAATCTTTAACAGAAGCAGCCTCTTTGTGCCAGGGACAGGAGACATGAACAATCACTTTCATATTTTCTATTTACAGAAATGCCCTTGCATTCTTTGCTTTTCCTTCCTGATACCACATAAGCCACTAGTGAACTGTACTCAAGAGAAAGACCAAAACAGACTTCAAAATTGGGAAGAAAGCAGTTTGTCATTTTTCTGCAAGGGCAGTTAAAAGGAAAAAATATGTTTAACCTGACAGAAAAGTTGAGGAAGTGGGAAGAAATACAAATTAAATGAATCTCCACCTCATGATTAAGAACTCCCTCATAGTAACATCATGTGTAGCACTCTTGATTAAAATCCAAGTTAAGCGAAGAGTACTCTCACTAAGAACAAGGAGCTGTATTTTTGCCAGCCACACAGCATAAAATATCAAGACTCAAATTGCATTTCAAAGTCCTAAACACCGGATAGGATAGAGATGTACCAATCTGGTTTGGGTTTCTCTTGTGTCAAGCAATCACTTGTTTCAGTTTCTTCCAGAATACGTTTAGATTAATCAGAGAGGTTTAGCTTATCTTTAGCCACATGTGGTATAACTAGTACAATTATGTCAATTAAATGGCCTGTGCCATTCTCCAGGCCATAAACACCTTAGTTCTGTGTCCCTTCACACAGTCTTAATGGGAGTTTATGGGCTTTTCAGACTTAGTTCATCTCTCCATAATTCAGTAGCTGTTCCCAATTAATTGCATGCTTGGCCACTCTTGTATCTCATCAAGGGAATTCCATTCTTGTAAGGCTTGAAAGTTGGAACCCTTATTCTATAATAAGAGTGTTCACACATGGAGACAATCAGGAGCAATTAATATGGAACACATCCATGTGCAGACAAGCAATGTAAGATCACAGGAGAAAAAGAAATCTCTTTCTGCAGCATTTAGGGCTGCATCAGACTAGTTAGCTGCTCCAGCAGGTACAGATTGGAAACCCACGTGAGTTTGGTCACATTTGTTGTGTTTTAATAACAGGAAATAGTTCACAGGAATGTATGCATTTTTAACTGCTTACATTTGCAGAGTCTTCTGAAACAAATATAAGCAGTAATGGGTTAATAGGTTCATCAGTATGCATGAACAAGTTATTGCCTTTTTTTACAGTTTTGGTTTTCTGTAAAGACCTCTGCCTGCAACAGTAGCAGAACAAGGGACTTGCACTTCCTAACTTGATCTATTCTCCAATCAATTCACAGTATCACAGCATCACCAAGGTTGGAAAAGACCTCGAGGATCATCGAGTCCAACCTGTCAACACAGACCTCATGACTAGACCATGGCACCAAGTGCCACATCCAATCCCCTCTTGAACACCCCGAGGGATGGTGACTCCACCATCTCCCTGGGCAGCCCATTCCAATGACCAATGACTCTCTCGGTGAAGAACTTCCTCCTCACCTCACCTTAACATCAACTACATAATAAAGCACTTCAAACAATTTGATGTTATCTAAGCTATTTTGTTCTGTTTTTCTTCTTCTAGCAGTGGTGGATTTGTATTGCGTCTGACTGAGATTTAGGTGAGCCTACCTCAGCAGGGGGCTGGACTCAATGATCTCCAGAGGTCCCTCCTGACTCCTACCATTCTGTGAGATCTACAGAGCGCAGAAGCATCCAACTTCATCTTCAGCGTACTCCAAGCGGCTATATTCTCTGACTCCCTGCACACCCCCCACCCTCCCTCATTTCCATGAGGCCTTGCAATGGTCTCCTGTATCACAGTCAAGCACGTTCTTTTCTGAAGGGAGTGCTCATTAGTTCAAGCTAAGCCAGAGAGCAGCTCTAATATTTCATTCTTCCATACTGCAGGAGAGGTTGCACTTACTGTCTGACAGTACAATACTTCTCAAACTCCTCAATCAGTTAAGTATTGCATATTAGAAATCTTATACTCTTCTTGTGAAGAGCTGGAATGAAATCTCAATAGCATAACCCTGTAAGACTCTTTGGATTTTTTTTTATTTTTTTTCTTCCATCTACATGATTTATTTTACTCACTGAGAAGGGCAATGAGCATTGAAAAATTTAAAGCACTTTTACATTAATTACTAATTCAGGGATTTCTTAAGCTCTCTCTCATCGGTCTCCTGTCCTTCCCTCTACTTTTTTTTTTTCATCTTCAGGTTTAAAAAAAAAAAATAATTCTATACCCTTTCAGAAAAGTACAGATCAGCTTCCTTTGGAATAACTAAGGATAGTTCTTCTCTAGTCAATGCTCTTTTCACATGTATTCAAATCACTTGTTAACCTGTACAATTTTTAAATACCTCTAAGAATTGTCTTCTGTCTTCACACCTTCAACATTGTGCCTTTGCTGTTCTTCACAATTGCTAAAGATTTCCTGCATCTTTGGATTTTATGGCTAGGCTGAGCACACAGAACCACATTTAGATAGCCTACCTGCTCATAGTATTTTCTATTGACTAGGCATTTATGAAAGCCAGGAGGTCTGAATGCAGACAGAAAATTCAAGCCTAAGAGTTTTCAGTGGCATCTGGACCAAACGTTTTATTGGGCTCTCATTTTATCATCACCACATCACAGCACTGGGTAGAGACCACACAGATATGTCAGAGGGAAAAAGAGAAATTCAGGAGTACGTCAGAGAAAGTGTTAAGCATGAAAGGGAGCTACGACATGATTTGAAACTAGAAAATGTCAGAATCAGCCAGGTAAACTTTCTAACACCCATCTGTCACCCAGAGCCACAAGAGCTGGTAAAACACCACTTAAAGCACAGGAAAGCTTCAGAAAGCTATGTCAACTCTACATGAGAAATTATCATTCCTAAAATATGCCTTAGCCAGTGGGGACATGACTGCCTGAGACACCCCAGAAGAGCAGCACTACACTGGAAGACTCTCAGAACTCCATGAAGAAGTTGTGGGTGGGGAAAACATAGTTCCCAATGCCTTAGAAGTGACATTGGCTGACCGTTTGATAAGGGTGTGAATGCAAACAACAAAATCCCATATGTGCCAGCAATGTGGCAAACAAGAAAAGGCTCACAGAGGCTGGAAATCTCCCTACAGAAATTACCACAAGCAGTTTTTCAACTGCACAAAAGTAAATGTATTTTCTGATTAAATTGATGTCTATATAAGCAGAGACAGTCACTTGAGTCAGAGCTCAAAAAAGTGCTAAGCATAAATTCAGAAAGACCTACAGTCAATTACATCTCACAAAACATAATAAGCAAAGTGATGGGCAATTGAGCTTTGTGAACAACACAGAGGTGAGAACATGGGAAGTCTTCCTCTGACGTGATGAATCCTTCCAAGCACTACACAAATAGGACCAAACAGGCACACAGACCTTTCCCCTCCATCTTTTTCACTGTTTAGAACAAGTCTATATGCAAACTTGAAATGTAACAGAAACAAGTACATACGAGCAGGAATGACATCAATCACAAAAGTCACAGGCAACAGCGAACGAGACAAAAATCATGCTCATTTCTGCATAAGAACTGCACGATTCTGAAGGTTCCTATTTTTTGGTGACTGAAAACAGACTTTCAGAGCACAAATCTGACACACAGACTTCATGAAGAAATACAGGAGATTTAGCTACTGATTTGGGGGGATTGTTTTAGAACAGATGTACAGAGGTCACTTTGAACTAGGGAACAGATTAAAAATTAAATATAGTACCAACAGTGATAATACACTTGGACCTCAGCTTATATGGATTTATTAAGAGCCATTGCCAAGTAAATCCCTTAGACTTACTTCTAACAGTGTAGGATTATTCAGTTTTTGAAACTCAAGGTGTTCATTGTATTTACATAATGCATATGAGAAGTAGTGTGCTTGTCTAAACTCAGCTGTGGACACAGAGAAGGGATGCATTCCTAGGGCTGTCTGAGAACATCAGGTTATCAATAACTCAGAGACAACTGTCACTGTAGCATTTGATGAACAGGCAGCCTGATCCAGGAAATTCACAAAAGCAAAGGTAATGATTTCTCTGTGTGTAAACTCTCTCTGTGCATAGTGTCACAGAGTAGCAGGTGAAGTAATGTAAAGAGGGGGAGAATCACAACCCCTCGTGAAATGTTTCAAGCAAACATCGAAGTATCAGGAATTTGAGCTGACTTGAGAGTCATGTAAATAGTGTCAGCTTATAAAAACAAGGTGATTCCCTGGATAGGAGAATACCCGAACAGCTTCAAAGCTCCCATACGTATGTAAACATTCTGTGTAAATATTTGGTTGAAGGTTTCACTATAGTGAGCTTTTGCTGCCCCAGAGTGTGGGTGTTGTCTAGAAACCTGAGAGATCAGGAATGACATGATCTCATCTGCTATTACTTAGATAACTGCATTTGATGCATGCCTCAGGGAAATTGAAATGATCTTGGCAGAGGATAAAACAGAGGATTCAAATGTGCTCTTTAACTGATGATCTGGACTTCGAGAATGAAGTCCCATCTGATTTCAAATAGACTTCTAAATATCAGAGAGGAGTTGACAGAAATAAGAGAGTTCAAGGAACCACAGATGCAGTTAGTGTCAAGCTGTTTAAGGCTGGTTTCAGGATGTTTTCCAGTGGATTCTATTTGCCTGCAATTTAAAGGCTTCTGCAGACTCTGTCATTTCACAAGAGTTGCAAGTCATTGAAAGGAACAGGGGCATCAGTTTGGATGTTCTTTCTGGAGCACTTCACATGCATCCCACAGGCCAAAGGTAAGGCACAACTCACAAAATTGTACAGAACGTGATGTTCTTATCAAGGAGAATACATTCTGGAGACTACTTTTGCTGCCTATGGGTTGCCAGAAAACACAACATAATGAAATGAGTCATATTTTTAGAAGATTGTTCTATAAGGTGAAATTGTTAAAGGATCACAGGGTGGCCTTTTGGTCAGACAAAACAGGAGGTGTGTAGCAATTAACAGGCAGACAGTAGAATCAGGAACAGTGATTAAATTATAAAGAGTTTTTGTCCTAAACTGTTTGATCCTCAATATATCTTTCAGGACTAAGCAAGTGCTTGGAATTTGTAATCAAGTGGTTGATGTTCGCTCTCACATTGAGTGTTATGGCTTCAAAATGCTGCCTTCTGAAGACAGTAACTGATGCTGTCAATAATACAGGATCATCACTTACAAAAAACAATTTAAGAAACTTGGGGCCATCCACACAAATGCACTTGAAGAAAAGATGAATACTCTCAGTGCAAAATACCGTTTTGTCTCCATGATTACTTTCAGAACCTGCTTTAGTCTTTGACATTAGCTGCAAAAGCAGCGGGGGGTAGAGATCCACTCACAGACTGCCAGAATTAATGTTCATCCAATTTGAAGTCTAGATTGTGTTAAGAGCTGAAAAAACACTTTGAAGGTTTGACAATATCAAGTTACCCTAAATATGGTAAATAGTAAGAACTATGTCTTTATTAGACAGCTTGACTAGAAATAATTAAAAACTGATTAAATATGCACTTGTGTATGTTCAAAACCTAGAATGTCGTATTCCATAGTACCTAACCACAATCACATTTCTGCTGATAGCCTCTACCGTAATAAGACAGAGATCAATAGTGTTCTCATCCTGTTGTCCATACTACAAATCAATTATTAGAATGTATGTAAGCTCTACAAGGGAGAAGGGCTTTTGTAACTACTCTTTCAGGAGAGTATTTACAAGGCATCCCTGGCCCCTCATTAGACGAGTATTAAAAGCATCATCAGAAAGACTGACACTTAACTTGCGGAGCTTCAGACAGGACTATAGTTCTGTTAGTAGGTCACAGAATCACAGAAACATTCAGGTTGGAAAAGACCCTCAGGATCACCAAGTCTAACCCAATAACCTCTACAAAGTTTACCCCTAAACCATATCCCCAATCCCCAACTCCAAAGAACCTTTAAAAACATCCAGTGTGGGGGACTCAAACGCCTCCCTGAGCAGCACATTCCAATGCCTGACCACTGTTGCTGGGATTTCCCCCCCCCCCACACATTGTCCAGTCTAAACCTACCCAGTTGTAGCTTGAAGACATTCCCCCTTGCTCTATCACTAATTACCTGTGAGAAGAGACCAGCACCAGCCTCTCTACAACGTCCTTTCAGATGTTACCACAAAACCCTCACCTTCATTCCAGCTGTTTCAGTAGTTCAAGTATGATTATTAAAATTATGAAACACTGTCAAAGGGACAAATAAAAGTTACTTGGACACTTATAAACATGGGGTTTGGATCAATGCATACTAAACAGTTTTCACAGGCAGGACCTGGAATGAGTTTTTTCACAGATTATGCATTTCCTCCCCTACTTTGGAACTTACTCACTTGTAATTATGGCAGCCACTACTGAATGTAGAAGGCACCTCTTCTGCATCAACTAAATGCTTAATAACCAGGGGACATATATTTATATGTCAATATCAGCCACTGGTCATCGGGACTAGAGGATGTACCTTTTTGCATGCTGAAAAATCACTGCAGATATGCAACAGAACACAAACATACTGCTGACCCAAATTCCCTGAATTAAATGTTTTAGAAAAACTAAAGCTGTGGTTGATTGCAATTACATTTTGAAATGTAAGTCTCTGCCACGGGCAGGCAGGAAACACTGACTACATTTTTTTCCCTATCTCATCTCTACCAGCAAGTGGAAGCGAGGTGAGTCTCTACATATTTCATTTTCTACCACTGAGACGGGAAAAGTGATCGCCGAGTGACATTTGGAGCTGGAACCAAGTGAACTATGACTCAACCCTTCCTGATTTCAGATTGAGCTGATTTCCAATCAGCCTCTGAAGACTAGGTTACAGCAAGTGCAGGAAGGAGCTATGGTCTGAGAGAATTAAATATAGTCTGGTATTGATTTAAAGAGAGAAGGATGGAATGCAACTGCAAGAAAGGCCTGGAAGAAAAAGTTGAGGGTATTGGTTGTTTGCTGCGTAACACATGGACTGTAAGAAACTAAGAGTCTTAAGGGGCTTAAAAAGATCCCACTAAACTGAGTAGCTGTGCTTCCCTGTGTCTACATCTAGGGCTACAGTCACCTTCAGATCTAGTTCTTCTTTATCAAGCATGGACTATACTAATGTTTTTCCTTCTCACCTGTATGCAACGAGAGTCAATAGACTCAACAAAAAAAAGTAAAATAACTTAAGTGAAAAATTTGAGACCACAAAAGGTACAAACTGTCAGAATTAACATCACTCAGGAAAAAGTTAACCTTTCCCCTCCTCCCATGCATAAACTTAATGACACAAATTTAAATTACAGGCAATATAATACTTTTTCTGCAGCAGTCCTCTGCCGTGCTTGAAGCCCCAAGATAAATACTGCTCAGAGAAAGAGACAGCTCTTCAATATTTCTATTCTTAACACACCATTATTGGCCCCCTTTTATTTACTGCAAACCATCAAATGCCTGTAGTGAATGCAGAATTGCTTATTTCCTCATGGTGTTTCTAGAGTGCTCATCACCACAGAATCTTCATGCCTCGTAAACGTTAATAAATTCATCTCCACTATGAGATGAGAGTGTTATTATCTCCGTTTTACAGGTGGGAAAATCAAGACAAAGAGACTACCCAGAGGTCAAAAAGTTAATAGGTAGCTCAGCCAGCACTGGAACACAGAGCTGCATTACTCCTAAGTGTCTGGTCTACAGTGTTGAGTGCAGCGTTCTTCTACTAGTACTTCCTAGGATGAACTCTAACATAGTGCAGCTGTCTATACTCTGATCTTTTCCATACTGGCCTCTATGACCTTGAACTGATGTCAAGGAATTGAGGAAAGCACAATTAGTGGCCTCCTGCCAACAATTTCATTTAAATAACTCAGCATTGTATAAAAATCTGGCAGAAACATGGATCAAACTAAGGTCTCTGGTGTGGTGTGAACCTCTGCCACTCATGAGATCAACGTTTTCCTCCCTGAAACTCCATCTTTTCTATTTTTTCCCCCTCTGTTTGTAATTTTATTACTAAAGAAAGTAATAATAAAAAAAAATACATAATCTCTAAATGTGTTACCATCTACACAGCCTCATCTCATCTTCTGTCCATACTGAATAATGCAGAAGACTCGAGTACAAACCAGTGTGTGTGATCAGGTGGTTGAAGACTTGGTCATAAAATATACAGGCAAGAGGAACAAACTCAGGTTGTGCACAAAACCATAAATCCAGTATTGCTTCAGCTGCTGGTAACTGACTTTGCAACTCAGCTGCTATTCTTTTAATACTAGCTTTTAACGTTTCTTCCCAATTTTTAGTGGGGAAAAAAGTAAAGCAAATTCAACTGAATGCAATAACATGCAAGTCAAACTTCCATACCAGAAGGGGCTGAAATCCTGACACTTGAACTCGGGAGCATGTCTTGTGCTGAAGGATTAACTACACTGCTGACAACAGGAGATAGCTTCCACTCTGTGGAAGAGGAGATGGAAAGCTGTTGGCTATAATCTACTTCTCATGCTTCTCTTTGTCCCTCACCCAGACAAGCTGCTGTCAGGGTTCCCAGTGTGGGATGTTCAGTTGCTTCTGTCACTTTAATAGCATTACAAGTTTAGTCTTTTTTAAGAATGAGAGCTGAGAAATATTTTGAATTGTTCTGGAACAAATTATCCACAAACACTTGATGAAATGTAAGTACGTCCCTCCACCAGGTCTACTCAGAATTTATGTATCTGTTCAATCAGTATTTTGCCAGCTTGCCACTAATTGCCAACAGGATAGGTAGCAGAAAGTAATGGACCATTTTTTTCCTCCAAAAATATATATTTTGGATAAAGTGAATGGAATTTCAGTAGGGAAAAAAAAAAAACACAAAAAAGACACTTCTTCAGCTATGGAGTTTTAGCCCTGCAAAATATACCTAAGAACAACAACTTAAGCTTTAAGAGCTCTTTAAAAAATGATGAGTAAAGCAGAAGCAAGTCCTATAATGAAAAATGTTAGGCCCCCTAAGCACAGGCACCAGCAGGTATTTACTACCTAGCTATTACAAGCAGGTTTGGAAAGCAATTGAGTCAATGTCTGGTTTAGAAGTGCTGTTCCCTCTGCTTTCTTAAAAAAATGTAGTTCAATACAATATGGCCTGACTGGAAGCCATGGCACACACATGATGGCAGTCAGCCATCGTGGGGATTATCTAATATCACCTAAGGATCATTTGATTAATTAATACTACTCAGCTGAAATGAAATACCCTTGCCATTCTGAAACAAAAGCAGTGTTACAGTGGGATCAGAAAAGACCTACAATCCCCAGGAACAAGGTGCTTTGTGGAAAAGACTGCCATTTTTTAGAAGCTTTAGCCTTTACAAGAAAAGTTTATTCTCGGAGTCTAGAATAGAACAGAACAGAATAGAACAGAACAGAACCGAACCGAACCAGACCAGGTTGGAAGACATCTTCAAGATCATCATGTCCAACCTATCAACTAATCCAACCCACCTAATCAACTAAACCATGCAGCCAAGCACCCCATCCAGTCTCCTCCTGAACACCTCCAATGATGGTGACTCCACCACCTCCCCAGGCAGCCCATTCCAATGGGCAATCACTCTCTCTGTGTAGAACTTCTTCCTAACATCCAGCCTAAACCTCCCCTGGTGCAGCCTGAGACTGTGTCCTCTTGTGCTGTTGCTGGCTGCCTGGGAGAAGAGACCAACATCCGTCTGGCTACAACCTCCCTTCAGGTAGTTGTAGAGAGCAATAAGGTCACCCCTGAGTCTCAACTTCTCCAGGCTAAGCAACCCCAGCTATCTTTTCCCAGGGGAATATTATTTTGTGTAGTACACTGAAATGAATACGATCAGCGCCACATCATACAATATAAATAATGTTGCAGTGTCATTACTTCTCCTATTTGCATAACAGTTAATGAAATTGGGAGTAAGAAGTGCGTGGGAGGAGGCAAACAGCAAAGTTCCCATTCTCCCAGATTTTTTTGAAGCACAGCAGCTTATTAGATTTAAGGAAAACAACCCAAACCCTGGGACCAAACAGACCATCTTGATTCTACCCTATTATTTAAAAGCAACAGTTTACAGCTTCAGCATCCTTTTTCTCTTCCAGGTATGACATGCAGAGCTGCATTTGCAAGACTAGATAACAGGAACAGAGATAAAAATAGTGTCGGTGTCCATTTATGATACTATAATTCTAAGGTGTCAGTTAACAAAGAAATTGAATACAAAACATGTAGAAATGAAAAATAAAAAAGAATAATAACCAAAAAAAGGCCAAACCTACAGGCAAACTATGTAGCTTTATGCAAGCTGCATGACTGACATAAGCTATTTACCATTTTATCAGTGATTGAATAATAGAAGCAGGTGTTCCTACTGGTCTAGGCGGAATACTCTCACTAAACATTTTCTCAATCTATCGCTCTTGTATCAGTGATGCATTGTGTTGCTGTACTTTCCAGGGCCGAAGTTATGAAATACATTCACAATACACCAGCTTAGAATCAACCAGCAACGCTATTACCTCAGGTACTGTAAGCTATTAACTCTTTGTTTAGAGGAAGATTAATTTAGTCACTCCAAAGAGAGACCTTGTTTCCCCTTTAAAATTTTAAGCACAGCACACTGCCTGTATTAAACCATGAGCAGAAATAACAACTTGAACAATCACTATTTTGTCATGGACATCAAGAAGAAGAAAAAGAACAACATGGAAGTAATAAAACAATTCAAACCCATCTGTCACAGAATCATAGAACGGTCTGGGTTGGAAGGGACCTCCAAAGGTCATCTAGTCCAACCACCTCTGAAGTAAGCAAGGACATCCTCAACTAGATCAGGTTGCCCAGAGCCCTGTTGAGCCTATTGGAAAGAGTGATTTGCCATTGGAATGTGCTGCCCAGGGAGGTGATGGAGTCATCATCACTGGAGGTGTTTAGGAAGAGACTGGATGGGGCACTTGGTGCCATAGTTTAGTTGATTAGATAGTGTTGGGTGATAGGTTGGACTCGATGATCTCAAAGGTATTTTCCAACCTGGTCTATTCTACTCTACTCTACTCTATTCTACTCTACTCTATTCCATTCTACTCTACTCTACTCTACTCTATCTCCACATTTTAAACCACTGCAGCTTTCATATAGTTTGGAATGCTCCTAAATACTAAAATATATATGGAAACATTTCTTGTAGATACTTAGACTTACTTACTCTTTCTTTCTTTTTTACTTTAATTTAAAAACTTGTAGCCAAAATGTAAGCATTTAAGGAATATATGCTGAAACATTATTATTCATGTTCTTTTGATGAAGTCATCACCAAGCAGCGTATACAACAGCATTTCTGTCCTCATAAAGTTTCAGATCTCTCTCTTTATATCCAGATTAATGCTACTTTTAGTAGCAAAGATAATCTTGTTCTTTGCACACACTACACCACCTTTCTGGAGGTTATATCCTTCAAAAGCCATAGTTTATAGCAGTGTACCTTACAATCTTTTATTTTATTGCTTGGTTTATAATTTAGCAACATACAATTGTTTAAGAAAATTACCAAACCAATAAAGTATCTTCAAAATTGTTACCATGTCTTGGAAAGCTTTTCAGTTATTAGCAGCTCATCAACAAAGTGGGGTAGTTCTCTATGAGGTAATGATAGGACTAGGGGGCATGGAGCAAAAAGTGGTAGTAGTTCTCAGTCAGGTAATGATAGGATTAGGGGGAATGGAAAAAAACTAGAAATGGGTAGTTTCAGATTGGATGTTAGCAAGAAGTTCTTCATCATAAGCCTGCTGAAACACTGGAACAGGTTGCCCAGGGAGGTGGTGGAAGTGTCATCCCTGGAGGTTTTTAAGGCCAGGCTGGATGTGAGGGAACTGATCTAGTGTGAGGTGTCTCTGTCCATGGGGTTGGAATTAGATGATCCTTGAGGTCCCTTCCAACCCTAACAATCCTATGACTTTATCTTCACTCTTACACCAGTGGAGCCAAAGGTATATACATATATTGTGGAGTGATGGAAAAATGTACTTGTTCATAGAAAGTAAAAGAAAAATTACCAGATCTGATTCATTCAACATTCTTCATCTAGGAAAGAAAAAAATCCAGTAGGACTATATACGGAAAAAATAGAATGAGTGAAGTAAAATTAGGTGATAATGCAACAAATAGTAAACTTGAAAGTGGGGCTAAACTTCAACATTCTGTTAGCTGGAATACAGAGCAGATTTGGAAATGAATGACTGTCACAGTCATTTTGTTAGTCTGATTTCAATTTTGAATTCATCTCCAAGCTCAAGCACTGCAAAATATTTTCTTCAAAAAGGAGCAAGCTAATTTTAAATTTCATAATTCAATCTTTATCTTCCACAAGTACATTCACTGCTGTGGCCTCTATGTCTGCTTATTACATTAAATGTTCCAGGCTCTCTCCAATCTTTGCTCATCATACCTTTTCACTATATTTGCTCTTAATTGTTATTTAATACTGTTGACTCTATTGTTATCGTACCTAACATAAAAAATGCTGTTTCCTTTAACTGCCTCTTAGTCTTGCATGACACTAAAAGGCACTACAAAGCAAGGAAGGATCAAAAGCTAAGTCTTTGATTTGTAAGAAGCTAGTAGCACGATAGCTCTGCATACAGAGTGAAAAACTTCCCCAACAAAAGCATCACCAATGAGATAGAACCACAGAATGGGTTAGGTTGGAATGGACTTAGAGATCATCTAGTCCAATCTCCCCAGCATGGGCAAGGACACCTCTCAACTAGGCTAAGCTGCTCAAGGCCTCACACCATGTGGCCTTACATGCCCTCATGGAGGATGCATCTGCAACTTCCCTGAGCAGCCTGTTCCAGAGTCCCACCAGTCTTGCACTGAAGAACCTCCTCCTAAGACCCAGTCTAAACTTACTTTCCCTCATCTTCAAACCATTTCCCCTTGTCCTATTGCTAGATACCTTATGAAAAGTTCCTTTCCAGCCTGCAGGAACACTTCAGTTATTGGAAGGCAGCACTAAGGTCCCCCTAGAATCTTCTCTTCATTTCCCCTTGCACCCAATTAATTTATTTGCTGCTATATCTTCACAGGTAAGGGTGTTGCAAGATATTAAATTTTGAAAGGGATGCGATTCTGAGGGAGTTGCAAACCCTGAATAACTATTATGAAATCTGGCACATAGTGCAACACATCCAAATTACCCTATAGAAACCTGTCAGGTAAAAAATACCGGGTTTTTTGGTTCAGCAAGATATATGTCTGGGTTTGGATTTTAGTTTGTTTGCTTGTTGTTTCAAATCACAATTTCTGTGGAAAATTTCAGGAAAGCAAATAAAACCTCCACCTTTGTCTTTCTCTTACAAACAAGGGTGAAAAAAACCTGTGAATAGAATAGAATAGAATAGAATAGAATAGAATAGAATAGAATAGAATAGAATAGGAATAGACCAGACCAGACCAGGTTGGAAGAGACCTTCATGATCCTCATGTCCAACCTATCAACTAATCCAACCCACCTAATCAACTAAACCATGCAACCAAGCACCCTATTAAGTCTCCTCCTGAACACCTCCAATGATGGTGGTGCTCACCTTCCCTCTTAGTCCTGTGCCATCTACCCGGGGAAAAAAAATGATTTTGTGCCAATATTTTCTACTGTCTCATTTAAAAACCCCTCCTCACATTCCTGTATCTGCACGGCGTCCTGTGCAGCAGGACCACTGCTCCAGAGATGACATGAGGGTAGAAAGCAACAGGTAGAATAGAAGAGTATACAGAGAGACACAGACACACGGGCTGGTGGTCTATGTGACTATTCTGCTTGTTTTCCCATGAGTATTGGATGGAGGATGTTCCTTTTAGTATTTCCTGAGGCCAATGACCCTCCTTCAAATGCATGACTAGTGCTTATGTGTGCTCTTTCTGCAGGGCACTCCACAAGGATCCACATCCCCCACTATAGAAACTCTCTTTCTCTCAAGAGGAATACAAAGTTTCTGGGTACAACCAGCACGCAGCACCTCCATGTCCAGCAAAACGGAGCATTCCCCTTTTCTGAGAGGAATTTCCACCCTGAGATTTATAATTGCTTCCACCAAAATACTGCCACGTAGAAACTTGTGGGTTTCCCTAAGAAGTGTTAGTGATAAAAAATTTTCCCTGGGAAAACTACCCCCAGAAAAACCCACCTGCAGCTTTTGAACCAAGTAGATATGGATATGGACACCTATGCACAGAACACCTGTATTTATTTTGTAGTGGGGTTGAGTGTGATTTATACTGGTGCATGTAGTAAAAGTCACAGAGAGTCAGCAAACATTTTACAACATTGTCTACCATTTTATGGTCCCTGAATAATATCTTAAAGTCTTATTAACATTCAAAACAAACTCCTGCTAGACTAAGTGAACCACCTATTATAGGTATCTTGGACAATACTAGAGGTGACTCACTTAAAATTAGCTTAAAATATGTGGTTATTGTTGTCCAATAAGATACTTTGTTGAGAGTTCTTTGTGTTCACAACCAACTTTGGTAGCAATTCATTTCCAGTTTTGAGTCAAGACAGCACCAGCCCTTAATGTTCTAATAAACAAATGGTTTAACAAGTGGGAGCTAATTGTCACAGTGGGACAGCCTGGGAAGCTTGTAATCAGGCCAGTATTGTCACAATTCATTTTCATATTGTAGCAAAATAATAACCTCAGGAGCCCTTTTGAATTAAAAGATAACTCACTTTATACTCATAGATGCTCAGACGGTGCACTTTACATCAGATTCAGTAATTTTAGACCACCTTAATCTCTTCCAAACCAACAGCCAATATTTTCTTGCTGTCTACGAAAGACACTTCAGTAATAAAGTCCCATTTCCAGAAAATGGATGAGATACATTCAGTAGCAAATTACTTGCAATATTTTACAGATATACTCTACTACACCTTTACTACAAATCTTACAAAGTCAGCACTTAACTTAAAACACAGGTGTGTTTATAGACAAGCAGATACTGTAAATCATAGCCAGGATACAACTGGTAAAACAAACTTACTTGCAAAGAGATGTCTTTTCTAGGAGTAACCTAATAAATCTAAACCTAACATTCGAAGTGTCTAAATTCTGGGTGCTTAAGATTTTTTTGACATGAACTATTTTCCATTCACTCCATTTCACCTTCTCCAGGTTATTCTTAATTTATTTTCAACTAATCCTATAATGCTAGTAGGATTTTTAACAAACTACACATTCAAGCAACCTGTTTAAACAAAGTTAAAAAGAGATGCTTCTACACAAAGGTTAAAAAAAAAAAAAAGGTAACTAATTAAAACAACACCTTCAATACTTCGATAAAAATGAGAGTTGCAAAAAGCCATTTCCCCCCCCCAGTCCCCTGGACTTCTATTTAGAATAAACCTTTATTTAGAATAGAATAAACCAAACCAGGTTGGAAGAGACCTTCAAGATCATCGCGTCCAACCCATCAACCAATCCAACCCACCTAAAAAACTAACCCATGGCACCAAGCACCCCATCAAGTCTCCTCCTGAACACCTCCAATGACGGCGACTCCACCACCTCCCCGGGCAGCCCATTCCAATGGTCAATCACTCTCTCTGTATAGAACTTCTTCCTAACATCCAACCTGAACCTCCCCTGGCGCAGCCTGAGATTGTGTCCTCTTGTTCTGGTACTGGTTGCTCACAATCATCCTGGTAACAAATCCATTTGCCACTTCAGTCTGACACACCACTTTTGCTTTAAGAAAAAGGTCTGGGATGACCACAGAAGGGTTGTAAGGCACTGGAACTCAGTTGCCTTATTAGAGACATGCTAAAAGCTTGCAAAATACATCCACTCCAGCTGAGTTAGAAGCAGCATTTCACCTGTTACTAACCTAGACACTGAGTTTCCCTTGACCTTCTTTAACAAATGGAAGCAAGTTAGAAAATTAAAACAGTCATATATTCACTGACTTCCTGCTCAGGGAAGAAATTATATGCCCACTGAAGACAACAAAACTGCAATTGTTCCTAAATTGCCTTGTGGATGAAAGTTGTATGCCTTACAATTCATTCTGGAACCAATATTTTAGACGTGAAGTGTTCCCCCCACCCCTTCACCTATGAGAAAATGTCCACATGATTTTTTTGTTTTCTCAAAGCCAAAACTGTTATGAAAATCCTAGTTATTAAGCCAGCCCTACTGGAATTTCATGTTACATTCCAAAGAAGAAGGCAATTTTGTCATCTGCTTTTTCAGAGAGCATGTTTAGTCATTTCTCTTACTATACCGAACTGAGTAAGTAAACATTAAGAACATGTAATTAAGAATTAGCTGGAGTCTCCCAATTATCATTTTTATTGTAATATAAAAATTATTAAATCCTAAAGCTCTTATTCTGTGTTTATTTGGTGTTTCCTATTAAGGCAAACATATAATACCTGAGTGTTTAATTTCCCAGTTCGGCAATCATTACTCCTAGTGATTCTAAACACTGATTAAAAATATAATCTCAATATGCTTTTAACCCCTTGTTCCACCAAAACTAAACAAACATAAACCTCAAATCTCCAAACAAACCATACCACTTGTTATTATCCCAGAAGTTGGTAGGTAATGAAGGAAAAAAAACACCCAGAAGTCTCACAATGACTGCCCTTTATGCACCTGATCTCTTGACCCAGGTTTCAAGGCAGTTGTTGGTTCAGAACTTTGAGCATTTCTGCCTGGACTTTCTGCATCTTAAACATTCTACCTGGTGTTTTTCCCAGTGGCTCTTAAGAAAAGAACTATTGTTTGAGGAAAGGAAAAAAAATAGGTGCCTCAAAGACCAGTGATAGAGGAAACGAGCAGACAAAATAAACAGCCAAAATACGCCGTTAAGTCAGAACAACATCATAAGCTTTAGGATGAATAAACAGAATCAAAACAGTATTTGGAGACCACTGTGTAATATAAATATATGGAATTTCTTCTAACGAGGATTTGCAGCCTTGAAACAAATACAACAGGGAGAGGTGACTCTTATTTTACAGGATTTTAGGTCTGATTTGTAGTATTTAATTTTGTTAAATGCAAGACATTTCCTTTTGTGTCCTAGGTTGTGTGAAGTAAACAATGGCATTCAGCAGTCCTGGTCTAGAGGAAAAAAAAAAAATATATATATATAGTATGCCCCTTTGGTGAAACAGTTTTTAAATTCTAATAGAATTTCAAGGTTATTATCTATTGCAGATCAACACTGGAGGTCAGAGTTCACAGCAGCCAGAATTTACAAACCTCCAATGGGTTTTGATTGACAGCAATCAGCATCTCTTCAGCATCACTGAGGGAACAAAGTACAGGTCAAGACAGCAGGCGATTTCATCTGTCATTTTTAATTATCTAAATGATATTCACAGACAAAACCTTTCCCATCCATCAGGGCATCACATTACCATAGACAATGTTTGTTTAAAGAAGAGGCCATAAAATCAAACAATTATGAATGCAGACAAGCCTTGCTATTGACTGCATAAATAATCAAGCGAGATTTCCAAAACTCTCTGCTAATGAATTGGTAGATTGCTGGCAGGAAGTGGGAAGTAATAATACAGACAACAATCTAATGTTCTTATTGACTTTTACTAAAGCTTGGCTACAGTAGCAAAGATTCAAAAGTGACGTCAAGTAATGTTTCCATAGGAGCCATATTGATATCAGTACACTGCTAAAACACAAGTAGTTAACTCCTGACCTTATAGTAGGACCGGCAATCCCCTGAGAGAGCTGAAACACTAGCAGTACAATACATCATGAGCTGAGCCAACAGCCTCAGGCCTCCAGCAACGTTACTGCACAGGCAAAGGTCCCTTATTTTGCCATGTATAACAGTCTAATCCACAACAATTCAACTGCAATCCCACAAAAATTAATTCTGTTTGAGTCTGTGATATGAGTAAATAAACATCTATAAATGGAGACTGAAAAGTATGCATCTGATACAACCCTGAAAAGCGCAGCGTGCAGAAACACAGTCTGCTGGAGTGGGCTCAGCTTTCTCCTCCTGATGTCCACAACAGGTTAATAAAAGTCACAAACAGTTTAAAAGCCAGAATCACAGCTGACATAAATCACTGTGAGTCTGTTGCTCCATTTATACTCTCATGCCTACGTCTCATTAACTATAATCATAGGTACCTAACTGGTCCAACTGTTAATGACAGTATTGATTTCATTAATCAGAAAAAACAAAACAATGATCTTTTCTCTTCAAGCCCAAGATGGCAAAGCTAGTAAAATCTTTTCCCTAGGTTCTAATAAACTAACACAACGGGGACAAAAAAAGGTACAGAAAGATGATATCTGAAACATGCAGACTGTCTCCATTCAGTGAGGCAAAGCTTAGGATGTCTATTCTCCCACTATGAAACACTGGGGGATTTCCTCTGAGTAAAGGGTAAAAAAATTAGAGTCAATACCAGATGCACTGTGAAGACAATAGCCAGGTAGCTGTACAACACTAAATAAGAGTGAGAGTTTTTTGCAAAGCTCATGCAAGGAGGGAGGAAGGAGACAGGGAGAAACATTTCCCCTTATTACCACAGGTACACCATTCTGTTGTCAGCAAGTAATTCTAGTTTCTTTCACCTAAAAGCATATCACTAACACTGTAATTCTCACATTTCTTGGCCACATGATGTCCCTGGACTCAGGGCAAAAAAGCAGCTTTGTACTTCAAAATCTCAGTATTTTTAGCTGCCAAACAGAATAAGCCAATCCATGTTTGCAAAATCTTTAACAGCCGGCTGTGCTTCTGCAACCATCCCTCACGTCTGCTGTGTCTGAATGAGCCCAAACTAGATTCACTGATAGGCTCATATTAGCTCAATCACATTTTTCAAATCTTTATTAGCTCTTAATGATCTTTCACAGATGTTGAAGAAGGAAACTGGACCAATCTCAAGGGGATTCCAAGCTCCAAATTTTTAAAAGGAGAAACGGGAGAAAAGTTCATGATGCAGAGAGGTAAGGACTATCATTATAGTTCATCTTGGTTCATAAAAAGGAAAAAAAAAGAAAGCTGATGTTTAGTTAGTCTCACATAACCTACATCTTAGCCTAAAAATTGATAGAAAACTCTTACCCTTCCCTCTTCAGCCTTCCCTTCCCCCCGTACTGATTTTAATTATCCTCAAAGAGTACAGCCAATTTTCACCAAGCTTGGTCATGAAGACTAAGCAGACATTGCAGATTGTATCTTTCTACTGCAATTTTCCACCTGGAACACATAATTAGTAATGAATGCAAGGCAGCACATGTTAACTAAGTATTGAGGAACTGTTTCTAAAAACCCACTCAGAATTTCTTCTCAGTACGGCTTGCTTTCTCACCCAGGTAACCAGATAACAGAAACACTAACGCTGCAGAAACGACTTCCAGCTCCTATGCCACGGATTTAATTCATGTCTCACAGATTCAAGCTTTGAGCCTCAGGAATGGCTGGCTAGATTTTGTAGCCACCACCTCACAAAGGTGAAAGTGATAAATTCACCACAATTTGATGTCAAGCATTTATGCCAACAGAAGTCACTCCAGACCTGCCGACCCAAATAAACAAGCCATTTCCACACGACAAAAAAATTTCCTTTTGTTTCAACAAAGAGGTTAACTATCTCTCAGTTCAGATCTAGATGACTGTAGTTGTATATTTCAATGGGAGACAGATACACATAATTCAGATTTACATTCATGATCCTGGGTCATGGAAAGATCTGAGATCCTAGGGCAGAGACACAACCAACAACTGCACTTGATGCTATTCTGACTACAGGTGTTCCTATATAGGACACTTTCACCTACCATTGCTAAAATTATGCCCATGGTAACTTGGTAAGTGTTGTTATAAAACAAGCAGTGATTCTTCTTTGCATTTCACCAGGAAACTTTTGCTGATCTTTTATATGTTTTATTTTGCAAGTGTAATACAATGGTATGTGGAGATTTACTTTTTCTTACTTATAGGGAATTCCTTTTGTGCTGGGGTTGTTTAGCTTGGAGAAGAGGAGGCTCAGAGGAGACCTCTACAACTACCTGAAAGGAGGTTGTAGACAGGTGGGAGTTGGTCTCTTCTCAAAGGAAACCAGCAACAGAACAAGAGGACACAGTTTCAAGCTGCACCAGGGGAAGTTTAGGCTCAAGGTCAGGAGAAAGTGCTCCACAGAATTATTTGCCATTGGAATGTGCTGCCCAGGGAGGTGGAGGAGTAACCATCCCTGGAGATGTTCAAAAAGGGATTGGACGTGGCACTTGAAGCCATGGTTTGGTTAGTCATGAGGTGTTGGGTGATAAGTTGGACTTGATGATCTCTGAGGTCTTTTCCAACCTTATTGATTCTACGATGATTCTAGTAGCATTGTCAAAGAGGTTTAAAGATTACATTCACTGTATCACTATAAATATTTACTATTTTAATATATTGTAAAAATAAAGTTCTATAAATATCTCAGACACCTCCTTCCCCATAGGAAAGTTTACTGTTTCTTAAAAATCCTAAAACATTCAAAAAACCAACCAACCAACCAACAAACCTCAACAAACTTAATCTTTCAAATAAAATGGTATTAAAATATATATTTTAAATATTTTTAAATATTTGGTGAAGAGAGGCTTTCTACAGTATTCACTTGTATTTAATAATATTCCTTCCTTTACTAAAGCATCACTTACACTATGGACAGTCTGAATTAAAATAATCCATCAATGCATCATAGTTTGGTTGCAGGCAGTAACACAAGGGAAAATGCCATGGCAACAAAAGACTGGAACTATAGAAGCCTCATAGTCTCAACAGAAATAAGAGTCTCAGCTAGGTGTCTTTCTCAAAAGAAAGTCAACAACATTACTTTTAGAACTTATGTTTAGAAAGTTTTTAATAGGAGACAAGCCACATGAGCCCAGGTGAACCTCATGAGGCCAGAAAAATCCTCACTGTCAGTACAGGCTGGGAAATGAGGTGATAGACAGCAGCCCGGCAGAAAAGGACTTTGCGACTCTGGTGGATGAGAAGCTGGACATGAGCCAACAGTGTGAGCTTACAGCCCAGAATGCCAGTGGCATCCTTGGCTGCATCAAAGAAGCATGGCCAGGAGGTCAAGAGAGGTGTTTCCACCAGTTTGCTCTGCTCTGGTAAGACATCACCTGGAGTACTACGTCCAGCTCTGGAGTCCTCCACACAGGAAGGACATGGACTTGATGGAGCAGGTCCAGAGGAGGGCCACAAAGATGTAGCAGAGGTGCTCCAGCACCCTGATCAAGGACAAGCTGAGGGAGCTGGGGTTGTTCAGCCTGGAGAAGAGAAGGCTCCAGGAAGACCTAATAGTGGCCTTCCCTAAAGGGGCCAACAAGAAGGCCAGAGGACCGGTTACAAAGGCCTGTAGTGATAGGATGAGAGGCAATGGTTTGAAATTAGAGAAGAGCAGATTTAGACTGGATGTTAGGAACAAGTTCTTTACCATGAGAGTGGTGGAACACTGGAACAGGTTGCCCAGGGAGGTAGTAGAGACCTCATGCTTGGAGATATTCAAGGTCAGGCTCGGCAGGGCTCTGGGCAACCTGGAGGCAACCAGATTCACTGCAGAGGGGCTGGACTAGGTGACCTTTGGAGGTCCCTTCCAACCCAAACCATTCTATGATTAAGAAAAGATTTTGAAGTTTGGAGATATTTGGTCCAGAACTTAACTTCAACTCTACACTGGAAGGAAACAAGTATTAATGCAAAGTTCTTGCAGGAGATCTTGACCTGACAGTCTACACAATACAGACACAATTGCACTCAATGAATATATTATATGCCTTCTCTCCTTGATACTAGCTGACATGATGTTTTCAGAAGATGAATGATTTCCTGGGGAAATTCTGCATTACAGGACACTTAACATTTCATTCTTTTCATAGTTATCTTCTAGAAGATAAGGCTACATTCTAGCAAAGGACTTTAAAACAAGTGATTACTGACTTATGAATGCATTTCAACCTTCTTATAGGATGGTGACCTACAAACTATATGACCAGCTAAAGCTGTGGACAAGACAGTAGCCAGGGGAGGTTTAGGCTGGATATTAGAAAGAAATTCTTCATAGAGAGAGTGATTGCCCATTGGAATGGGCTGCCTGGGGAGGTGGTGGAGTCACCATCACTGGAGTTGTTCAGGAAGAGACTGGATGGGGTGCTTGGTGCCATGGTTTAGTTGATAAGATGGTGTTGGATGATGGGTTGGACACAATGATCTCGAAGGTCTCTTCCAACCTGGTTTTGTCTATTCTATTCTAGCTGAACTTAAACATTTAACCTTCTTTTTCAACAGCACAGTTATTCAAGTGCCTCAGGTTGAAATATTCTAGGCTTTACCTCGCAGAAGGCAAGAAAATTATTAAATCAATAAGAAACATTCCAGAATAATTCCATTGTGAAGGAAATTTTCAATGCTAAAGACATATTCTAGGTTTTCAAAGCTGTTTAAAGAAAGCAATATGAGGGGAACGATATCAGAAAGTTGTATGACAGCCTCATTATAGGTACTGATATTGGTTCTTTATCAATAACAAAGAACCCCAAACAAGCTAGTAATGAAAACAGGCAGATATTTTTCAAATCAAATCAGTCTATAAGTGTTTACCTGGTGTAATTAGAAAATGTCCTATCTCAAATGACTGCATAAGATAAGCATGTCACATGACCAGAAGTCAAAATACAACATCAACAAAAACTGGAAAGGAGCTGAACAGTAAACAAGTCTCTCCTTGAAAGCTGAAATCAGAGTAATATATGCCTGCACAAAATAAACCAAGGAAATTACCTGGCAATAAATGAATGGTAATGAATGATTTTGTTGTATTGACAGGGAACTATTAATAATCTTGTTCTTAAAAGAGGTACTTCATTAGAAGAAAATCTTTCTACCTATAATGAAAGCTATTACACTCTTCTGCAAAAGCTTTTGCAGTACCAGAATATATTCAGTTCATTTTCCCTCAAGCAGCTCATGGCATTCAGTCCTGGATACAATTTCTTCAGTCATTCTTACCACAAATTTTGCACCCCCACCCCCCTCCAGCTTCTACGTGTCTATTAGGAGAATCACTTAAGTACATTTTTAAGTTAAGCAGAAACTTAAATGTAGGGTTGAACTGAAGCCCAGAAAACAATTCCAAATGAGTTTATCATAACTGCTTGGCCAGAGAGACAATATGTGCTCTCACTAGTGCAAAGTTTTCAGCTTTAGTTCATTAACAGTGATATAAATCAGGATATAAATCCACCCAAGTCAGTGGATTAAACTGTTTTTTAAAGAGTGAGAGGAGCCACGGGATTGAATTACTGGCATTTGCAAAGTCCACACAATCAACAACATTTTTTTTTCCTCTTAAAAAGAAGTAAAAGTTAGAGAAGCAAAATTCCATTCACACACTGTCATAAATTTCATCAGGACAAGATCTTAGGACCTCTGCCAGTCAGTTCTGTATCCTGAAAATATCTAGCTCAAATTATGCTCCGAGTTTCCTTCTTTCTACTCTCTTATGCAATTGCAAAACCCTTCTCACTTTCTGACTAAAAATTCAGGTATATTTGTGTGGCCAACTGAAATTGTGTCATTGTGGCTTTGGTAATGACTTATGTTTGTTGGGGGGTCTATTTATTTATTTGAAGTAGAAATGCATCTAGGCTTGTTTATCAGTTACTCCGACTTCTAATCCCTTCACTGTAAAATTTTGGTCTTTGTATTGTAAAAGCGACCATTTGTGGAAAATCTCTGTGCTCAGTGTTTGCTAAATTACATTAATCTACTATGCTAGGTGTTCTCATCTTTTATTTCAAGGGATTTTTAAAAACACCATTAAATACATCTTGTGGCTCCTGCAGCATAAGGATCATGGATGAATTTGACTTTGGATGATCAGCTAGAAATTTATCACCGACCTACAGGTTTAGCTCCGCAGCTATATTTCAAACTACACACTATTTAGGGAAAAGGAGAGAAAAATCAAAACTGCTGCATGGCTTACTTATTATTCCACTTCAGGATCTTTTGTATTATGAATGGTGCTGAGGTCACAAAAATGGATCACAAATCTACAGTTTTGGTCATAAATGAATGCTTGTATCTCTATGGAGCCATCTTCAATGTCTACTGAATTCCACAGCCCTATCTTCTTTTTCCTGCATTCCTGCCAGTTCTTTTAATCTACTATTCATACAGCCTACATTGTTGTTCACTACTGCTTTCCTGTTAATATTCCTATTCTGAAGAGTGACAACCAAGAAGATTCACATCTGAACCTTCAGCCTGACAGGACAGAGCGAAACACACAGGCATTCAGGTCTGCCTTTCCTCGGGGTGCCTGCAGGATCACATAGGTGCTTTGGTTTAAATAAAATATTTCTGCCAGAAAAGACACAATTTGTCTATAGTAAGACAAATCAGGAATGAATGCAGTCTAATGAAACAGCACAGCCAGTACAATAATAATGCAAAGTATTTTTAAAGGTTTCAGTACTGCCCAACAAGATATTTTTCAGAGAATTATCTTCATGTGTTTATTTTCTTTCTTTTCTAACATGAAGTCCTTATTTCTTATGTAATGCATAAAATACTTTATAAGAAATAAGATTATGGCAGCAGACCCCTGTGACATCTCTAAAATTGCATCTTACCAATCACAGCAGGACAACCAAATAATAGGATAGGATAGGATAGGATAGGATAGGATAGGATAGGATAGGATAGGATAGGATAGGATAGGATAGGATAGGATAGGATAGGATAGGATAGGATAGGATAGGATAGGATAGGATAGGATAGGATAGGATAGGATAGGATAGGATAGGATAGGATAGGATAGGATAGGATAGGATAGGATAGGATAGGATAGGATAGGATAGACCGGACCAGACGAGACCTTCAAGATCATTGCATCCAACCTATCAACTAATCCAACCCACCTAATCAACTAAACTATGGCACCAAGCACCCCATCAAGTCTCCTCCTGAACACCTCCAGTGATGGTGACTCCACCACCTCCCTGGGCAGCCCATTCCAATGGGCAATCACTCTCTCTGTATAGAACTTCTTCCTAACATCCAGCCTAAACCTCCCCTGGTGCAGCCTGAGACTGTGTCCTCTTGTTCTGGTGCTGGCTGCCTGGGAGAAGAGACCAGCATCCACCTGTCTACAATCCCCCTTCATTCAAAGTAC
Organism: Melanerpes formicivorus; assembly: GCF_026170545.1. NCBI lineage: Eukaryota > Metazoa > Chordata > Aves > Piciformes > Picidae > Melanerpes > Melanerpes formicivorus. Next base: position 3,556,637 of record NW_027142401.1, on the reverse strand, counting down.
TAGCTATATTACTGACAAACTAAATTAAATATAAAGGAGCTCTATTGTTATACAGAAAAAGGCAAACTGCACATAGAATATTTTTGTTTCTATTTTTATCTCAGGTAAATGTATAAAGACCTAAATTACCTGTGTCTTAGTAGGCAAAAATTAGTAAAAGGTGGGCATTATCCCTTCACTTCCCATTATAGTTGTGATTTATTTTTTTTATTTCAAAGCATTCCCCTTTTAAAGCAAATCCAAACCCCTCTGTTCTGCCAATCAGTGTAAGCACTGGTTAAAATTAAAAACACACTTCATAAAATCACACCTTTAAGAGAAGTGTTATTGCTGGTGCTATTAACAACACTTAAAAATAAAAGTACATAATTGCTAAAATACAAAGAAACCTCCGAGGTGAAAACATGTTAAGCCATATTAGTTCCAAATGACTAATATTTTTATAGTAGTAGCTAAATGGATTAATAATTATTGAATACTTATTTTAAAGGATTGCCTCTTTTTAGTTAGAGAGGTATGAAGTACATGCTGCGCTGTCAGTAATCCTTCCAGTACTGCTCTCTTTTAGAACAGAGACTTCTACAGCCCTCTGCACTTATCAGCTCCAAATAATCCCTGTTACATATGGATTCTATGTTAGAAAGAGATGGGGGGGAGCTCCTAAAAGTGGCTTGCATTCATGTTCACATTCCTCTTCTCCCTCTGAAGAACTATCTAGTCTACCTAAGAGTAAATTCAGCTCTGGCATTTTGGTCACTTAATGAGCACAATGAATCTAGTTTAAGGATCTAAGCCAGGCAAGAAGTAAATGCTCTATTGATGTATACAGCTACATCTGAAGGAGATTACAGGCAATTAAAGAAAATGGTTTAAGGCCCCTTTCCAACTTCTTTTATACCTTCATCCTGTAAAGGAAGCCAAGGAGATGAGTTACTCAGTCCTAGACCACCCTTGATGTATCTTGGTACCAAGCATTAATTCTTAAATGCATGCTTGTATTTCCAACTCTTTGAAAGACAGCCTTCCCATTAGCAAACACGAGGAAAAAGTAGTACTGGATAAAGAACTCCACTGAATGAGAAAATATTGGGGAAGAGAGGAAGCAGAAGACCTTCCTGTCACAGGATTTTCTCACTCTCTGAGCTTCTTCTGTGTGGCATGAATGGATTTGGTCTTCATGCTGTTTTGAAACTGGGACAGGATAGCAAGAGAGCTTCTTTATTAAACAGGACTTATTTCAGGGTTTCTGAAGATCAAGGCTGACTTAGGAATTCATATCAATTCTCTCAGGAGAATGAACAAGTAGGTATTAGTAAAGTTTCTTTTCCACATGAGAAAAAACACTTGTAAATTCCTGTCTTTTCAGATGAATTCTTTTTCTTTTGGCATTTAAACAAATGCTGTCCTTTCTTTATGGTATCACTGCTTTTTATATGCCTGCATAAGCAGAAAAAAAAGCCTTATGCATCACAGTCTTGCCATGAATGGGAAGAGCCCTCATACTATCTCACAGGACCTTTTGACCCCAACCTGGCCCTCAAACATAACAGCGCTGGTTCAGAAGACATGGCCTATCCATCCAGTGCCTGTGCTGGCTAGGATCTCAAATTCATTGGGAATATTCTGTTCAAGGTTGGGAGCCAACTGCTGGTGTAACCCTGACAGATGCAAGACCCATATGGCCAAGTCTGGGTAGGATGCCCATATCATCATCATCTGGATGTCAGCTTTCCATTCCTGGCTCTGCTGCTAAACCTGATTGTCGGTCTGAGGCAGGTCAGCCTGATGCTGCCCCATGCTCACACTTCTTGGATCAGTGAGTGGCTCCCCTCTCTTAAGGAGTAATGAGTAATGTATGCATCTCTCAGTGGTTTCATATGCCACCACACACCTAATTCCAATATTCTACTGTTCCTGGTGATTTAGGCACAGAAGATTAAATCTTGCAGGTGCGGTGAATCTGTAGAATGTGTAAATGTTAATTCCCCATCTAGTGGCTAGGGAGTTCTGCTGATACCATCCATTACTTTTTAATCCTAACCAGTTTTTTTACTTCTAGATACACTGCCAGGAACTTCAAGCACACAATTTGGACAATACCACAAAGGAATTTTCCTAAAGAGAAAACTATACCACATTGAAATGCTCTATATTGTTCAAAAAAATCAACCACAAAAGCAACCTGTAAAGATTTGCCAATATATCAACATCTACTTAGACATCTGCACATCACCCTTGAAATGGGAAAGTCCACTTCCCATTTACACTTAAGAGTCTCCCAGAAGCACAGCCTCTCTCTGAGGGAGGTCACTCAATGCCATTCTGGAGCAAGGCTTAAGAGTTTACACACTCCTAAATTCATGCCCTCATCAGGAATAATCTTTTTGGGAGTTGGGGAAACTTTTGTAGAATGAATGCCTAATGCTGCTAATTAGCTGTTGGCAAACACTAGAAATGTGGTGGGCAGCAAAAAAAAATATCAGTAGCCTGTATGTGCAAGACTAGACATAAAGCAACTCCTTTCCTCTCCCACAACATGTGCCCAGCCTAACGTGGAAAACTGCATCCTAAAATAGATATGTGTAGGGGCCTAAGGAAACACAAACAAAAACCCCTACAATGCTTTCAGTGCCAACACCATTGACCAGAGCCTTTCTACAGGAAGATGTAGTACCTTCTGCTGGCCAGCTACAGGTTTGACCTTTCACAGCCATAGCTTTAGGAGCCTATAACTAGGTGCTAAAAAAACATTAATTGAAGTCATAAAGATTAAAATCTATAGGTTGAGCAGAAGATACAATTGAAGGCAAGAACAGAATAACAAACACTAAATGCAAAGCCAATGGTACACAGATAAAATTATTATCTAGATTATGTAGGACAGTATTTAATTAAATAAAATCTGAATTCAGTGAGAGACTATCAGAGAGATATATCAATTTACATTGCTATAAGACTGGAGATATATCAATTTACATTGCTATAAGACTAGAGATATATCAATCTCAATGGCATGAGATTTAACGCATCCAAGTGCCGGGTTCTGCACATTGGCCACAACAACCCCATGCAGAGCTACAGGCTGGGGTCAGAGTGGCTGGAGAGCAGCCAGGCAGAGAGGGACCTGGGGGTGCTGGTTGATGGTAGGATGAACATGAGTCTGCAGTGTGCCCAGGCAGCCAAGAGGGCCAATGGCATCCTGGCCTGCATTAAGAACAGTGTGGCCAGCAGGAGCAGGGAGGTCATTCTGCCCCTGTACACTGCACTGGTTAGGCCACACCTCGAGTACTGCGTCCAGTTCTGGGCCCCTCAGTTTAGGAAGGATGTTGACTTGCTGGAATGAGTCCAGAGAAGGGCAACGAAGTTAGTGAGGGGCTTGGAATACAAGCCCTATGAGGAGAGGCTGAGGGAGCTGGGGCTGCTTAGCCTGGAGAGGAGGAGACTCAGGGGTGACCTTATTGCTCTCTACAACTACCTGAAGGGGGGTTGTAAACAGGCAGAGGTTGGTCTCTTCTCCCAGGCAGCCAGTACCAGAACAAGAGGACACAGTCTCAGGCTGCACCAGGGGAAGTTCAGGCTGGAGGTCAGGAGGAAGTTTTACACAGAGAGAGTGATTGCCCATTGGAATGGACTGCCCGGGGAGGTGGTGGAGTCGCCATCACTGGAGGTGTTCAGGAGGAGACTTGACAGGGTGCTTGGTTACATGGGTTAGTTGATTAGGTGGTGTTGGGTGATAGGTTGGACATGATGATCTTGAAGGTCTCTTCCAACCTGATTTATTCTATTCTATTCTATTTACATTGCTATAAGACTAGAGATATATCAATTTACATTGCTATAAGACTGTACCTAAATAATATTCTTCCTAAAGTGGAAAAACAGAAGACAACAACTAAGTGCTGTGCATAATTAATGAACTGAACTCAGCATTGCTTCATATCTTATGTGACCCTATTAAATGTCCCCCCACCAAGAAAATGTAATACAATGTAATTACACAAAATTCACTCCTGGAAATGTTATCATTTCTTTTCATACTCCCTTTTTCACTTTCTCTACAGGTAGAAATTCTAATACATTTTAGAACACAAGACATTTTCGAAGCAACTAATGGAAACAACTTCTTTTAATCAACTTTTGAGATAATATACTTGAGAACAGAGAGTGTGCTCTACAAGCTTGACTCATTTATTTCAACAATATTTCTACTCCCTCCAATGTTATGTGCTTTAAAGTCCATTAAAAAGTGCTTGCACTTTCCAAGTAAAATCTAGGAGATGCACAACAGCACCTGGGGCTCCTACTTCTACAGCAGTGGAGAAAGTTGAACATACAGCTTCCATGCCAATATTTTATTTTTATATTTATTTAGAGCTCATAGTTGCCCCCCCAAAAAAAAGTATGACAAAGTGATTAGTAGATAGCTGATATGATTAAATAATTCAGAATTAATAGCAGTGTTAGACAATAGCATTCTCATGAATCTCAACTGTCTGTGCTTCATTTAAGGGTTCTTTGTATGCAGGCTCCAACATTACCCTTTGCCAGCTCACATGGAAACAGAGGGCACATAATGCTGCCCTTCACTTCTATTGTAGAGCAGTACAAAGGATGTGTAAAGCCTATTTCTAAGTGCTTTTTGTTTTCCTAAGGCCTAAAATGAGGAGTAGAGTCATCAATGTTTTCAAGACAGTGAAGAAAAATACCACTTTTAACTTGCACAGCATGCCCATGAGATATACTTTTCCCCATTCTTATTTATTTATATAAAATTGACAACCTTTTCCTTTCTTGATGAATGCTGTGATTGAAAAGAAAGAAACAAGGCATTCTGAAAACAGGATGCTTATTGTCCTCACCTATATCTTTACAAACACCATGGAAGGTATAATTCATTCTGGTGAACCAACACATTGGTTTATGCTGTCTATACTTTTCAAATCACCTTACTTCAGAGCAAAATAGGGCTAAACCCCAAATCAAAGCAGAATGTAGACACCATTAAACAAGATTTTGTTGATATATCTGAAGAAAAATTTCCCCTTCACCATCTACAGGCTGCAGAAAGTCCTCCATTTCTTTTAATGACCTATTCCCTCTGTCTGATTCAATACAGCCCACTGGCTATGGAAATGACAACACTCAGCAGGTGACAACAAAATGGTCAACAGTGCTGAGATATGTCATTTTCCTCAAATACTTTCTCAGGAATTAAATGACACACTACAGTATGCTGTGTCCTGTTCAGATCAAATATTTCTTTATTAAATAAAACTGCATGCTTTTATATATGGTTGCCATAGAAAATGCAGGTTTAAGTACACTGCTTCAGGCTCCCACTGCAAAATTATTTGCTATTTCCCACTCCTCCCCCAAGACTCCTTTTAGAATATATCTCCTTGGGTTGCAACTGCTAGGATGCTCTACCTTTGTCCTAGCTTCAGACTGAAAGCCCTGCCCTTATTGAATCAATCTGACATGCTTACTGCAACCTGGACAAATTGGAGTATGCAAATTAACACCTTGCCAGCCTCCTGAACCCAGGAAACCCATCTAGTTCCCAACCCACTGCTGTGGGCAGGGACACCCTCCACTAGAGCAGGTTGCCCAAAGCCACACACAGCCTGGCCTTAAAAACTTCCAAGGAGGAGGCTTCCAGCACAAATTTGGGCTACCTGTTCCAGTGTCTCACCACCCTTATGAAGAACTACTTCCTGATATCTGATCTAAATTGACCCTCCTCTAGCTTGGAACCATTCCCCCTAGTCCTATCACTGTGTGATATCACACCAGCCTCAAAAGGAAAGCGCTGGCTGGAGCAAGCTATCATGGATCTTGAAAGTTCAGATTGTAACATGAGAGACTTCCTGCTCTGGTTGCTGCTTCTGCTTTCTGGTTACTGGAGTGTTGGTCTTTTCCTCTGGGCTGGCTAAGGGGAGGGGTGAGGCTGCTGGCTTCTGCTGCTTCTGCATTTTGCTGCTCTTTTCTGCGAACAGGCTAAGTTAATTGGGCAGTGTATCATCTCAAACCCAGTAAAACACTTTATCTCAACCTAGAGTTGGGGGGATTTGTCTGTGTGTTACTTTCCCTCCCAACTGTGTGAGGGGAGAAAGGCTTGTGAGAGTGGGCTGCGATAACCCAGGACAAACAGTGAACAGAGGAGAGGTTTTTCTGTCTCCTTTCACCTTCAAATACTTATCATGACTCCAAACCCCTTACACCAGTATAAAATGTACAATTAGACTTCTAAATAAATTAACATCAAGGATAAGAGTTTAGCCTTCTATTACAAGAGGATGATCTTCTGAGAAAACTATCAATCTGAGGAAAGACTGGTGATCAAATCTGAACAGATTCTTATGTAGACTATATATTTAGCTGCAGAAATATGAAACGCCATCTATCCTCAAATCATAAAGAGGAAACTGCTACTAGAGATGTCTTTTCCCTTGGAAAGGCACACAGCAAAGCAAGATACTAATCTTTTCTTACCAGAGCCCTATGGCTCTTTTCACAACATATCAGCATTTACACTGTTTTCCAGCCTTTAAACTGTGGACATTTCATGTCACCCCAAATTACTGTTTCAAAGTAGACTGTGCGTCTATCTTTTCCTCAACAACACACTTAATATCCTGACATACTCCTGCATTGTTCTTCCCCCCTCCACCCCCCCCCCCCCGTCCAAGCTTTTATTGCCAATTTAATGTTCTTAAAATAATCCAGATTTTTCTATGATCCTGTACTTAAAAATGGCATTTTTTTTTTTTCAGAAGGTTGTTTTCCCCTCTGTGTATACACTGCTATCTCTGACATGATAAATCTGTCATTTTTGTGCAGTTTATATTAAGGCATTACAGCATCTCATGTGTTGCTGTTATCTCAGTGTTTCTGAATAACTAATTCAAACTTTATATACTTGTTGGCTTTTCCAGATAAAAGGTAGTTACATACAAAATGCTTTTGACTTTGGATAAAGATGTAGATTAAGTGTCTGTTTCTCTCCCTTATTTTGTTCATTTTCTAGACTCTACTTTGCTGAGAGCAATTGGTGCCCCCTTTGTTTTTTATACCTGAATGCTCTGGATGTCAATTGAATCTCAGGAACAAAATTGATAATAGGCTGTACATGACAGTTATGAGGACAAGAGTCAACATTTCCTCTTAATTAATCTCTTAACTTCCACTTCATTTTTGGCTACCGATGCATAACTTCTACTTCATCCCCCAAATCTTTACAATCAGACAACACAGATCTATACTCTCCAACATATTCGAAGTTCTGGTAATGTTTTCACACTTTCCTCTTTTTGCCTGCCAGAGGGCAGATGGTAATCTACCACTTTAATCCAATGGAGACTGCATTAAACTGAACAGTCAGCCTCTTTTGTCCTCACAAAGTGCACCACCGCCATCATCATTAGCAACTGCCCTTCACAAATCTCCGAGCCAGTAGAAGTCTTTTCTGCTAACACCTTCTACAGCCTGGAAAAATCCTCCATTAGCGCTACCATCTGCTGCTTCCTCACCTTTAATCTAGCGTCACTGTTTCTGTGTTGACTAGAGTTATACAAAGACAACCTCATTATGTAATACTTAGAATGAAAATAGCAAATGAGAAGATAAATTTTCTCCCTAATATTTTATAGCAGTCCAACACTTTCCTGTTTATTTCCCCACTATTTCATTTTCCTGCCTGGTGGGGCTCCCTGCAATAATTCAAATATCGGAAGAAATTAGATGTCTGCTCAGCTATAGCCTTGCCAGCCATGTAGCCATATTCTTTGGCCAATTTTAACAGCACGCTTACAGAGCAAAGAATTAGTACCTGTTTTCACTACAGGTGAAACTTCTCTTCCTCTGTGACACTGTTAATTGCGTGTAACCCTTATACCTTCATCCACAATTGTTCATTACTGGAAAAATGTAAACAACTTGCTCTGTTCATTGATCTCTACTTTGCCTTAACCCAAGTGATTCACAGGTGTTGCACAATCTAAACTAGTTGTATGCTGAACATTTGTATACAATGTATGGAAAACTTTATCTGCAATCTCTTCAGAAAAATATGTTTTAGGGGAAAAAAAAAATAACAGTGTCATCATATTATTCTATTCTAGTTATTATAAGTAAATAGTATATAAGTAAATAATAAGTAATAATAAATAACTAGTAAATAAATAAAGAGTAAATAATAAATAAATAATAAGTAAGTAAATAGTAATATCTTCCAAATCTTCCAAGTATTGTAGTGAAATTGGATTGTCAAGTTTGATAGAAAACCATTGTCCTATAAAGCATCAATAGCGCTGCAAAAGTAGTAACAGAAATGGAGGATAAGACCCTTCTGGACAACAGAAAAAAAACAAGCAAGCAAACAAAATGAAATCCTCTGATATTAACGTTCCTTTAAATTGGGTATTTGTTTCCACAACTTTTGTATTTGATAACATCCATTTAAAAACTGGATGATAAACCTGACACACACCCCCCCCCCCCCCCGATAACAACTTCCAAGTTTTCTAGTTGACTATGGGGGGAAAGCCTTTTGGTTTATCAGATAGTAACAACATTTGCTAGTATTCAGCTGACCATTCATGTGACCATGAGTATTTCTGAGAGCATGACATATAGGATTCACCCTGTTATTTGCAGCTATTGCACAGTACAGACAGTGGGATGGGATCAGGGTCTAGAAAACTATTACAGACACAGCTTTCCTTTAGCTTGAGTGCAGGTGGATGAGACACTAGTTACCTGCAAATAGGTAAAGGTACTGCTATTAATTTTCCTTCTTCCTGAGGAAACTCAAGCTTTGAGCTTTTATTTGACGTGCTCCAGAAAATAACCTGCTAACCCTGTGTGGCCGGTTGACGTTGCCCCCTTAAGAAAGGGAATATGGTGGACGGAAGTTGGTAAACGGAAGGAATAGTCTAAACTAATTTCATTGGATGAGTGGGAGGAAGCACTTCTGAGCTGGGACTATACTGGACATTTCCAGCACTTCTCAGTCAGTCTTGCTTCCGCCTCTTCTCCGTGCAGCAGCTTTCTGTGCTGGGCTTTCTGCCAAGGCCTCGGCCTTGAAAACAAGATAACAGGCCTGTATACTAACTCCCTTCCAATTAACACGAACTGCTTCTAACTTTTTTTTTCCTCTCTTCTCTTTCTCTTTCTATCCCATTCTGGGGAAAGGGGGGGAAGAGAGGGGAGAGCGGAGGTGGGGGACCCCTCTCTGCCGAGGGGGGCACTCTCATTTCTGTGTTACTCTGTTGTATATCTTTGTATATATTGTAGATATTGTAAATTTGTAAATAATCCCCTGCAAACCCTACATCGCTTTGTAAATATAGCTCCACTGCTTTGCTAATTCAGCTTGCGAGTTTTTTTTTCCTTTCCCTTCAATTTTTTTTTCCCTTTTACTTTACAAGGGGGAAGGGAGGAGGCTTCTCGGCCTTACCCTTCCACCCACCACACCCTGATATAGACTAAGCACCTCTATATGGAAGTGGCATCACCTGTAACGATTCACTAGAAGCTAGAGATGTTGCCTTCACCCTGCACATTCACCTCACAATTAATAAGGGATCCATTCTGAAGAACAGCATTATACTATGTTGACACATAAGAAATATTTGTAGAGTTGCATGTTAGTCTTATTACTACAGTGCTGGATGCATAAATAAAAGAAATGTAATTGAAATAATCATAACAATGTTAGAATGAGGGATTTCCTTCAATTGTTAACAATGGTAGCAATTAATCTTGCTTCTTATGTCCACAGGGTGTGGATGGTTGATTTGTATATTGAAAAGCTGAAATAACACCAATGGGTCTAATACACTGTTGTTTTGTCTACAGGATAGAGATGTAGACAATTAGAATCATAGAATTGTTAGGGTTGGAAGAGACCTCAAGGATCAGCTAGTTCCAACCCCGCTGCCATGGGCAGGGACACCTCACACTAGATCAGGTTGCTCAGAGCCACATCCAGCCTGGCCTTAAAAACTTCCAGGGATGAGGCTTCTACCACCTACCTGAGCAACCTGTGGCAGTGTCTCACCACCCTCATGGGGAAGAACGTCTTCCTAACATCCAATCTGAATCTACCCATTTCTACTTTTTTCTCATTCCCCCTAGTCCTATCATTACCTGACACCCAATTAGATCTCCATGAAGTTCCATTTTCAAGCTGAGACTTCCAATAGAGTAAATAGGATGTAAAGTATATTTATAAAATATCAGCATGCCTTTCATCTGCGGAAAGCCTGGATCCACCACATGGCATAAAACTGAACTGCAGCACTTGAGCCGTATGTGACTTCCAAGTAGTTCAAATTCCACTCCCCTTCTAAGACTACATGATCAAGTCTGTGCTGATGCAGAGGCTGCTAGGAAGTAAAACAAGGGCTTACAAGCCTTGTGCGTACTAGAGATGACTTTGTTGGGTCCATTACAGGTATCCTCTTTGAACTGTGAACCACTCCACCCAATCTAGGTAGTTTGCGCCTTGTGATTCTTGACTTGATGATGAAGAATACAGCTTACAAGGTCACAACGCTTGTGTCAAGGCACAAACATTTCCTTCGATCTTAGTAGGAAACTGTGGGGCTTTATTTCCCTTGCTGAATCTGACACTGTGTTTACAAACACCTTTGTTTATCACAATATTCTTTCTTAATGGGCGAAAAAAGGTGCAATAGAAAGTAAAAGGGAAATGAAAATCTCATAACATTTCCAAGACTTGGGAAAAGCTTCTAGCAAGGTAGGTGGGCCCAATTATATCAGAGAGAGAATTCAGTCATTGTCACCCACTTGTAAACCACAGGTGCACAAAGAGATGTCACTATGAGACTGAACTGTTCATGAGATTGGTAGCTAGGCTGTTTGAGCATTTTTTCCCCTGTCTCGTTAAGTAGTTTGCTTTTATTGCTTATATCAGAAGTATCTAATGGGCAATAACTTTAGGGATGTAGCAGAAATGAAATGGGATCTACTCTGTTTTGACTTGGGATATGGTTTGGGTTTTGGGGAACTCACAGTAGGAATCTCTATTGTAATAATGGTTATTCATGACAACGCTTATCCCCTAGTTTACAAAACCAAACCAAACCAAGAGACATTTGTTGCACTGACGCCGTTCAGTGCCTCTGATTTCCTCACGCAAAACTAGGCAGAGCTAGGACAGTACAGACAACTTAAGAAAACTGGACTCTAAGTAATTTTGCAAGGTAATACAATGCTGTATGAAAGCGTTACACTTTCTGAAGAGTTGAACAGGCACTCCTGAAGCAAAGACCGCAACTGTGAAAGTTCTCACTCCTGTGTGCAGGGATACAAAATGTGTACTGCTCCCCAGAGTTCAGACACACAGCTCTTCCATAATTACTGATACGATCTTTCCATTCCACGCTGACTTGAAAACTATTCCAATGTGTGTGATCCCAAGCATTCCTTCCCTAAGAAGGCACTGGTGTGTCTGAAAGGAAGAAATCTCTATTCCATAGAAATATTAAAAATGTTATTTGAAAATATGGTACCTTCCACTTCTAATTGTTTTACAGTTCAAAATTGTAAGGTGTGCTCTTTTTTTTTGTTCAAGAATTTTAAAAGCAACTAATTTAAATATGCAAAATTATCTTGAGTTGTTCATACGTGAACTTAAAAGCCATGCAACACAGGAAAATTAAGTAATTATGCCTCCAAGTTATTTACTGCAATTAAGCTCATTTATCATATGCAAATTAGTGCAAACTGGTCTCATTAGTTACTAAATTACTCAATATGAGCTGAACAATGTAGCACTCCAGTTTGTAATGAAAAATCCCTGTAGAGGCAAGCAGTATCAATTAAGCTAATTTGCATATGCAAATATATTCACTAACTTTCCCTTTTCTCTATATTTAGTTCTTACATTTCCTGATCATTCTTGATTATATGAAGAATGTGGGGTTGCTGACCCTTTTCCACACCTTCTCAAAAGCAATGGATTTACAGGAAAAAAAAATTCAAGGCCCTGAAAAAAAAAAATCTTGGTGTTAATTCTTACAACCAGTTTCAGCCAAATTTTTAATAGCAGGTACCAGAAATAACATTCTTGGCTGGATTTAATAAAGAAATATAAAATACATATAAAGAAAGTTAAAACTGAGGATGTCTTTACTGAAGGTTATCCTCATTATAGCACCACTCTGGAGAAGAAGAACGTAGAAGACAACACAGCACACAGCTTGGTAAATAAAGATGCACCGCAAAATAAAATGAACATATTGATATTACCTATTTTTCTCTTCTGTGACAAGCATTTCTCCTCTGCATGATTTAGGGGATATTACTTGCAAAACACACGACTGATGTGAGGATTCTGTGCATTCATGTTTTATGGATAGGGTCTTCTGCTTCAAGCCTACCATGGGAATTTCTTCAGCATGATATACAGAAATCAGTTTTGGCTTTGAAAGTTTTTGATGGGTCTGACTGGGGCTAATTGGTTGGAAGCTCAAGATGTAAAATATCACAAGGTGCACCTCCCTTTCTGGTTTTATAGCATCACTTTTTAAAGAGATGCTGCATTATGCTTCTTACCTGTCTGTCAATAAACTCTGAAGTATTAAAATATTAGCAAGATTAGAGAGGCTCCTTAATTTCTGAGTGTCATGGGTTGGGATGAGTCTGCTGATGATATTCAATACCATGCTGCCATCATACCATCTTAAAAGTCAAATTGCTGGCTGAGCAAAGTATCATGGGGCTTGAAGTTCATATTACAACATGAGAGGCTTCCTGTTGTGGTTGCTGGTTTTGGGGTGTCGGTCATTTCCACTGTACGCTTGGGTGGGTGGAAGGATTTTATCACTGGCTTCTGCTGCCTCTGCATTTTGCTGCTCTTTTCTGAACACAGGTGAAGGTAATTGTGCAGCGTATCATAACCCAGAGTTGGGTTTTTTTGGGTGTGTGTTACTTTCCCTCCTCTCTGTGTGAGGAGGAGAGGGGGGCTTGTGAGAGTAGGCTGTGTTAACCCAGGACCCTGAGCTTACACTTAACCTAGTCTTCAAAATATTAATAGCAAAAAGGATAAAACAAGCTATCACTTCAACTTCCTTAGAGTAAACTTCAAAACCAAACACAGGTCTTCCCAAGATATAATCAAGGTTGTTTACTTCACTTGCAAACAATACTGCTTTAAAAATAATTTCTGGGAGCACAGAGGTAAATCAGAACTCTTAAAACCGTATTCCACAGCACAATCTGATTGCTGTCTTAAACATAATGTTGTCTTCTGGAAATTATCTTTCTGCCTCTACGATCACAGGGCAGTACTTTGAAGTTCATTCAGATCTGACAGAAGCGATGCATTTGAATGCACGACCTAGACTTTGCTTCCAAGTGTTGATTACTTTGCTAAAATAAGACAAGATTTTAATGTATCATGATAAACTTGACATCATTATTAATTCATTTTGTCCTTTATCCATCATCAACAGTCTATCCTCTTTTAAATGTCAGGGTGGAACTTTCTATTATCAATTGAGAGATTAATGGGAGTAATTTGCCAAAAGCACCACCCTCTCTGAAAAGGCCACACCTCAACAGCTATTCAATATGATGCTGATGGTAATTTTGACTGAAAATCCACAGGTACAAGTTCTATATATATATATTTTTTTCCCCCCACTCTTACTATGATAAAAGTTAACAGCCTGCAACCACCTTAATTTATCACATGTAAGTATGAAAGGTAAAAAGAAGCAAAAGGGAATCTAGATAAAGAAGTAAAAAAATTACTAATTTCTTTTGAATGTGAAGTAAATTAAAAACTCAAATGTCAAGTAGAATAGAATAGAATAAACCAGGTTGGAAGAGACCTTCAAGAGTTTGCAAAGAGGCCGTCCTAGGCTCTGGTTTTTTTAATGTCATTCAAAAAGAGTCATGTCCAGTACCTAAGGAATGTAAATATATATACAATTTATATATATATATATATGGTATAAATACATCTAAATTATATATATATATATATAAATATGGGTATAATATAAACCCAATGAGCTTTTATCTAGATATTTGCTATAATCCATGTGCCACAAACATGCCTTTAGGGGATATAGTGTAAATGCTTACATATGCAAAACAACATACTGACTAATAACAAAACCTGAAATATTACAAAACTGCTAGTTCTTCATTTTTTCTCCACTTAAGAGATGGCAGAACTGTGCTTCTGCACAATATCCAGACAGGGTACTATAGATACCAGTTCAGGTACATTTGATACAGTAACTCTAACACATATATTTGCTTTCAGAATACAAAAAACTTCTTCTAGACCTCTGCCAAGAGAGTGCCACTAAGTAAATCACTTCACTCACAATTTTTGTTATAAAGAGAAATTCTTTCCACTTGTTAATTTCATGTTTTCCTAAAATTACCTTTGTTTCTATTCTGTATTTAGTTACTAAATAGAGAGCTGAAAAAAAATCTCACGTCATCCATAGTGCTTTTGAATGCCACAGATGACTTAGTACAGATAGTTCTCAATCATTTCAAATTATGTGGAATATTTCCCATTATAATATCTTAATTTACCTCTTTTGCACCTCTCAAAAGATAATACACCAAGCAATATAGTTCCATCAAGAAGCTGTGTACATTGCCAAATAAGAGCAGTTAGTCAGTGCCACACTTGGTCTATGGAGGTTCTCCTCCCCCTCTACTCTGTGCTGGTAAGACCACACCTGGAATACTGTGTCCAGTTTCAGCTTCCCCAGTTCAAGACAGACAGGGATCTGTGTGGCTTTTATTTCCCTAATGCTGGGGTTTTGCCCCGCTGACAAATCACTGATATCACATACTGTTCTTAAATGCTTTTGCTCCACATCTGATTAGTGCAACCTAGGAAAGCTGCAGTAACCCTGACCTAAAAAAGACCAACAACTCTGTTTCCACCAGGTCAGTTTTTGCGAGTTTAGTCTTCCTGGAGTTCAATGACATCTACAGTGTGACTAAATTCTTTGACAAATACCAAATTAGTTTTTAACTCATAGCTGAGGAGGCCTAAGAGGCATGCTGCTGTTCATTCTCTTCTCTTTGCAGATTGTTGTCAATTTGTTATACGTGATTGTGATGACTGGGATATCAGGGAGGAGAGCACTGCTCATAAACCAAAGAGGCGTGGGGGGAGGGGAACAAAAATCCCTGAAATAAACACATGACACCTAAGGCAAATCCAATCACCCCCACAAAATACTGGTTTGTGCACACACACATTCACAAACACACACATTCATAGAGGTATTCTACAAGCAAATGCCTCCTGCACAGTTCTAAGCAACATTTTCATTCAACTAAATACTACTTGCCCTCCATTTCATTAACATTCTTCCAATCCTGGGCTTTCTAAGAATAAGGAAATATAAGCTCAAAAAACAAAACAAAACCAAAACAACCACCAACAAACCCATTAATATAAGTGCTGACAACAATACCGCTCCAATTATTGGCAGAAATACGCCTAGCGAGTGTACTTTGAGTTTTCTTGGCCAAGCCATTTTATTTTTACCTGTAAAATATGACTTCCCAAATGCGACTCAAATACTTCGATGGCAAGGGCACTGGGACTCCTCCTGCGCTGGGCACCTATAACTGAATGAAAAACAGTTATGTTGCAAGGTCTGCACGTTCATTTCTCATGCACCCCTGATCCAACCACTTGACAGCGGTTATTTAAATGAGTTTTGCATTTTACACACCAACTTAAATTACAGATGTGTCTTGCACATGGTAAATAAAGTTGGTGTGTAGTTTTTCAGTGGTTCAAATCTGAAAGAGAAAAGAATAATTTAAAACCCAAAAGAAATCCATTTAAATGTCTAAGAACTCTGAAAAGAAATCGTTTCTTCCAATACATCCAAGTCCCTGTAGAAGGGATTTTTCCTCTATGTGGCGATGGCAGCATGCAGAACGTCATGAAAAACACTATTGAGAAAGAGTAAATGTTGTAAATGTTTTGAAATGTGGAGGGTAAGAGCTAAAGATCACTCAGGAACTAAGGAGGTATAAAAGATTTATCTGAGCACGTTATTTATCTTACTTGAAACTGAAATGAAGTAAAGAGAGCATTAAAAAGTCAGCATTTGTAAACACATTTGAAATATCAAAGTTATTGCTAAACAGAGGCGACAGATATCTGCGTTAGTTGCTAGAATAGGTACTTGAAAATTCAGCTTCTAAATAATATAGTTTAGAAATACAAAGCAATTATTAATAGACAGTTATGTTTCAAAGGCAGCAATGACTACAGAAAAGGCTGAGAAATCATAAAACAAACATTCTGTTCAGCCAGGAGCACAAAGCCAGCAATCCACTCTGAGTAAAACCAAACATCGGTACATACTACCAGGTGAGGTTTCTTCTTAAGTCTAGGTTTTATTTGCCACATAATCAGAGAAAGCTAAAGCACTGAGGGACAGGGCTTGAGGAACCTTCCCTTCTTTTTCTGTCTTAATGACACAGACAAACATATCCATAGCAGAGAGAAAAGGTGAAGTCCATTCTGCACCCTGTTTGCACGCACAAAAACATTTACATCCAAAGACCCTGACGGTCTAGTGCCTCTGGAACCATCACAGTCCTAGTTTACCTTTACATGTTCTCTTTACAATGCACAGTAAGAGCAACAAAATAGCAAGCATCCACTAAAATAAGCAGAATGGATGACTGCCATTACTGAACAGGCTAATTTAACACCAGTGAAAACAAAATACACAGCAACAATCTCTCAGTCTTCTATGATACTGGTTGTCAAGCATGACATCAGTATGAAAAGATAAATGCCAAGTAATGATAGTCATATTGACCTAAAAATGTAGTATCATTCTTTATTGATGCTTCATGTAATTTCCTTACAGGAAATTCTAAGCTATTTATACTGGGCAAACAGGTGGCTTCACAGCCAATAGCTAATAGATTCAGGCAAGAGCTCATAAATACAAATGGTGACTGCTGGAAAGCCTGCATCTTGTAAGTCTTCCTCTTTTCTCTGAGGATAGTTAAAGATGCTAACAATTTAACAGTCTCCTTCAAAACTGCTTTGCATTGCAACTCAAACTGGTAACAGACCAACTTGGTTTTTTTTAACTTCAGGCAGTACACTGACTAACCAGACACATCAGCATATCATTCTTTTACAAGTTTTAGCTATTTAGTCTTTTAGGTATTTAGTCTTTTTCTCAGTCTTAGTATTTTTCTCTACCAGCCTTCCAATTATAAATCATTTTGCTTTTAAACAACTTTGTTTCTTTTTGCATTTTCTCATCTTTTCTGTAACTAAAGATGAGGAAAAGGCAGAGGAACTTAACACCTTCTTTTCCTCAATTTTTAATAGCAAGACAGGTTGTCTTCCAGACAACTGGCCTTCTGAGCTGGCAGATGGAGTCAGGGAGCAGTATAGTTCCCCTGTAATACAGGAGGAACTTAGCCGCTTGGATCCCCGCAAGTCCATGGGACTAGACAGGATACATCCTAGGGTGCTGAGAGAGCTGGCAGATGAGCTGGCCGGGCTGCTCTCCATCATTTTTCAGCAATCCTGGCTCACTGAAGAGGTCCCAGATGACTGGAAGCTGGCCAATGTGATACCCATCAACACGAAAGGCCAGTTGGATGAGCCAGGCAATTACAGGCCTGTCAGCCTGACCTCAGTGCCATGGCACCAAGTGCCTCATCCACTCTCTTCTTAAACACCTCCAGTGATGGTGACTCCACCACCTCCCTGGGCAGCCCATTCCAATGGCAAATCACTCTTTCTGGGAAGAACTTCTTCCTAACATCCAGCCTAAACTTCCCCTGGTGCAGCTTAAGACTGTGTCCTCTTGTTCTGGTGCTGGTTGCCTGGGAGACCAACCCCCATTGTCATAACTATCATTCTTCACATTTGGAGGAATGAGACAAGAATACTGAGATAAATCTAGAATTAGGTAAACTTGTTTTATTTCATCTTCTGATTCCATTGCCCCATTATTTTACTTGAGCTCTCAAGATTTCTTGATACCTATCTACATCAGAAGAAATATACAATTTTGTGCACACAAACGCATGTCACATTGATAACCTTTCAAAAACCTGGCAATTTTGCAGTCTAATCACAGAACCTCTTATTTGTACTGAATGGATTCTTGACATAACAACAGATAAAAGAAAGACAGTTGGATTAAGAAGATGGCCCTCATGTTATTTTGATTTCAAAACATAAACTATACATACACGGCTTCTATCCCACAAGCCACAGCCAGCCACCTCTAAATCTCTCACCCTGTGGATGAAGCCATAAGCAGCCATAGCTCAGCTCCTCAGAGAAATCTTGGAAAGCAACTGATTTAGGATTTCTATCATGTCTATAAATCAAAGTAGCTCAACAAAACTCACAGACCTAAAAATGTGGATGTGAATCCTTTAAAAAAAAAAAAATAAGAAAGTGTGGATTTTGTTTTAAATGAAAGCTCTTGACAGTAACAAACTACTGCATACATGAAAGAAATTTCTTCCTTGGAGTAGCAGAAGTAGGGGAAATGAAGATGTGGAGAAGCCTGAGGTATGTGTATCAGGCTAGAAGAGGAGTCACAAAGGAAATAAGATCCAAACCCAGGTTACATCCTTCCAGGCTTCTCCCCTTTTAGTGGTTTGAACAGACATCTCTAAACAGGCTTTCTTCACATGTGGTCATATTTTGCACTGTCTACATTTACTTGACAAAGGTGAAGGTTTGAATACACAATTGTTGTGGTTAATAAAAAAAGTTGACACAACCAATATTTGTATTAAATACCGACAGTTAATAGTGACAAGAAGACGGACAGACTCTTTTCACATATGCACTTTGTAGTGCTGGAGCAGAGGAATATGTGCATCAAAATATTTTACTTCCCATAGGATTGGACTATGACTTTTACTATCCAGCCTGACACACCTATTCCTGGCATAAGAATATACCCTAACAAGCCAAGAAGGAAAAAAATTCTAACTACTCACTAATTCCTCTTAAGCTTTCCTCCCCCAGTGACTAATCTGGCTATGCACAAGGTGAAAGAAGAACCACATCCCTTTCAGTGTCTCGGGGGCAGTCTATGCATGCTTAATGTAATCTCAAGAGTATTCACAATTGTGTTAGGAAGTGTAAGAAGCTCTGGAAAAGAAATATGTAGACTATCTAAGACTTATGTGCAGTCTGGAGAGAGAGTATTTCTTCTTAAACTCACTTCTAGATTACTGGAGCACAGAATTAACCAAGGTTCACTGTGACTTTCTACTAGCAAAGACAGAGTTCTAATTAAACAGAAGCAGAATGCATTGATTACTTGGAGTAAAAGCACATTACCAGCACAATACTAAGTTCCCTCTAAAATACTTTTGTGAGACAAAAGTATTGGTTCTGTGGAAAATTCAGACCAAAATTCTGTTGCTTTTTTTAACAGCTTGAAAGCTAGCTTTAAAAGCTCTACTGAAGTTTCTCATCAATTCCCCCAAACTATTATACACTTACAAATGCTTTTTTTTTCTAAATTAGTCTCAACATCCTTATTTTTATTCTTGTATTTAATTTTGCTGACTTTTCTTGTATTTAAAATAGAATAGAATTATAATAGAATTAACTAGGTTGGAAAAGACCTTCCCGGGCTTAAGACCAGGTGTTTAAGACCAGGCTGGATGAAGCTCTGGCCAGCCTGATCTAGGGTGGGGTGTCCCTGCCCATGGCAGGGGGGTTGGAACTAGATGATCCTTGTGGTCCCTTCCAACCCTGAATGATACTATGACCTTTCACTCTGCTTGAAAGCAGAGGTGGATATAGGGCCATCCTGCTAAACTCTTTTGGGTAATCTCTTGTCTGAAGTATTATAAAATACAACCCATTTTTCATTATTTTTTAATTATCCTGAAAATCTCTAATTATGACTGACCATAAAGTCAGAAATCAGTTAGCAAAGCCTGAGCAGATCTACAGAAATGTGAAAGCTCATAAACACCTCACAAAAAAAACCCCTCACATTACCCATCGTATCCACAAAATTGTGTGAAGCTAAGTACATAGAACTTTCACACAGGGTTGGCTAATATTTCCTCCTGTAGCTATTGATAAAATGCATGATTATTTTATAGGGGAGACCATAAGAAGTAGAGCTGTCTGAATCATCTCAGATGACTATGTGCAAAGCAGTTCACAGCATGTGTGTGGCTGTAACCTTACAAGTATATTCCAAAGTTTAACATTTTATTAAGGTAGAAGAAAGTAATCACAGTACAATTTAGAATACATTTGCCTTGGTGTAAAATGAATTCTACAAGGAAATGTATCTTTTGTTATTTCTAGGAACATCCCCAAGTGCTTATGGAAAGAACAATGCAGGTGAATGTAATAATCAAGGTGGTTTTACAGGAAGAGGTGAGATGACATAGTAAAATCTTAGAGCTTTCCTGTAAGTAATTTGGAAATGCTTAAAAGCTGTGTCTTAGAAAAGGCAGGGACACTGACTGAGGGGCTAAACTGAGCAGCAGATGAAATGTCAGGGAAGGACAAAGTGTAACAGCCACATTAGGCTCAGAAAGACAGATCAATATTTATGTATGCTAATATTCACAGAAGTTGTTTGGGGTTTCTTTGGTTGTTGCTTTGGTTTGGGGTTTTTTGTAGGTTTTGTTTGAAATAAATCTTCTGCTTCCTGATTAATATCTTGTGAAGTATGAGGTGTGTTTTTTTCCATTAATTTTTCTTTGCTAGCCCATTTATGACTGATTCTAAGGTTTGACAGAAATCTCCAGCAAGACTGAACTCCTCTACCTAACAAGTATGTTGAGGACATAAGGTACAGCTCATATGTATTCAAGTTCTTGATCTGAAGTGACATGAATGATAGTCAACCAGCATGATGTAAGCAGAGATGTTGCCCTCTCTTTTGGAAAGGGTATCCAAAGAAATTAAATGATGTCACCAGTCTACCTCACCAGAAGACATCATATGATCCAAACTTTAGTTCTCTTATCCACCTTCACAGATGGGAAGGAGAAATAAATCTCAGCTGGAATTGCAGCATATGTGGAAAGGTATTTTATCTTGGTTTAGTAAAGCTATGGGAATCGTTAACACTGTGCCATTACCAACTAAGTACCACAGCAATAAAGTATCAGAACAAATTTGTCACAAAGGACTACATGTAAGATGCATAATGCAATAGATGATAATCAACTTCCAAAGCTAACAATGGTATTTCAAATCTATTTTTTTGTGTACACAAATGCCTATTATAGTAGATGTCCATCTTCTGGTCAGTGGCATACAGCACGTATTCATTACTGGGGAATCCATGGCAGAGAAAGTAAGTCAAAACTTCCACAGAATAAGTAAGTAGTTATCAAGAATGCACTGGCTAATTAAAGAAAAAGTTATGCAACACAATGAAAAGTCTGTTTTATTATTTACAGTGGTTCACCCATGATGCTTCATCAAAAGCTGTAGGTTTTAAAAGAAGTTGTAGTAAAATTTGTTTTCAAATGCAAGTTCCTTAATATCTGTAAACTTCTTTTTTCAGTACCTCAGTATCAATCAAAATGTCAGAAAAGCAGAAAGTGTTATAGTGCTTGTTAATTGGATTGGAATCAATAGATCTGAAGATAAGAGATTCTATCTAAGAATCCAGAGATTCTCAAAGCCAGAATCAAAGTTAATGGAAAAAAATAAACTAGGTAAGTGGCTGTCTTAGTGTAAGTTTTTGTCTATTCCATGAGCTTGTGCCTTTTCCTTTTCCAATTATTTTCATCTGGTTTATAGGTCTGCTCCTT
The DNA here is from genome assembly GCF_026170545.1 of Melanerpes formicivorus. NCBI lineage: Eukaryota > Metazoa > Chordata > Aves > Piciformes > Picidae > Melanerpes > Melanerpes formicivorus. The sequence goes on along the minus strand of NW_027142401.1, from coordinate 3,534,815 downwards.
CCCACAGGATCTGTTCTTTGGGGGTTGGGGGTAGGGTGGGTGGGTCTTCTTTTTTGAACTCCTTAAAATGGAAAACCCCAAGAATGAAAGTTAAACACCTTAAAAGTAAGCACATTTGAGATGTTGGTGTTCTCTACTTGGTAACTCACGCTTCTTAATTAGCACTTACTTGTACAATTTAAGAATTTGTTTCAGAGATTTTTCCACTGTGAAGGATGAAGTCTTTGCTGTGCAAGAGTTTTCAGTCATCTAAGCAAAGAGTTCTCCATCTGTGGCTGGGGGAGGGAGCACTGGCCTTTCTCCCACACTGTAGTAGTTACTATAGGAACTATTGTGCGTCCTTCAAAAGGGCTACAGACAGGGTGATTAAAATTCTTCCTGGGAGAACCCCCACTCTTCTCCTTGACAATGAAATTCTTCAGGGAGAGGGCTAAGCCTCCAGTTCAAGAATGGCAGCACCTGAGGGAGTGATGTGGCAGAGAGAAATCACCACTGCTTTAAACTGAAGCACAAGAAGAAAATACAAGGGCCTGCACTCCTGCATTCATTTTCTTCCCCTCCTGTGAAATACAGGAGCATTGGCCTAAACTCCTGAGAAACAGGATAAGGTGCTTCATGCAGCTTCCACCACATACAGATAATGTAGAAAGTAAAGAACACACAATTTCCATTAAAATCAATAGCAGGAGGTCCAAAATAGATACATTGCCCATAAGGCAATTAAAGGTAAATATTAATGTTCACTCTAGCCATCAGCTTCTCTGTAGGGCAGCAAAACACACTGACATAGAGGGGAGGGACCACTGTTTCTGATACAACTGAATTAAAGCCACCTCCCTGACTCAAACTCACTTTATACTGGTTGTTTTATAAATATTTGCAAAGTGGCTTTTTGGCCCCGAAAAATCTATAAGAAGGAAGAATTTATACAGAATTTAAGAATAAGAGTTGTGACCCAACTAAAGATTGCTCATTTAAATTGCATTATCACAGACAGATATAATGAGAAGCAGATAACTCCACCTATTCTTCAAGCATATGCCAGTATTATTAGATGGCAGCAGTCTTACAGAGAGAGAAACCAGCTTTTCATTTCAGTCCAGAAAGGATGAGTCATAAATAAGGGGTAATATGAAAAGAAGCAGAAAAATGTGTAAGAAACTGTGAAAAATTAGATGGGATAGCTGAGAAAGTGCTGGTGGAGACAGCTGCAAGTAAAAGATGCTTTATTTATTACTGTAGCTCTAACAAAATTGGCTTCAATAATTAAAGTGAGATAGGAGCTTCCTAGGAAATAAAATTGTTGTAAAGAGATGGGGGGGCGAAAAATAAATCTACAGAAGCATGGAAGAGAAAGAGGCAAAGTTCAGACAGATGTGTAAGCCAAGGGAGAGTGACACACAAAGGTGGGGTAAATTGAGGGCTTATACCCCAAGGAATATGGCAGTGTTTTAGACAAGTGTCCACTCTGCAAGATTTGGCCTTACTGATAGACAAATGCATAAATATTACACCAGGATGAAGGAATGCTTTAAAATTCAGTTCCCTCCCCTCAAATGAGTGATGAGTATGGATTACTTATTCAGATACAACAATAAGATACTTATTGGAGAAATACCTCTATTATCTTATTTTTAAAACTACTCTTAAAAGTCCTCTGGGAAGAAAACTGCTGTCACCCTTTTCCAGATTCAGTGCTAGAGAAATGGTTTGTGTCACTGATTCTGTTCTCAGGAGGAGGACAGGGTATTAACATCAAGTCAGAACAGTGTTACATAGTGTCAGACTATACTTGCTGGTAAACTAAGAGGCCTACATCTGTTGTCTTGGGTTTTTTTCCAGTTTGATCCCGAAGGTTCATGTTATGACATTTGTAACATCTGTTACAAATGCAGAGGTAAGTCAGGCACAACCTTATTGCTTCCAATCTAATGCACCATCCATCCACAGGGCTTTCATATGCCACTAGTATGTCAAGGGGACCAAAAGCTATTCGATCTACATGAAGCAGGCTATAATATATTTCTGAACATCAAGAAGGAGAAATCTACTTTGTTATGTCTCCTTTTTTTGTCGTTGTTGTCTTAAATCTTGGCAGTGTTATTTCAGAATCTTCTGTGAATAAAACAGCCAAGCTGCTCCTCCTCAGAGCTTGTACAATTGGCTTTTAATGCCTTAGACAGGGGTGTTTTGTAAATGTTCAAGCTGTGATTCACATCCTCCCTTTTGTTACTAACACTGAAACATATCTAGCTTTCCATACCTGGACCCTCCTATACAAAAGTTTTCTTGCATAGATCTTTTCCTGCCTTACTTCTCCCTCTATTTTGCTGGGTTCACTGCATCACTTTATGAACAAACCTAACTTTTTTCCAGTGCTCAGTGGAAAAATGCAACTCCTGACAGACCAAACCCACTTATTTCATTTGTGGCAACAAAACAAACCAAAGAAAAATAATAAAGAACGCAACTCATAAGATGCTTTACAGTAGCATTCTGTGCATCAGCTTCTCATTACTATTGGTGGAGTAACAGATGTAAACTTGAAGATTTAAATACTTAGCTGTTAATGGCTTAAGATACTGTATGCTGTGAGGGCTACAAGCACTCCAAGTGTGATGGTAAGGGTAGGCATTTCACAACTGTGCACAGGAAGCCAACCATTTGCTATGTGGCTACAACCACCCACTGAATTTTCTTAAGGAATACATATAACCTCTTCTGACAGCAAGTTGAATGTAATTTTAGAAACTAACAGCTTTAGATGTTACTGAACTAGGTAATATATTCAGCACTCAGACACCAAAAAAAAAGGACAAATTTTATATCTGATATAGTAATTTAAATTCATCACAAGGGCTACAGAACATTGCATGGTAGTAGAAGAGAAAGAAAATCCTGCACCTGATGATGTAAGCAGTTGTAGGCTTTGGTCAGCTGCACTTCTAGTATACTCACTTTTATCCATCATACCATCACAGGCTAAGAACATTGGAAAAGAACTGACCCCCTTATGTCAAGTGAATACTAACAATTGAAAAATACATCAAAGTTTGCCACTGGCAACTGTAAGAGTCACATCCACCACTGGAATACAAAATCTAGCTATGATGTGACCAGGCAATTACTGATGAATGCATCGTTATCCTGCCAAAGTAGGCGGCATGCTGAAACAAATCCAAGTGCACCACTATTTTAAATTGTTTCTGGTTCCAAGGTGATTTCAGGGCTTTAGTGCTTTTACAGACTTGGTTTTATGACTGCTGGATGTAGGTGGGGGATTTGTTGTTATGCCATGTGCCTTTCTTCCTTTATGTGATGCAGTCAGGAAAAAAAAAAAAGATACAATGAAGATTCGTAAATGAACTGAGGACTGGGTACAAGTCTGCAATCAATTCACATTTTCGGGGGGGGGGGAAGAAAAACCCACCACAAAAACAAACCCTGCATCATCTGCCAAAAATTGAACTATGTAATTAACTGAGGATTCTGGTAAGAACCATTTGCGCCACTAGTCAATTATGTTTGCTTGTCTTCCAACTCTCTGTTCATAAGGGAGACTGCAAGAAAGCACAGCTATAGAGAATTTGGTGATTTCAAACAGTAACTGAAGAAATTTAATGAGATTATACAGGACCAGATGTAGCACAACTGCAACAAATGCTTAAAATCTATTGCAACTGGTTCTTGCTAGGAAAAACAAAAGGGCAATTTCACCAAGATGTTTTACAAGAGCTACAGTAGTATTTCAGAATTGCTGAAGGTTGAAAAATGACCCTCAGTGGAAATCACCAAGTCCTAATGAAGCAGCCTTCAGGAAAAGTGGTCATCCCCATCAGAATACTGGTTAAGTCCTTACAACTGGGAGACAGAACCACCAGTTTTCAGCAGTGCTGCTGCATTAAAAATAAATAAAGCCAAAGCCCATGTAGTAAAGGGAAAGACTTTCCAGCACTTTGGTTTGGGTTCTTAACTTTACAAATAAATAAATAAAGGCTACTGAGGCCCCTTCAGTAGTCTGTGTGGAAACAGAATCTCTTTGAAATCTCAGTGACTGGCATGGAGAAATTACTGGAAATAGTGATACAGACTTCAATTTTTTTTTGCTGGGGTTAAAAGAATTCATGCATTTCATAATGAATGAGCTTGAAAATAGATTAGAACTAAGAAGTTAATGTTATTACTGTGATCGGCTCCAGCATACAATTGCTGGGTTTCCCTTTCCTATGCAGGAGGATCTCTCTAAACAGTCATGGGAGAAATGTTCAATTTCCTTCACTTTTGGAGACACCTTCCAAGGAGCTATAGAAAAGTTTGATCAGAAGACAGCTAGAATGGTTATAGAAGTGAGATCATAGTAATGAGCAAACAGGAAGTAAAGTCTCTACAGCCAAAGACAATGTTGTGTATAGGCTCAAGAGTCACTTCTGCAGACTCACATTCATTAGCATCAGGAATTAATTTAGCTCAAGATTCTTTCTGCAGTGAGGGGAAATATTCCTTTCATTACGTTGTAGCTAAAATTCCCATTTGCTACCTCAAAAAGTCAAGGCTGTCCCATTGTTTACACCAGAAGCATGGCATTCACAGTTCAAGATATACCTTGAACACCTTAACCATCAAAGTTGGATGGGTTGTTCTAGCCAGATATTTTGGTATTCTTTTGCAAATGAACTTAAAGGCATCAGAATTAATTTCCCACACAGTACTTGAATCAGATTTTAACACAGATGGTTACCTCAGCTTTGGGGGCAAAGTTTCATTTTGCAAGATAACACTCTTAAGTCTTTAAATCAGCTCTTTCTCACTTTCTATGAGCACTGCTAAATATAATCCTTTTTTTCCCCCCTCTCTTTTTTTTTTTCTTTTTTAAAGAGCTTTAAAATTATAGTGCTAATGTAGTGCATTTTGATAGTTTCTCAACAACTACATCTTAATATACACCCACCAAATCTAAGGTAATACACATATGCATTTGCTATAAAGGGAAAGAATTTGGTGGATATAACAGCTCAGTAGTCTGTGAGCTGAGATTTTGCTGAAATAATATCCTTGAAATTCTCTTCAGATATTGCTGTATTCCAGCATTGCCTTTTAATTCTTACACACAGTCTCCAGCTGCCTCAGTCCAGCTGAAGAACTAGATTTGCACAACTACAAAAAATAATAAGATTGAGATAAAAATTAAATAGAAAATACTTCCCCCCCCACCCAAAGTAAAATAGAAAATACTTCCCCCCCCCAGAGTAAAATACAATATGATACTTAAACTAAAATACATGACAAGAGAGTTGAATGAAGACTGCTCAAACTCAACACAGAAGACCATTTATCTCTTCCTCTCCTGTCAACCACAGCATTTATACATCCTGCAGAAAAACCAATGAATAATGCCTGACACTGCTTTTCCTATTTCTTTTAGTAAGCTCGTGAAACACAGTCTGCATTCTGGCATTTTTCAGCATGAATATGCTACCTTGAGAGCATTTTGGATTCCTTTAAATTACCTGCTGTACAGGAAACAATACTTTATTTTGTTACCACAAGAAAACTGAGAAATTCACTTGTAAAAACGGTATTTCCTCTCAATAATGCTGTAGGAGGTCAAGTCAGAACTGCTATTAAGTTATTTTCTGTGAATACTGACTAACAAGTTTTTCCAATACAAAGGCTTTGCCTTATAAATAGAATAGAATAGATAAAACCAAGTTGAAAGAGACCTTTGAGATCATTGTGTCCAACCCATCACCCAATACCATCTAATCAAGCAAACCATGGCACCAAGCACCCCATCCAGTCTCCTCCTAACCAACACAATTGCAAAGGTATGTTCTATTTTCCACAAATAAGATGGAGAATGCACTAGGATAATTAACTACTGACCAAAACTGACCCAACTTTTTCAAAAGTATCAATGAAAAATTCTACTTCAAACTTCTATGAGCATAATTCTCATTTAATAGTGACTCTTCTTACAGAAAAGGATGAATTCAAGAAATGAAAAGGTACTTGCATGGCTGGAAGAGGAAAATGCAGGCATTGCTGTGACAGCTCATGGACAGAGCTGTCTGTTCTCTGAAGAGAAAGCCTTATTTTGGTGAGTGATGAATTCAGAAAAAAGTTGCTTCTTTAGAGAAAAAAAAGGAAAAGCGGATGGCAGAAAGCATAGACTGAAAAAAATCAAAACAACTTTAACAAAGGAATAAAGTTTTAAAGAATGAAAACTGACAGGGAGGATTAGGGGTAAAATAAACAGATTTTTAAAGCTGTACCTTGTTCACAAACCTCCCAAAAAGCAAAGCATTGGTCTCCACTGCAGCATTAACTCAAGGTGCAGCTCCCATGCTGGCTTGTACCTCACCCCTGTTTTCAGGCAGAAGCCTGTAGTTCCACTGAGGTGATGTTTTCAACTTCAGTAGTTAGTTGACACTTCAGATGGCCTCTTGAGCATTGCTAACACTAGAGCTAACAAGGCTGCAGGGACTCAGCTGCACTCTGACCTGCATATACAACACACCTGTGCTGCTAATCCATTTGTTCTGCAGAGTTCAAACATTCTTTTGAATCATCGACACATAGTACCTAGCTGTAAACAGCTTAATGCAGCCATTGACAAAGGTCTAGCTGTGCTACAAAAGGCTACGAAACTTTCCCAAGAAGTAAGACAAAATAACTTTTTCATCCCTGTGTTACCAGGGCTGAGCTGCTCCCAGTCCCTGAGCTAATTTATACTGCTGTATAAGCATATTCTATCTAAAGAATTGTCAATTAATTCTTCAGAAACTATTTTGTTTAAATTTAATGAAGAAAAAAAATAATTGTACAAAAAAATCCTGGAAAATATTGAGTACATCCTTTTCCCATCGCAGTTTCGCCTTTTACACTACCTCAACTTATCTTCTCTTTCACCACTTCTTTCTTCCCTTAATTTTCCTATTTCACACTGGCTTATTTGTATTGGCACCTTCAGCAATGCACAAGTTCCTTAAGAGAAAGTCATTCACTATAATCAGAAGACCTAAAGCTGTGTAGTGGGAGGTGAAATGCATCACCGTCTCAGGCATGTGAAGCTCCAGAAGGCACCATCGCTGGGAAGGAAAATATTGAACCAGATTCATAGGAAGTTGAAATGGTTGGACAATTTAAATTGTGTTACTAAATGTGTACACATACACTCCCAGATACTATTCCAAAAAGCTGTGCCCTGGAGGGAATTAAACAAAACCAAAACTAAACACCAACACCACAGCTTTCATTACAAGCACATTGCAGGGAAGTCACTCTTCACTCTTTCAAAGTTTCAAGGCCCCGTTATCAAAGGGGAGGTGGCCTCTCCCCTCTTTTTTCTTTTAATCGCTAGTAGAGTTCCAACTGTCTGCAACTTATCCTTATTTTCATGTCAATCACCTCAAAAATAATATTTCTGCCCTGGGGGTAGTGATGTACTTCAGTTCTTCCTTGAACAGTGCTGGCTAGAAAACACATTGAAGTTGTGTTATTCCATGCATCATTAGAGGGCTGCAAATCAAGTGCACAATACAGTTCACAATGTCGGCTTTTAAACTGGATTTCCTTAGAACCCATATTACAAATACCAGGAATGTATGGCAATTACTTAAGACAATTTCTTCCACTAATTTTGAAATTTGGTTGCATGGTGCTGTATTGATGATAATCACCAGGGCCAACATGAAAGTGTAATTTTGTCCTTTGTTAAACATCTGAAAAAAATAGTTTAGTTTTACCAATCAGAAAATAGAACCACGTCTTTTTATGATGCCTATGGCAGCAAAAACATCACCATCTCCTCAGGGCAATAGGACAACACAATAGGAGGGCAACAAGGCTGGGGAGAGGCCTTGAACACAAGCCCTATGAGGAGAGGCTGAGGGAGCTGGGATTGTTTAGCCTGGAGAAGAGAAGGCTCGGGGAGACCTCATTGCCCTCTACAACTACCTGAAAGGTGGTTGTAGCCAGGAAGGGGTTGGTCTCTTCTCCCAGGCAACCAGCACAGAACAAGAGGACACAGTCTCAAGCTGTGCCGGGGGAGGTTTAGACTCGAGGTGAGGAGGAAGTTCTTCACCAAGCGAGTCATTTGTCATTGGAATGGGCTGCCCAGGGAGGTGGTGGAGTCACCATCCCTGGAGGCGTTCAAGAGGAGATTGGACGTGGCACTTGGTGCCATGGTCTAGTCATGGGGTCTGTGGTGACAGGTTGGACTCGATGATCCTCGAGGTCTCTTCCAACCTTAGTTATACTGTGATACTGTGATATTCTCCTCCAAATGTGATTCTGAATCCACAAGTCAGGCATAACAGCAGCTTGTGGCCAAAATGATCCACCAATTCTTTCATAGAATTATGGAATGGTTAGGGTTAGAAGCAGCCATAGAAGATAATTTAATCCAAATCTCCTGCCATGGCCATGACCATCTTTAACATCATTGCTCAAAGTGTTGTTCAACATGGGTTGAACACTTCCAGCAGCGGAGGATTCGAAAGTTCTCCAAGCAATCTGCTCTCTCGCCACACTTTATTTCTTATGCCCAATGCAAATGTACCTTCTTGCAGTTTAAAACTGTTTCCTCTTTGTCCTGTTACAGATTTATGCATCCTGGCCACAACAACAGGATCTAACCCTAGGATCCCATGGAAGTTCAAGAAAAGGCTTCCAAATTCTCTCTGGTTAGTCCTCAGGTTGAGGTTGAGCTGGGTGCTAAATGAGACTATTCTGAAAGAAGGACACAGTTTATCAAACTTTTAACAGCCATGTCACTAGAGGACACAGCTTGCTGGTGGTTTGGTTTTTGGTGGTTGTTGTTTGGGTTTTTTTGTTTTTAAAATCTTCCTCTTTCTTATAATCTCCCTTTATACGTTGAAAAGATGAAATAAGATCAGCCTAGAGGCATCAATTGTCCAGGCTAACCGACCTCAGCCTGTCTTCACAGGAGTGGTGTTCCACACTACTAATCATTTTCCTGGCCCTGCTCTGGACCCCCTCTAACAGGTCGCTGTTGTGTACTGATGACCCCAAAGTTGGATGCATTACTCCAGCTCATGAAATCCAGAGTAGGAGCAGAAAATCAGCTCTGATGATCTGCTGGTCACACTCCTTTTTTTATGCAGCTCAGAATACAATTTGCCTTCTGGGCTACAAGCACAGATTGCCATCTCAGGTAAAATCTTCCATCCACAAGTATTCTCCAAGTCCTTGTCTGCACAATGGTTCTGAATCAGCCCATGCCCCAATATATTCTGATATTGGAGATTTCCCTGATTCAGGTGCAGGACCTTGCACTTGGTCTTGTTTCACGACACGAGGTTCATATGGCCCCATTTGTCTGTTTTCACCCTTATTTCTTCCTCTGGAACCATGTCAGTGATGAGAACTGACACAGTGCACCACTTCAAGCAACACTTCAAAAAACAACATCCTTAACTTGGGCATCCTGGCCAGTAACAGCAACAGGCAACCAGCACTTGCTGATCATACGCTTTGAGAATAGATTTAACCAGGTTGGAAAAGCCCTTCAACATCGAGTCCAACCTATCATCCAACATCATCTAATCAACTAAACCATGCAACCAAGCGCTCCATCCAGTCTCTTCCTAAACACCTCCAGTGATGGTGACTCCACCACCTCCCTGGGCAGCCCATTCCAATGGCCAATCACTCTTCCTGGGAAGAACTTCTTCCTAACATCCAGCCTAAAGTTCCCCTGGTGCAGCTTGACTGTGTCCTCTTACTCTGGTGCTGGTTTCCTGTGAGAAGAGAACAACCCCCACCTGGCTACAACCTCCCTTCAGGTAGTTGTAGAGAGCAATAAGGTCTCCTCTGAGCATCCTCTTCTCCCGGCTAAGCAACCCCAGCTCCTTCAGCCTCTCCTCATAGGGCTTGTGCTTCAGACCCCTCACCAGCTTTGTTGCCCTTCTCTGGACACATTCCAGCCACTCAACATCTGTAGACTATCCAGTTTGAGACTGTTCTCTTACTCCTAGCTCCTTCCACACTCAACCCTGTACAACACCCCCAAAATGGCTTAGGTTGGAAGGGATTATCTTCCCATCTTGTGGAGATGCCTCTCAACTAGACTCAGCTGCTCAAGGCCTCATCCAACCTGGCCTTAAGCATGCCCAGGGACAGGGCATCCACAACCTCCCTGGGCCACATGTTCCAGTGTCCCACCACTCTCCTACTGAAAAACATCTTCCTAAGATCCAGTCTGAACCAATCTCAGTTTAGAACCATGCCCTCCTGCCCTATCACTAGACACCCTTGTGAAAAGTCCCTATCATATTACATTAAACTCACTGAAAACTACTGTGTTGAGCAACGAGCCTGTTTGGCAACTCCAGAAAACATTTAAACTGAGTTATTAATGGTTTCTGAATTCTGTCCTTCAGCATACTGAAATACAATAATTTAGGTTTATTAGTTCTACAAACTTAAAGAGTATGGAGCTAAGTTCTCCTCTAGTTGCTTACTTTCAATAAGCAAATAAATTAACAAGTAACTATTTTTTTTGAGACTGCGAGTGAAGTGGATCTTTGGCAGTGTCCCCAGCATGCCATGCCCTGATCCAAAAAAACACTTAGATGTTTCATTTTAAATTTAAGCCCATTGGTAAACTCACCACACCACTTTAAATACGGATGCTGATAGGGCAAGGAGTATATTTTAAACAGGATGCAGGGTAAATGCCTATTCAAGTGCAAATAAACTCTCTAAATCTCTCCTTTCCCCAGATTGTTAAGCCAGTAAAGGATGTTCCTAGGAGAGAAATGGTACATAGGCTTTTATAACTTTTGAAGTATTTCTGATCCAAACCTCTTTTACAAAGGAGTTATTAAATGAAGGTGAATTTTGAGTCTGTGTTTTACACAGCAGTATTGCACACAACTGTGTGTTCAATAACTTGTCATAATGTAAGGTCATCTAAATTAATAAAATATTTCATAGCCCTAAAAATAGTCAGCTATGGATGATGTTTAGCAGAGAAAACCAAGTTTGTTCTAACTTTAAATAATCTTGATGGTATTTCACGTTTCTCAACATGAAGAGATTTATTGCTCCATTCTTTGTTAAACAATAGTCTGAAAAGAAACACAAAACTACATGAAGTCCTTTGGAACAACTTCCAGCGTGATTCCAAGTTTGAAATGCACTAAATAGATATTCCCTACAGTATAACAGTACAGATGTAAAGGTCTAGATAAGCAGAGGAAGACCCTAGAAACATCCCCCAAAGCCTTCTGTCCAGCCTATTCTGCAAGCATGACTGTGTCATGTTTATTGTTAGCCCATCTGGACAACAGGTGCAGTACTTAATGGCCACAGTGTATTTGATTATTGACTAGTGAGTATTTCTTCTTGACACAAAAGGCTGCAGACTGACCCTTGGTAACAAACAGACTTTCTATCCATTTCTACATTCAAAATCTCAAACCCGAAGAGAACAGCTTTAAGATTTTAACCTGCCTGCAGGTTTGGTACAGAGAGCTTCCACATACAACTCACATCTGTCAAATACTTAGCTTGGCAAGCCTGGACAGAGGCTCTTAGAAATAATTAAAACAAAAACCAAAGGGAAAAAAAGTTGCATGAATCTCAAGCTTGGGGGGGGCTCTAATTGCCTTGTGCTTAAAGTTTTAAGTACAAAATACAGTTCAATTGCTGCACTAAAACCACAAAAGATCCTCCACCTGATTTGAGCCAATGTACCTAAAGCTCAGTGATGCTGATCCCAGGGAGACTTTTCCACTTAGTCCTCAGAGAATTCATTTTGGATCCTTTTCAAATGAGTATATAAAGGATTACTTGGATGTTTTGGTAAAGCTACCCAATAAATTAGTCAATCTGAGATTTTATTAGCCTCAAAGCATTACAGCGGTCATATATCCGAAGAACACTGAGGGAATTGAAGGCGTGTTAGTCATTTATTTAGGCAGATACCAGAGATCAGTACTCAGTACAGGCTGTTAGTTGTAACATTAAGCTAATTGGCTAATAGTTGCAGCAGTTCTTATAAGGTTTTTGTACTGGGAGGTGTGACCCCTTCTTGAACCAATTTATGTAAACCCAGAGGGAGTCCTAAATTTATGCCAGTTTCATGAATGCATGGTCTGGATTAAGAAACCAAAAGCAGAAAGAGGGCATAAAACCCACCGTGTCAACCAACCACCTAAAATTTACATGCTGTCGGCTCGAAAACTTTCTGTTTAACTAATTACTTGAGATGATAAATGCTTAAAATAAATTTAATGGTTCGGTACTAAAAATTGTTCCTATTTCATCCAGTGCATACTGGGGGCCTGCGGGGTCTTTTTTTTCTGCTCAACCATACCTTTGGCTATTTGTCTACTTAGAGAACTTTTATAGATGTGAAATATTTTAAGAAGTTCTTTGGAAATGGCCTGAGGCCATTTCAAACTTAACAGGCCCTGTCCCACCAGAGCTCATTACAGTGAATTTTATAACAAAGTACCCTCTACTTAATTTTCAGAGCTTAGCCAAGCGTACTGGAAATGCAGTTACATTAAGTGTAATTACTGGTATAATAATAGCGGTGGAGGGCTATTTAAGACTCAAGAACCAGCAGTAAACAGAGGCTCCATGTTCTCCAACAGTCAGTGATGTGTCAAAGTGCCAAAAGTGTGAGATTTCCACTGCTGAGGAAGGAGTGAAAAATAAAATGAAGCAGCATTGAAGGGGGGTGGGGGAGGAGGAGAATCTCCTGTCCTTCAATGAGCCTGCAAAGATACAGTGGAAAAGGATAAAAAAATTCCCTCCAGTTATGCCACTAGCATCCCCCTCTCTCTTTGAGCAGGAGTCCAAAACAATAAACTCATATTCCCACCAGTGAAGAAAATAGGCAAATTCAATTCCATAAAAAGTGAGACTAATAGTAAGTGACTCCTATAATACACAGTATGATCTGGTTTCATAACTAACAAAGTTTACTGTCAAATGCGGAAAGGAAAAAGAAATATCATTTTTGTGACAGAAAATAATAGCAGCAGCTTATTTAAAATAGAACAACCTACAACACAAGTGACTGGCTACTGACTACAGAAGGTCTGCAACTGTTAAACGTGGAATTATCTCGATAACTAAACCATCACTGCTGGGAATTAAATGAATTCTTGTACTAAATTAAAAGAGGGCAAAAAAAAAATCTGTTAAAGATAGAAGATAACTGAGCTCTCCTGAGTGATTCCTGATAGAAGGAAACTGAACTCACCTGAAGAAATCAGTGATGAAATTTTATTAGAATAAACCAAACCAGGTTGGAAGAGACCTTCAAGATCATCGTGTCCAACCCATCAACCAATCCAACCCACCCAAACAGCTAACCCATGGCACCAACCACCCCATCAAGTCTCCTCCTGAACACCTTCAATGACGGCGACTCCACCACCTCCCCGGGCAGCCCATTCCATAGCTCAATCACTCTTTCTGTATAGAACTTCTTCCTAACATCCAACCTGAACCTCCCCTGGCGCAGCCTGAGACTGTGTCCTCTTGTTCTGGTGCTGGGTGCCTGGGAGAAGAGACCATCATCCACCTGTCTACAACCTCCCTTCAGGTAGTTGTAGAGAGTGATAAGGTCACCCCTGAGTCTCCTCCTCTCCAGGCTGAGCAACCCCAGCTCCCTCAGTCTTTCCTCATAGGGCTTGTGTTCCAAGCCCCTCACCAACTTTGTTGCTCTTCTCTGGACTCGTTCCAGCAAGTCAACATCCTTCCTAAACTGAGGGGCCCAGAACTGGACACAGTACTCGAGGTGTGGCCTAACCAGTGCAGTGTACAGGGGCAGAATGACCTCCCTGCTCCTGCTGGCCACACTGTTCTTGATGCAGGCCAGGATGCCATTGGCCCTCTTGGCTGCCTGGGCACACTGCAGGCTCATGTTCAGCCTACCATCGACCAGTACCCCCAGGTCCCTCTCTGCCTGGCTGCTCTCCAGCCACTCTGACCCCAGCCTTTATTATATAGGACCAATCTCTTTTTTGTTTCTCATTTCGCAGCTTATTTTCATGCATTTATCTCAGCTATTTACTTTGGCAGAAAAGGACCTCTGTACTCATAAATGATGAGCAGTTAATTTATACAACTTGTCCCTCTGATTCACAGAAAGTGGTTTACAACCTGGCTTTATGGTAAAATTTGAAAGCACACACACAAAAAGGCTTGATTAATCCATGGCCTGCAGACACCATGGTCATTTCTTTTGCATACGGTACAGTGAAGATAAAAACCTGCACATGAATGCTGAAGGTAGAAAAATAAACATCTGATTTTGTACTTTGCAGAAGAATTACAGCTTTCTAACTTGTGAAATATTTCAATTTTCAGTGCATAAGCATTGTCAAATAGAAAAATGACAAGAAAAGATGCAGAATTTTGATGTATACTCTCCCAATCGTAAACAAAATTCATTACTTTTTGGGTTATACTTCCATTCTCCAGTAAAAAAAAAAAACAAACCACAAACTAAGCATATTTTGCCTACCTTTAAAGATGATTTCAGGTTTTAAACTGCATGGATAACAAAAAAAACCAAACCACCCACACCCAAAAAACCCCACCCAAACAAAAAAATCAAATTCCCTGTTACTTGTCATCTACCCTGCTAGCAATAGCCAAGTTAACTATGCTGAAAATCCCATGTGTTGACTTAGAAATTAACAGAGGCTCAGAGGAGACCTTATTGCTGTCTACAACTACCTGAAGGGAGGTTGTAGCCACAACACAGGAGGACACAGTCTCAAGCTGCACCAGGGGAAGTTTAGGCTTGAGATAAGGAAAATGTTCTTCACAGAGAGAGTTGTTAGCTGTTGGAATGTGCTGCCCAGGGAGGTGAGGAAGTCACTACTGCTGGAGGTTTTCAAGAGGGGACTGGACATGGAACTTGGTGCCATGGTTTAGTAGTCATGAGATCTTGGGTGACAGGTTGGGTTTGATGATCTTTGAGGTCTCTTCCAACCTTATTGATTCTATGATTCTATGATTCACATGGGGGTTGGTCTCTTCTCCCAGGCAACCAGCACTAGAACAAGAGGACACAGTCTCAAGCTGTGCCAGGGGAGGTTTAGGCTGGATGTTAGGAAGAAGTTCTTCATAGAAAGAGTGAATGGGAGGTGGTGGAGTCACCGTCATTGGAAGTGTTTAAGAGGAGACTGGATGAGGCACTTGGGCCCATGGTTTAGTTGATTAGATAGTGTAGGGTGATAGCTTGGACTTGATGATCTTGAAGGTCTTTTCCAACCTGGTAAATTCCATTCTATTCTATTAGTATGTAGAAAGACAAACAAAACTTTTACTTTGATGGTAGATTTCAGTATTGACTCAGAAATATGTAGGGGAAAAAAAAACACAAACATGCATTTTTTCCTGCTCACAAGGCATATCAATACACCTATTTATGAAATATCTCTTATCCAGTACTCATCTGAGCTATAAAAACAATTTTCAAGTGTCGTTGAGTGGTTTTGTCTTGCCCAGTTCCTCTATTTGCTGAACCTCACACACAGGGGCTATGCCTCCACCAATATGTTTTGCTGCTGACTTCAGATCTATTTATTTACAGCATTCTGATGCATCTTTCATTTTTCACAGTAACATAATTATACAACCATCACTTCAGTATCATGAGAAAGTAATGTTGTTTATATACGGTTAAGCCGACCGCAGAGAAAAGATCATCGTTATTTTAGTACATTATTTAATTGGCATTCATGTCTCCTATTACTCTTAAGACCACACAGTAGATAATACACCATTTTATATTGTATTAGCATATTCTATGATGTAAGTACTGCTCAGTAAAACACTACAGTTACTGCCGAAATAACCACAGTGGTGTGGGCAGTGCTGACATGACAATAAGGAAGTCTAAGCAATATTAAGTGTTAGTGGTACAAATTAAAGACTGAGACAATGACACCCGAAACCGAAATGTCTCCATGGAAAGGAATTACTACCTCTGTCATTAAAGCAAGAAATTATAGTTTGGCTTGACTAAATATACATAAAAAGATCACATCTTCAGGCTGGAGAGGGTCCAGAGAAGAGCCACAAGAATGATCAGAGGGCTGGAAGACTTGTCATATGAAGGAAGGCTGAGAGAACTGGGTTTGTTCAGCTTTGAGAAGAGAAGGCTCAAGGGAGACCTCATAACCATGTACAAGTACATACAGGGTGGCTAGCATGAGGAGGGAGATTCCCTTTTTCCAGAGAGTCACACAAAGGTGACACACACAAAGACCAGGGGTGACATCTAGAACTCACTGCTGGGGAGATTCAGACTGGATGCCAGAATTTCATTTTTTTTTACCATTCAAACTGTTAGCCATTGGAATAAACTCCCAAGAGAGGTGGTGGATTCCTCTACATTAGACAGTTTCAAGGCTCAACTTGACACAGTGCTGGGCCATCTGATTTAAACTGTATTCTTATCCTGAAAGGTTGGTCTACACGATCCTTGAGGTCCCTTCCAACTTGGTAATTTATGAGTCTATGAATCTTGCTGTTGCCAGGAAAGTCATAAAAACCAAAGCGATTCTCCTGCAAGTGACATAGTGTTAGCAAACTACTAAAGAGAATTTAAAACAAACAAAGAAATTTCTCACCCATCTTATTCCACTGGGTATTTAGAGTCACAAAATATGAAAGATGGTTTCTGAGAGACAGGGAAAGGGATAACTGTTATTCTAAGTAAGAAGATGGAAAGGATTGCTATGTCTTGAAATGGATTCACTTAAAGATGGCATTCATAAGCTGAAAGAAACTAGATGTTTGGAATTAGAGATGCTGACTTGTGGAGAATCATCTTCTACCAAGCTGGAGTGTGAGTTGAGCTCATATTTCTGCCTGGGACCTACAACACAAGCTGGTGGTCTCAGACCAGCTCTCAGCAGAAAAGCATATATCAGTAACAGCATGCTTTCAAGTTCCTTCTGCAACAAGGCAAGAAAAATGGGCCAGTCCAAGTCCAACTCTCAAACCTACCTATAGCTCACTGTCAGGTTTGAATGTATCTATGAAACAATGAAGGAAAGAGCATGCTAGAACTGGCAATGCTAACTCTGCAATTATTTTTTCCCCCCCGTTGCTTGTAAAGGGTAGGTAGCCTTTCCAACTAACAGTTGACCTAATTCTTTTTATAAGAAGTAAATCAAAATAACCCTGCATGAATAAGAAAATATTTTCACAGTGTCTGAATGAAAAACTGTCAAAGGGCTAAGATGAAAGCTGAAAATCCATGTCAGTAGTTGTGAATTTTTCAGAAGAGGAATTCAGTCCCACTACCTCTTCTCTCACAGTATCACAAAGGTTGGAAGAGACCTCAAAGATCATCGAGTCCAACCTGTCACCACAGACCCCATGACTAGACCATGGCACCAAGTGCCACGTCCAATCCCCTCTTGAACACCTGCAGGGATGGTGACTCCACCACCTCCCTGGGCAGCACATTCCAATGACAAATGACTCTCTCAGTGAAGAACTTTCTCCTAACCTCAAGCCTAAACTTCCCCTGGTGCAGCTTGAGACTGTGTCCCCTTGTTCCCTCATGCCTTTTCTCCTCCCCATTAGGATTGTTTGGCAAAGTTTAGTTTATTCCTGGCCATAGCTGGGGAGGTTCCTGCCTGTTTAAAGAACAGCTGGATTCAAATCTGGCTGATGTGCTGAATGATTTCCTCTAAATTTCCACCTAAGTTTACTGAAAAACAACCCAAACAAACAAACCAACCTTGCCCCACCAAGAAAAAACAAACAAATAAAAACCCCAAAAAACCCACCACCAAACCCAAAAGAGACACAAACCTAGATGCCAAATCACACAGAATCACCAAGGTTGGAAGAGACCTCAAAGATCATCCAGTCCAACCTGTCACCACAGACCTCATGACTAAACCATGGCACCAAGTGCCACGTCCAATCCCCTCTTGAACACCTCCAGGGATGGGGGCTCCACCACCTCCCTGAGCAGCCCATTCCAATGGCAAAAATCATTTAAAAAATACCAAAACAAAGCTTTTCATGGAAGGTATTACTTTGATGACTGTGTGGAACAGCTCACTAGCAGCAGAGAATTTACTTCTCCAACTGCCATGCAAAACAACTGTACAGATATTGGCAGAGAAACAAAAGTTTCAGGACTGAAACAAAAAATAAAAATCCAGACAGAAGAATAAAAAGGAGAATGAATGAAAATATGTTCCAGGCTTAACATGGATAATATAATCTCAATGTTCTTAATACAATGACAATCACTACACTGAGCACTGGGAAGCGGGTCAGGGCAAAAAATAAAGGAAATTGTATTAATCACAATCTCCAAAGGCAGGCCATAAAAGCCATATCATGCACACTGAAAAATAATTCATTAAACTATATCCCAGCTGGAGGTAGAGAAAAACAAACAGTATAAAAAGGCACTAAGCAGCGGGGAGAAATAAACTTTACGGAACTGTCAAAGCATGAACAATGGGGTGGGGGGGAGGGGAGGGGAGAAGAAGAACAAGAGGGAAACAATAAATGTGCCTGGTTTATTGGTAAAATAGCCATGTTGGGACAGATGTGATAATTGGATTTAAAACATACCCTGAGATATGAAGATAATGCCAAGCTTCAAGTATCAAAATGATCCTACTGCAGTTCGGGATATTCAGTACTTGCAAATGGTGGTTTGGCAGTGCCTCACAATGAGGGCAACATCACTAAATGCTAATCATTCACGGAGCATCAGGCACATCTCTTCAGTTATGTACTGCATGGCGAACTACAAGCAAAAACCTCCACGCTTCAGGATTGAATGTTAAAGCAAAAGCATGCACAGGCCCTATCTGGGAAAGAAAGACCACATTCTCCGTGAGCTTGTCCTTAGGTTTAGTTTAGTGATGAAAAGTATAACCCTGCATAAACATTTCCAAGAGCCCTTTTGTAACATCATGTACCTCTTTTTTTGTCTTTTTGAGTGACAGATAGGAGAAAATAACCCTATGGGAATGCATTCCATTGTACAGCAGCATTCAAAATAAGGAGGAATGCCACACAGTGTATTCTCTTCAAATAAATGAATACTAGTCATTTTGAGTCTTTGCTAGCTAAGTTTCAAAAAACCCCTGCCATCCAGTTTTGGCTTCCTCAGTTCTTTTGTTGCCCAAACGCTTGACCTACAACAGTGTTTGGCAGACACAGTGTATGCAGGCTTCATCTGGAGTTGTGTTTTCTCAGAACAGCTGAAAACGTGGCACAAAGTGTTTGTGAGCAAAGAGACCTAAAACCACTGGCAGCTAGAAAATTTCAGCCCAGACATCTACCAGGTTCTGCTGCAACTGAAGGTCCTTATATGATGCCAGAATGGCAGTAATTGTGTGTGTGTATGTATATATATATGCAATGTACAAATAGTGGTGCATTGTAAATGATGTCAACCTTTCTATTTGACTCTCAGTTAATTAAAATTGGGGTTGGGTTTTACAAGCACTGACTACAACAGGAGAAGGATGGAACTGCCAGATGAGTCATAGGGATTACAGGTGCCCAGCTTTCAGTAAAACACAGAGGAAGCTTAGACCCCAGATTGCTTCAGACTCTTTAATGTCACTGCTAGAAAGTATTAAATCAATTATGTCTGAACATAATTCATCCACCAGTCATTGACATATGACAAAACCGACCTTACACTATGAGTTATTGACTTTTCTGAATGAAAGCATGTTTCCTCAATTAAAAAAAAAAAAAAAAGGCTGTATATCCTGGATGTAGTTTTATGAAAGCTCAGTAAGGATCCATGTTCAAATATTCTCACAGAAGATATTAAACATTTGCAAGTGCCAAACCCTTGGATGGTAATTCTTCCTCTCTCTTTTTCCTCCCTTTGACACCCCGACTCCCTATGCCATGCTATAGGCTAATGACCTGCAAATGATATCTTTACAAAGCAAAACCTTTTGCAGCTAGAGGAATGAATAAAACTGTATTTGACACATCAAAATTTCTTTCCTCCACCCTCCTTTTTATAACTGAAAAAGAGTCAAACTAATTTAAACTAAATCAGATTTTAAAATCCTGCTGAGTTGAGACTTTTAAATACCAAGTTTCAGCCCGGAGTGAATTTTTATGGCCATGTTATAAACACCTGAAGAACAGCAGGTGCCACAGTAATACACAGTTTGTGTTTTCATATGATTTCCTTGGTTTCAAAAGTAGGGTCTAGTCAAAATAAGGGTGGTGGGGTTTTATTTTTTTCCCTTTTTCTAATTTTAACTTGTTATGGATTATTACAGTTCCAACTCAATGTTTACAAGCCAGAAGCAGTTTGGAATGAACACATATGTATGTATTTTATAGTTTATAAAATTATCCAAGGGATACATTTACAATTTGGCTAAGATAAGAAAACACTTCTGTCAAAAATTCTATTACTGGTGATCAGCAAATGAAACCCCTGCCAGAGAAAAGTGGTTAAACATCTCTCAATGGGGGGTGTGTGTGTGGTGCTTTAATGCACTATTTGAACACCCAGTTCCACAATAAAGTCAAGATTCATTCAAGTTATTTTAAAACAACACCACAAGTATTATTACTTTATTTTTTTATAGTGACAAAAATACTTGTATGCTCTAGCTAAACATAAGTGTTCTTAATCACTCAGTCTTGAGAGTGCAACTGTGTGGAAGTGGTAAAGAAAATTAATCCAAATTAACTAAATGTGAGAACGCAAAATGCATTTGTCAAATTGCATTAACCTCTGCTGTGTGGACAATCTTATTCAGAATTAAAATAGCTTTGATACCTTTATACCTAACACACTTGAGAAGCAAAAGAAACAAAAACTAATACACAAAAATTTATAACCCTGAACGAGGGTTCTGGTCTATGAACCAATGTCTTTAGAGCATTGTTTGGTAGCTTACATGCATACACTTAATACAAGCAAAAGGTTTGCTAAACAGGAGTACATTAAGCATTCACTACTCTGCTGAATCAGGACCCCATTAGTATCTGCAGCCATAGCAGTGGGGGTTGGTGGTACAGTAAACCCAAGTTCTAGCAACATGCTGTGGCCACATGACAGAAGGTGTTAACACTAGTAGAGATTCCCTTTGCAGAGTCACCTTGGTCAACAACTCTTTTGAAGGCTTAACTTTCAATCCAGAGATTTTATAGAGGAATGTCCTGTCTTCCTTCAGCCAACATAAAGTTTGTATTAAAAGGATAAAGCTGGAATTAACCCTCTGAGCAGCCTTTAACTAATCCAACAAAAATGTGATTGTGCTCTGCTGATATTAATAATTAAGTATCAGCATTTATAGAAGCACAGCCTAAACATATTTTCTCTGCAAGTAACTACTTAATTTTGCTGGCAATAAAAGTTGTTAAGTCTTCTATATGCTTGGATTTTTCTTTTTGTTTTAAAAGAAGCTCAGTTAAATTCACAGAATCACAGAGCGTTAGGAGTTGGAACAGACCTCCAGAGCTCCGTGCCAAAGCAGGATCACCTAGGGCAGGCCACACAGGAATTCATCCAGGTGGATTTTGAATGTCTCCAGAGAATGAGACTCTCAAAACCACCATTTTCATCTTAAGAGAAGCAGAAACATAAATTTATGTGCAAAGTTAAAGGACAAAGCAGTAGCCTAGTGATGAGAAATCCTTATGTTTGTTAAATATGCTACTGCCCTACTGGGAAGCATCCAATATTTTTTTTTCACCTCCCTGCGCCTCATTTTCCACATCTTTAACACTTGGAATTTGCCTTTGCAGAGCTCTTATAGATGGCATAAGATTTAATTTGAGATAGCATATATAATACATATAATATTTTTAAACTCACTTGTGTTTGGAGTGTTTTCTCAAGAGACATTAATTTGTTGTTTCATTATTTGTGTTTTTACTAAATTTGCCTGAATTACTGTGCCCACTACTCTTGCAATCATGGCAAGGAAGTCATTCAAAAAGCTGCAGCAATTGGGACAAAAAAGTTCCCATTCATATATATATATATTTATATATGTCTTCTCCCAGGCAACCAGCACCAGAACAAGAGGACACAGTCCCATACTGCACCCGGGGAAGTTTAGGCTTGAGGCGAGGAGAAAGTTCTTCACAGAAAGAGTAATTGGCCATTGGAATGTGCTGCCCATGGAGGTGGTGGAGTCACCGTTGCTGGAGGTGTTCAAAAAAGGATTGGATGTGGCACTTGAAGCCATGGTTTAGTTGTCAGGAGGTGTTGGATGGCAGGTTGGACTTGATGATCTTTGAGGTCTTTTCCAACCTTATAGATTCTATAACTCTATGATTCTATACTGTTAAAAAGAATGCCCCAAAACGGAGACCACTCTCATATGTGCCCTACATGATAAAAAGCACACATTGATATACTACTCATGCCCTATATCCCCATTAGTAATCATCATTCATTAATACTCTTCCATAAGCCCATAGAGATCTCATAGCTCAAAATGGCTTGGATCAAACACTTTACCATAGAGTAAGTTTGAATTATAAAGCAGGCTCTAGAAATTCTTGCTGAGACTAACCCTTAAACACTGCTGACCAGAAGAAACTACCTGTGCAGTGCTAAACAAAGCACACAAAGGCTAAACCAGAAAGAAAGGATAGCTTACTATGAAATTATGAACTGTTTTCTCCTCTTCTCTAATGACTTCCACAGTTGCTGCAAAGCAGATGGTGCCATTACACAGAATACTACCCTGCACTCTTTCAGTGTTTTTCATCCAGGAATTTTAGAGATCACTACAAAACTAGTTGTACACAATTAATGTTTCACACACAGATAAACTAAGGTACAGGCAGCGGTCTAAGGCTAGCTCTGAAAGATCACAAATCCCTGAAATTTCCAATAACTGGGATTAAACAAAATCTTGCCAAAAGTCAGCAGCAGTACCAAGATCACAGCTCTTCCATTCCTGGCTCTCATGCTTTGTCATCGCTCCCAGTCTATATTACACAGTGTCTAGTGATATCTAACAAAATCCCACAACAGCTCAAGACCTCCCCTGATCCTTTATATTAAACAATCTTATTATATTGATTTTACTTAAAGGCAGAAAAAAAATCCAGCACCAAACCCAAAGCTCAGCTCTTACAATCTGTATTAAACTCACATTGGCAAAGCAGTGAAAGTATGAATTGCTTGCTTAACAGTGGAGGAGGAATGAAAGAAAGCAAACAGGTTTGGTTCTTAGTACATTTGGATTGCTTTCAGTATATATAGAGAAGTTAAACTGAAACATGGAATTATATTAACATCAAGCAACATAAGCATTAAGACATAAAGTGGGAAAACTGAAGTATAACAAAGGCACCAAGTAGCAGAGCTTGTAACTTTGAGAATCACTATTTGTCTTCCCTGTGCACTCAAAACCAAAACAAAATGAAACATCACAGCCAGTCTTGCAAGTTAATTCAAAGTAACTGCCTGACTTGATTTTTCCCCCTTTCATTATCCAAATATTTCATTTTCAGTAGAAAAAAAAAGTGCACTGTATAACCTATCCAAGAATAGACAGGGACTAACAAGTGATTTAGGTCACTAAGCTGCTTAAAACTCCTTTATCTGTTGCTTTTCTGTCCGATTTATTCTCAGTTGCTTCAATGAAAATGGTCTGAGAGTCATGCCAGCTTTAATAAGCCTGTATTAATTAGAAATGACATAGCACTAAGGTTTTTATAACACATTTACAGCCGTATATGCTTCTGGAACCCTGACAACTTTTCCTGTTCTTTCATGTAATGAGAGTTCTCCAAAACTGTTTGAAATGAAACAAGCAAATTCATAGCAACATGGCAGCCAAGACAGCGTCCCAGAGTGCAGTGCAGCAGAACTTGTGGAAGGAAACTAGGGGAAAAAAGAAATGTAATTGATGTATTTGATGGCAAAAAACTCACTTCCAATTATTTTTATATTTGCTTTCTATAGACCACAGTCAATTCTTTTAGTGTTTGTCAGCAAAAAAAACAAACCCAAATGCTGAGATTTTTCACTCTTGCCAACTTTCAGCAGCTACTGTGGTATAAATGCTGCAAACCCCACACTGTTCCAGAGCCAGTTTTTCATGTCTCAATAATGTTGCTATGTGATATTACACATGCCATATGCATATGCTCTGAGATATAAGCATCATTGGAGGCAGCTCCCTGACCTGAATCTGTATATAAATTATCTCACATTTCAGGAGATCAAGCTCACTGAACAACTACTTTGTCTAAGATGCTGCTGCCTCTTCCCCAGTTCATTCTGGAGGTATAATAAATTCAGGACAATAATTTCCTGTAACTTAGTTCCTGCTGACATATGAGAAACAATGAATTTTCTCGATTTTTTTGATGACTATTCCTAAAACTGTTCTGCATTTACTCTTCCTGTGTCTAAATAATAACACACCTGTGTGAAGAATACATTTTTGTCGCTATACTATATAAACAAAAGGCAAAGTTTGTAGGAGGATGACACTGAACCAGAGAGCATGCTAACTTTTTCTCCCCTGACCTTATCAGATCTTGTAAACATTAGGACGATTACAATGTCCTTTTCCAGCTGTTTAAGGTGAACTACAGAATGTTTCAGTGACTCTTCTACTTCTTTTACATGTTTCCCACTTGTGGTGTTGTCTGATTTAAGCCTGAATTAATGTGAATTGCCTGAGGGCTTGTACACCATTCATTTTGCATGCATTTCTAAATCCCTTGTGAACCGAACGAGTTTATGTCGCAGCTCCAATGACAATGACTTCTTTGAAAGCCAAACATTTCTCCTCAATCTGTCTTTTTCTCCTTTCTTCTTTTTGGGGTGTTTGGAACATCTAAGTGTCAAGAAAGATGAACGCAAAAAAAGGCAAGTTGTACAGCGTGGCATCTTGTCCCTGAGGAAGGGTTCCTTCAGAAGTGATAGAATGCATACTGTCATCGATGGTGCCCAACTCAACCTGTTATCTTGGCGTCTAAGCCCTAATGAAACAGTTTGACCAACTAGTAAGCAGGCACAATGCCATCAAAGCATATGGCCACGAGTACCAGCAGCCAAGGGACCATGTAGGAGAATCAAATATGTTTGCTGAGGGCATGAGTCCCAGTCTGCAACATCCAAACAGCTGTCTATCCTGAGGTTTACATGCCTGTGGTTAAAGGGATGAGACACAGCTAATCCAGATTTTGGCAAGATTAATTTAAAAAATATAAAAATTAGCTTTCTTGGCACAAAAGGCATTTGAGACTGTAGCTGTATGCTGATATCTTCAGAATAATGTAGCAGGTGAATTCCTGCCGGACGGTTTGGAATGAAACCGTGTTATGAAATATCCAAAGCTCTTCCACTGTTTCAAAGGAATGTAGGCCATTCTTTTGAGAGAGTTGATGGATTTGTTTTACATCTTCAACTGTTACATCCAGAAAAGCATTTCAATACTACAATTCTGTATTACTATGGGGAAAAATTTCCTTATCAGAGCTGAAGTAGTACAAAAATGACACCTGCAGCCCTGCTTTTGCATCATGCTCTGAAGCATGAACTTTATCAACAGAAGAAACTAAAAGAAGAAAATAAAATACCATTCCAGTTTACAAACTATTTAACTATCAACATAACAACATGAATGAAGAGAGACTGATTGCCCATTGGAATGGGCTGCCCGGGGAGGTGGTGGAGTCACCATCATTGGAGGTGTTCAGGAGGAGACTTGATGGGGTGCTTGGTGCCATGGTTTAGTTGTTTAGGTGGGTTGGATTGGTTGATGGGTTGGACACGATCATGAAGGTCTCTTCCAACCTGGTTTATTCTGTGTATTCTATAATACTACTGAAATGTACATTGTTACTGAATTGGCCTTACAAAACTCTTTTCAACACACCAAATTTCATATTTTAATACTGCTTTGCAATGCCTGGTGATTATAGACGTACAAACAAAATGATGTTTGTTGTTTTGTAGCAAAGGGCAACACCTTTGAATGTACATTATGTTTACTGTTCACAGCAATCAGTAGAATGTTCAAAAATTATTACATAATTGAATAGCCTGAATCCAATTTTCCAAAGCAAAAAGGGTATCTTCTCTTACTGGAATCTGTAGGCTAATGGGGTCTAAATATAATATTGGAAGATTCAGGAGTGAAGCCAAAGCCTCCCTGAATGTGAGTGTAAAAGGGTCATATATTGTAATGGTATTTTTATAGATATTTCACACTAAACCTCAGATAAGTTTTGTGCCAGCAGGGAAAGAATACACAATCTTCAAGACTCTGTTTATCTGAAACTACAATTAGTTAAAGCAGCTCTCACATTCCACTAGGAAACAAAACAGTAGATGCAAGGCTTCTTGCTACAGACTCTTAGAACATTCAAGTGTGATTCAGTGTGATTTTAAAGAAGTATTTTGTAAGTCTGGTTAAGAATAAGATCTCAATGTGATTATTATCCAGGTTTGAATTTCAATAATTATTCTGCAGTATAATCCCCACACACACCCACCAAAGCCAAACCCACAGAGTTTTCAGCACCGAGCCAGCCACCTTTACCACCACATCATCCTGAGGAACTGGTGGTGTTCTAGTTTCCTACTGTGGTCTGTTAAATCATTTACATGTATATGGAATTTCTGTTTTCTCACCATATGCCCTTTAAAAATAGATATTCAGCGAAACACCTTTTTTCTTTCTCTTTGCAGCAAATACAATTAATGGCACTTCAGGAAGTGAGCAAACTCTCTATCATTTCCTAGGCAATAACAATAATTTCCACAATTAAAATCACAAAACACAACCAAAGTTCACATTTTTTCAAACCTTAGCCACACACACACATGAGGAAGTCACAGTAAATATCTTCCTGGGGAAACGTGGTGAAACCCTGGAATGGGTTGTCCAGGGAGGTGGTCAAGGCCCCATCCCTGGAGGTGTTTAAGACCAGGCTGGATGAGGCTCTGGCCAGCCTGATCTAGGGTGGGGTGTCCCTGCCCATGGCAGGGGGGTTGGAACTAGATGGTCCTTGTGGTCCCTTCCAACCCTGAATGATACTATGAAAACTTACCAGCCTGAGTTGAAATCACCAAACATGGGGTCTGAGGTTTGGATTAAGAACTAAAATTCCTCAAACTGGACTGGGTAGCACCCAACTGTATTAATCCCTGCTTAAGGGGTTAGAGTGGCGCAGAGCAACAAAGAAATCCTGTGAAATTTAGACTGAGAGCATTTGTAGAAAACTCAGCTGCTTGTGATTCTTGGAAGAGCTGTGATCATATTTTAGTCGAGGCTAAAAGTATAAATTTCAGATTATGTTCAGAATTCAGCATCAAAGGTGGTTCAGATATATGGCCACAGTAAAGATTCATCCCTGCTAAACGCGCCTCTGTCGCGAGGGTAAGTAAAAAATTCATCAGAATTTATGCACAAAGTTACAGGAATAATTTTCTTGCTTCAGTCTTCAATTGTCACAACTCCATAGGACACAAAAATAAAAAGCTATTCTAGTTCAGATAAAAATAAACAAAGTTTCTCACTTTTCCCTTGAGAGAATCTTAACCCTTCCAAGTTCTGGTAGTACCTACTTCTCCTGTTCACACTGGAATACGTATAAATAACGTACAGGATGAGCAAGAATTCCCATATTCTGACAGGCTCTCTTCACTCCCAAGCTCAACCCCACCCCCCACTCTTATACTTACTTGATGTCTCAATAACTCTGAAACTACTTCACACACAACAAAGTATCTCCAAAACAAGGATTCTAAGTGAATGTCCCTTTAGGCTTATCATAGAATCACAGAATCAACCAGGTCGGAAAAGACCTCAGAGATCATCAAGTCCAACCTATTACCTAATACCTAACACCTTTTTGTCCTGGTTCCCTTCTTATCAAGCTCATTGCTGTCTGCTTGGATTACCAGCAATGAATGGAATGGAATGGAATGGAATGGACAAGACCAGGTTGGAAGAGACCTTTGAGATCATCGCATCCAACCTATCATCCAACACCATCTAATCAACTAACCCATGCAACCAAGCACCCCATCCAGTCTCCTCCTAAACACCTCCAATGATGGTGACTCCACCACCTCCCCGGGCAGCTCATTCCAATGGGCAGTCACTCTCTATGCATAGAATTTCCTCCTAACATCCAGCTTGAACCTCTCCTGGTGTAGCTTGAGACTGTGTCCTCTTGTTCTGGTGCTGGTTGCCTGGGAGAAGAGACCAACCCCCGTCTGTCTACAACCTCCTTTCAAGCAGTTGTAGACAGAGGTAATAGTCAGAGGGCAGGATTAGCTTAAGCGCAGCAGAGCAGAAAATGCCATGCAAGTCTGGTGGCTACCTGATGCAAAACTGTTTACTTGCAAAATATTTTGGGAGTCCCAAATCAGACCTTTTCAGATGACTTTAAAAAACATTTTTACAAACATCATCTCAGCTCTTATCTGCATTGCTTATCACACACAATTCTGCAATAAAATTGGGATAAAATAACAATTGCTGTTATAAATTCCTTTACAAGCTCCTGCAAACTCACTGTGGAGAATTTCACTAGACACTGAACATCAATAACAGTTATGTGGTAGGCCTGAAGAGCAGTTAGATTTTTATAATTGCTCTTTAGTTAGCAAGACTAGCAGTTTCTCTCACTAACTGACATAAAAATGGAAATAAGGGCAGGAGAACGGTAAGTCCTAAACTGACATAATTTAATGTGTTTTCACTAAAGGTAACACTCGTTAGACTGCTCACAAAATCACAGAGTTGTCAAAGTTGGAAGGGACCTCAAAGATCATCTAGTTCCAGCCCCCCTGCCACGGGCAGGGACACATCTCACTACATCAGGTTGCTCAGAGGCACATCCAGCCTGGTCTTAATAACATCCGAGGATGGGGCTTCCACCACTTCCCTGGGTAACCTGTTCCATTGTCTCGCCACCCTCATGGTGAAGACCTTCTTCCTGATGTCTAATTTAAACCTTCCCTCCTCTAGCTTGGTTCCATTCCACCTAGTTATATCCAACACCCTAAAAAGTCCCTCACCAGCTTTCTTGAAAGCCCCCTCCAGATATTGGAAGGTCACAATAAGATCTCCTCAGAGCCTTCTCTTCTCCAAACTGAATAACTCCAACTCTCTCAGCCTGTCCTCATAGGAGAGGTGCTCCAGCCCTCTGATCATCCTCAGGGCCCTTCTCTGGACACATTATGGTATATCCATATCTTTCCTGTAATAGGGGCTCCAGAACTGGACACAGCACTCCAGGTGGGGTCTGACCAGAGTGGTGTACCGAGGCAGAATCCCCTCTCTTGACCTGCTGGCCACACTTCTCTGGATGTAGCCCAGGATGGGGTTGGCTTTCTGGGCTGCAACTGTACACTGGCAGCTTCTCATCCACCAGCACCCCCAAGGCCTTTTCTTCAGGGCTGCTCTCAAACCAGTCACTGCCCAGCTTACATTGGTGTCTGGGATTGCCCTGACTTAAACACATAGACTGAAATCTTTTCAGAACTTTTTCAATCCTCTTTGTCTTGCATACACCTTCACCAATTATTCTTACACAATAAATAATGTATATATGGAGTCCTTCATGTTTTACACCACACTTCCTAGGATAAGAGCCAGTCATAAGTTGATGTAGCTCAAACTGTGAAGTTAGCTTCCCTAGGGAGTCTCCAGTCTCTTCCAAGGGAGGCATAAACAACCAAGAGGAAAATGGGGTATGGGGAGACTTTGTCTTTTTCTTTTTCAGTTAGGACTGGGAAAATATGAAGCTATCTGTCCAAGTATTATTCTATACTGAGTATTAGACATAATTGGTTTGTGTTTTGCTGAGTCCTAAGTGAAAACGAATCAGAAAGCAGGCTGCTCCTGGTGTTTGTGAAATCCTGTAATAACAGGAAACAGAAAAGGCTCTGAGGCGAATTTCAGAAAGATATAGAGAACACAAACTGAACTTGCTTTCCACCCAACTCTGAAAAGTCAGAAGAAAAGGGCAAAGATAAGCTAAACAGGACAAGGGGTAGTGGCTTTAAACTGAAAAAGGGTTGATTTAGATTAAAGGAAGAAATTATTCACTGTGAGGGTGGTGAGGCACTGGAAAAGGTTGCCCAGAAAAGTGGTGTATAAGGCCAGGTTGGATGGAGCATTGAATAGCCTGATCTAGTGAAGAATGTCTTCAGAGGGCAGGGGTTGGAACCAGACCATATTTTAGCCTGGAGAAGAGGAGGCTCAGAGGAGACCTTATTGCTGTCTACAACTACCTGAAGGGAGGTTGTAGCCAGGTGGGGGATGGCTCTCTTCTCCCAGGCAACCAGCAATACAACAAGAGGACACAGTCTCAAGCTGTACCAAGGGAAGTTTAGGCTGGATGTTAGAAGGAAGTTCTTCATAGAAAGAGTGATTGGATTCAATTCTATTCTATTTATAAGGTTCCAGAAGCAGACTTGGAAAGGACTTCAAATCCTCTATGACAAATAGGTACATGAGAAGCACAGTAACCCAGTTGTTCTGGGAATATACCTGAAGGTATTAGGAAGTTTACACACAGAATTACAGAAGGTTTGAGGTTGGAAGGGACCCAAAAAGATCATCTAATGCAACCCCCCCTGCCAGAGCAGGATTGCCTAGAGTAGGTCACACAGAAATGCTTCCAGGTGGGTTTTGAATGTCTACAGAAAAGGAAACTCTGCAACCTCTCTGGGCAGCCTGTTGCAGTATTTTGTCAGTTTGATAGTGAAAAAGTTTCTCCTTATGCTCACGTGCAACCTCCTGTGCTCCAGCTTGCACCATTGCCCTTGTCCTGTCATTGGACATCACTGAGAACAGCCTGGCTCCATTCTCCTGACACTTGCCTTGACATTATAAACATTAGTGAGGTCACCTCTCAGTCTCGCCTTCTCCAAGGTAAAGAGCCCCAGCTCCCTCAGTCTTGCCTGATAAGAAAGATGTTCCACACCTTTAACCATCTTTGTTGCTCTGTGCTGGACTTTTTCAAGCAGTTCCCTGAGGTTATTCTTGAAATGAGGGGCCCAGAACTGGGCACAGTATTCCAGATATGGCCTCACCAGGGCACAGTAGAGGGGAAGGAGAACCTCTCTCAATCTACTAACCACAACCTTTCTAATACACCCCAGGATACCACTGTCCTTGGCCACAAGTGCACATTGCTGACTCATGGTTATCCTTCTAAGTGGTTCTCTCTCTCCTTTATACATGAAAAAAAGATAGCAGTGATAGACTGCAGATGTTTAGAACTTGGGGGGCAAACAAAAAGGGGGGGAGGAGAAAAAAAAGGGGGGAGGAGAAAAAAAAGGGGGGAGGAGAAAAAAAAGGGGGGAGGAGAAAAAAAAGGGGGGAGGAGAAAAAAAAGGGGGGAGGAGAAAAAAAAGGGGGGAGGAGAAAAAAAAGGGGGGAGGAGAAAAAAAAGGGGGGAGGAGAAAAAAAAGGGGGGAGGAGAAAAAAAAGGGGGGAGGAGAAAAAAAAGGGGGGAGGAGAAAAAAAAGGGGGGAGGAGAAAAAAAAGGGGGGAGGAGAAAAAAAAGGGGGGAGGAGAAAAAAAAGGGGGGAGGAGAAAAAAAAGGGGGGAGGAGAAAAAAAAGGGGGGAGGAGAAAAAAAGTAGAATTAAAACCCAAAAGCATACTGCTTTACAATCTAGGCACAGTTACTTCTTCCCTTTCTTCGATGCCTCAAGGTGGAATGGCTTGGTAGAGGAAAAAGAGCAAGCAGTTAAAGCTTTTCTTCGTAGGAAATCCACAAACCTATTTTCTACCTACATTTTTCATCCACTGTCATAAATTCCCAGTCTAGCTTTGCTTTCAGTTCAAGTAATACCAATTTCTCCTTTCTACCTTCAACTATGCACATAATAGCATAGCCTAATTCCCATCCCTGTTATTTTCTTGTTTTCTTCATTCCCTTTCCTGTTCTCTGCTAAGTTTGCCTCTCCTTTAGAGTGTTGCCACACGTGGCATGAGTTTGCCACTAGGGCTGGAAGCATCAGCCACTTCTCTTTGACTTAGCACTGCCTAGGGTAGCAGACTGTATGGCACTGGGCTCTCAGCCAAGCAGCAGCCAGTGCCTTTCTACATCCCCTTTGTACTCCTTCCAGTGCCTGACTTGTACACTTTCATTTTAAGCTGGGCACCATCCAAATTTTTCTACAGGTTTACTGAATTCCTTCTTTAGAACAAAACTCTCTAAAGCCATAAATTGTTTTTCACCAATTACAGAAGAAAGAAAAATATCCCTTTCTGCACAAAAATTTGAACTGTAAGCTTCATCATGAATCCTCCTGCTCCTTAACTCCACATTAGTTGTCTTTGCTCACCTCTCTATTTCTTTTTCCTGTTTCATGTTTCTATTACTCATCCCCTAGGCAATTCTTCAGCCACTATAGCTTCTGCAACTAATGTTACACTGTAGCACAATATTAAACACACATGAGATTTGTTGCTAGTGTAGGCCTATTGATTGGGACCATTTTATTTTGCATCATCCTCTGCTTTGTCAGTTGTCTTTGGGGATATAGAATCATAGAACGGTTTGGATTGGAACAGACCTCTAAAAGTCATCAAGTCAAATCCCCCCTGCAGTCAGCAGGGACATCCTCAATTCGATCAGATTGTCCTGAGCCTTGTCAAGCCTCATCTTGAATATCTCCAGGGATGGGGGCTCAATTACATCCCTGGGCATCCTGTTCCAGTGTTCCACCACCATCATGGTAAAGATTCTAAATCTGCTCTTCTCTAGTTTGAAACCATGGCCCCTCATCCGATCACTACAGGCTTTTGTAAACAGTTGTTCTTCATCCATCTTGTAAGCCCCCTTCAGGTGCTGCACAGTCACTATTAGGTCTCTCCAGAGCCTCCTATTCTTCAATGTGTGTGTATGTTTCTCTGTGTGTGTATGTTTCTGTCCTTGTCCACTACATAGCTATTCTCAGTCCTAAAATCACAGTAATCAAATTAGAAGATATTTTCAAGAATGCATATGATTAAATCTGTACTGACTTAGACTATTTGTTGCATGGGGAATGTTCCCTGTTTCATCTAGCACTTGGGGCATCTTATGAATGTTTAAGTATTCTCACAATGGGAATGATCTATCTTGGGAAAGTAGCTTCACCTGCTCTCCATTACATCACTTGAAGTTGTAAGTCTAATTCTTGGGGAAAGACTCAGAGCTGCCAGTCTGCATAGAGAAGTTAACCTTCTAACTGTGGCTGCTTGCAAATATTAAAATATTAGAATATAGGAGAGACTGAAGGAGCTGGGGTTGCTTAGCCTGGAGAAGAGGAGACTCAGGGGTGACCTTATGCTCTCTACAACTACCTGAATGGGGGTTGTAGACAGGCAGAGGTTGGTCTCTTCTCCCAGGCAACCAGTACCAGAACAAGAGGACACAGTCTCAGGCTGCACCAGGGGAGGTTTAGGCTGGAGGTTAGGAGGAAGTTTTACACAGTGATAGTGATTGTCCATTGGAATGGGCTGCCCGAGGAGGTGGTGGAGTCACCATCACTGGAGGTGTTCAGGAGAAGACTTGATAGGGTGCTTGATTGCATGGATTAGTTGGTTGGGTGGTGTTGGATGATCAGTTGGACACTGACCTTGAAGGTCTCTTCCAACCTGGTCTATTCTTCTATTCTATTCTATTCTAATTATTTTTCATCCCTAAGGCAGCAAAGACTCTTGTCTTTGGTGGCTAATTCTTATAAGGGATTTTGGTTACAATGGTATTTGGACATCAAATCATTAGGAAGTAACCACAGAGATTATAAAACATAAGAACCCTGAGCAAAACCAAAATAGTTTGGAGGCAAATTGCCTTTTCAGTTTAATGCGTTAGGTACACTACAGAAACACACTGAAAGACAGTGAAGCTATGAGCTGCAAGCACAAAAAAAGAACCTCATAATTAGCAATATTAATTTATGACTGAAAATTTTGTTTCTGCCATTACTCAATTACTGATGACTACGGAAATCAGAATCTCTAATATTTCATTAAGTTCTTTATCTGTATGAAATATTATAACATAACTCAATTTTTACATGGCAAGGAGAAATTAAAAAAAACCAAAACCAAATCCCCCCCACAGATAAATCAGAAGAGTCTTGTAATAATAAAAAAGGGTAGCTTTGAAAACATTGCCTATTCAGACCATCAGATGATACTACTTAGGGTGTATAATACTGAAAGGGCAATCTGATAATCACACTAGAAGCAATTTCAAACCATACTACTGCTGAAAAGTCAATTTAACTTTCCAGCTTTATAAGACTTTGTTATTGCTATTGTTAATTATTTCTCATTTAATGGGAAATTGGCAACAAGGTCCCCAACTGTCATTTTAAATCTGCAATAATATCATGTGAAGCTTTTCGTCCTTATTCCCAAGTCCTGGATTATCGGAGCTAAATGGCAGCTCCAGCATTACAAAAGCTCAGGGGCAGGTACTGTTACACAAATTGCCAATTCAATTAACAGTGTGTAAATGCTCCACTGGCAGGCTGAGGGAAGGACAGCCATTTTGGCAAGTGTCATTCCTAATTTATCAAACTGTCAAACCTTCCGCTCAGGTGCCTGCGGTCACTGTCTGCCTCTTAATGCTAAGTTGTAAAGCTGCAGGAACCATTCTTGTAGCTTGACAAGGCACAATACTCAAAACTGATTTTAAAATCAAATGTACAGTTGTCTTAATTATTCTCAGTATAAATGATGTTTTAATTACAAAATCAGAGTGGGAATATTCAGTCAAGATCCAAGATTGCATGTACATACACGGAGGCAGGTAGATCAAAGCCTGATGACTAGCCTATCTTCAGAGGTAGCTATTAAGTCTTAATTCAGTACAGTTTGTGACTACCTCTCTCTCTTGGCTGCTGTCCTTTTTGGTCTTTAGGCTGACTCTGCTCTTGGTTCTTACCAAAACACTGTGTCTGTGTGAACACCTTTCAGGGGAAAACCCCTGTGGCAGGACTCTGCATCGACAGATTGATTTCATTTCCACAGGCCTTGCTCCTTCCTCCCTCAGACATGGCCAGTTCCTTCATTCAGTGTTGTTTGTTGGTTTTTGTTGGTTTTTTTTTTAAGTCTGTTCAGCAATAAAAACAGGTTATGATCCTCTTCTCCAGAAAAGAAAAGCTCCATAACTTTACACTTAAAGGCTCTCCCTCATTCTTTATTCCTTGAGGGTTTTTTTCCTGTGCTGATAGAAACTGCATACAGAAACTACTGCATATGCAGATCAGAGCCCCTGCAGTGAATACATGCACTGTGCAGTACACTGGTGCCTGCAGGATAGTGGCTGAACAGTATCCCCATTATGTACTTTGGAGGGTGGGGATGTTACATCAGTGCATCTGTAAATGTTTGCTTTTGGGGTTGAATACTTGCCGAGTGTGAGCCATGGAGTGTTTCACTTAAATCAAGCTTAAATTGATCTGACCATTTTAAAGCAAAGAAAATAGAAGTAGAAAATAAAATACAGAAAATTGTCCTTTCATTCAGTGTCTTGTGTGACTTCTGCAAAAAAAAGGAACAAAATTCATGGCACAACAGCAGCAGAGAAAGCTCAGACTGGATAGAACCAATGTGTTCTATAATCTGTCTGTGGACATCATGGGCCAGCAGGAGATGCTCCAGAGAAAGAGAAGGAATTCAAGATTATGTACTTATGTGGTAGGTAACATCAGCTACAGTTTTCTATTTACAATAATTAAGTCCTTAAGTGAAAAACAGCATGTATGTGCATCTTCAAAAGCAACCATTTTTTTTGCCTCTGAGCTCATTTGCTGCTGTTGTCATTGTCACAGCATTAAGAATCCAAGTACTTGTAACTTTTACGTAAGACAGCAGCTGTAGCCCTGGACTGAACGTCACTGCATGTCCCTACAGCTAACCATACATTTTGTGAAGCAGGTAATGCATCCAGTGAGCAATGCAATTCCATTGTTCCAGCACATTTTAGAATGCAGATTCATTCTTTTTAGAATTAACAAACAGGTCTTACAACAGGAATGGTAAAAAAGCACTCAATTTAGGATTCACAATATTGTTTTTTTCATCCACATGATGATAAGTGTGAATGAGGAAAGTGCTCTGGAGCACAGGGCTATGAGAAGTGAAACATTGCTGTGCAGAAATAATAAGAAGAAATTCCATACTTTGGCACAAACCATTTGGATGGAACTTGACTTTTAAAGCTTTTAAAGACTGGCCCTAAATCAGCCTGAAATTGTGTATAAAGCTATATTAAATATCTAAGACTGCGAGCTTGATCCAATGCTCCACAAACTGATATGGACCATCTTGTCCTGTTGCAGTCATATCTATGAAAAGACAGACCTCTAACTGGTTCCAGTGCACATACATCAAGAAAAAGCAGCAAGTGTTTGGGAGTCATGGGGTAGATTGCTTCCATTCTTTAAATCACTTTGATTAATTTCACAAGAACTTACAATTAGAGTAAATTAGGGGACTAAAATTAGAGAACAGGAATCCAACTAAGCTTCAAAAACACATGAATGCCTTGAAAATCCCAACAGTCACTGACTTTTGACACTCTCATGTGAAAGTATCTGCAAAGGTCTGACCTTTCTTGAAAGTAAGTTGTCCCTAGCTAATATTATGGTGACATCACTTACCTTTCTGCTAGCACTTTTGTGTAAATCTATCTCTTTTGGCATAACATCTCGTTCAGTCTGATACCATGCATACTTCTTTGGAGCCCAGAAAATTTTCCTAGTCCTCTGTAAATCCTAACACTGTGGGCCAAAATAAACAGCCCATCAAGCATAAGTGATTCCAAGAAGTTAATTAGACATACAACTAGGTGAAAACAAACAAAAAACCACCACCATGTTAATAGTTTTGTATCTATGATATGATTCCAATTGAATTTTACTTTCAGAACATCAATGAGATTCAGTGCTGAGATTCAATAAACCAGTGAGATGGGGCATTAGCTTGAATTGTGCAAGAAGCTGAATATCAATCCATATTACAATCAGGGGACTCAAATGATAGATTGTTTCTAGATCTGAGTTTCTTCAGTCAAGAATACTTTGCAGAAGATGAGAATGAGTACTTAGAGAGAGAAATCCCATAGAGATAATAATTCATATGTATTGAATCTGATCTCTGTGCATTACAAGACTTTACTGCTGCATCAAGACAAGCCTTTGTAAGAAAACAATTCACTGTACTGAAAAACATCTCAGCTACTGTGGGATGATATGAAATTCCACATACAGAAATGCCAGTTAGGGGTGTGGAACCTGTAGGCATTGTGAGACTCCAAACAGAATCTAATACCACTCTGGAAACAGAAGTTCAACAGCCAAGTGTTACCCAAGGACCATACTGTTTATATTAGCAACTAGTGCCAAACAGCCTTAACCCAGACAGTTCATCTATATGAACTGTTCTATACTGATGAGCTACCAAAGTTAGTTTCCAAGCTTCGAGAGGTTTCTGTTTGAGAGCAGACTAACCAAGGACTGCAGGGGAGCTCCCTGTATATTCCTGTTCAGAAACAAATTGAATGTCCAGTGTAGACATACTCCACCTGCTCCCCTAGTCAGGAGGAAAAGTAGATGAAAGAAACCTGATGGGAACTCTCCTGACACCCCTATAGAATTTGAAATAACTCTTCAAACAATGAAACTTTGGCCTGGTGGTAGCCACCACAAACTACACTAAGATGAAGTAAGAGTAAGTTCACAACTCTCATGTGAGAGCAACAAATTCAAAGACTTATTTAAATGCCTATTTTCTTCAAAGGCTGCTGGTCTGCCTGGAACACTCTCAGGAAGTATTGTGCCCAAATTAACATGGGTACCTGCACAATTTTGTCTAAGAAACTGAATCAGAAGTGTGCAGGTTCTCTGACAACATGCCTCGCATTTGTGGCAACGTCGGGACTGAGACAGTAGAACAGAGTATCCACCTTGGGACTGAGACAGTAGAACAGAGTATGCACCTTCGTAACCTGGATCCCATCCTTGGGCAACTCAAGATCCTTTAGGTCTAAAATTTTCAGAGCAAAATTTAAAGGCATAGCTTAAAACCACCACAGGAATGGTAGTGATGCCCCAGACATAGGACTCCAGATGAACCTAGATTCTAAAAGTTAAGAGATTATTTTGGGGCTTTAAATCATTATCCATGTTAAAATTCCTGTCCTGCAGTTTTGGAAATGATTAATGATACTTATGTAATGGTTCTTAGTAACAGGCTTTTAGCATAGCAAACTTTTAATATTTTTTGAGATAGAAGTACAAAAAAAGTAAAATAAAACATTGTCCAGAGAAGGGCAACAAAACTGGTGAGGGGTTTGAAGCACGAGCACTATGAAGAATGGCTGAGGGAGCTGGGAAGAAGAGGAAGCTGAGAGGAGACCTTATAGCTGTCTACAACTACCTGAAGGGAGGTTGTAGCCAGGTGGGGGTTGGTCTCATCTCCCAGGCAACCAGCACCAGAACAAGAGGACACAGTCTCAAGCTGTGCCAGGGGAGGCTTTAGCTGGATGTTAGGAAGAAGTTCTTCACAGAAAGAGAGATTGGCCATTGGAATGGGCTGCCCAGGGAGGTGGTGGAGTCACCATCACTGGAAGTGTTTAGGAAGAGACTGGATGGGGCGCTTGGTGCCATGGTTTAGTTGATTAGACAGTGTTGGGTGATAGTTTGGACTCGATCTCAAAGGTCATTTCCAACCTGATTAATTCTATTCTATATCAGTCACCATCACTAGTTTTTAAAATAAGACTGGATGAGGCACTTGGTGCCATGGTTTAGTTGATTAGATGGTGTTGGGTGACAGGTTGGACTCGATGATCTTGAAGGTCTTCTCCAAACTGGTCAATTCTGTATTCTGTAACTTGCCTGTTGCCTTGTTTGAGTTAGACAAAAACCTTACTGAAGGCATGTGTCAGTATTTCCTGTGGAGCAATCATTCAGAGAGCTATGCGCATAATATGTTTGGAAATATCACAGGGAAAAGAAAAAACATTAAATAAGATCCAGTGTTCTTCAGTGCTGTTGTCTTCATTTCTCCTGCACATATACAGCTGTCATCACTTTCAAACTGCTGAAAAAGGAAACCTCACCAGCCTGGCCACATCTGGGCTGTGCTTCGAAACCTCAACAACCTACCCACATCTGGATTCTGCTTCTACCTCCGTCCTTGTGGCAGCACACAAACATCTGTGCAGTGAGCTGTGCTGGGTAATTAAGGAGACAGGAATTATTTCTCTGGAATAGTCTTCAGCTGGACTGGTTAGTTGATCTGCTAACCATGTCATCACACACTTGTGATGGCACCACAAAGAGTGCAGAAATGTGTAACCAGGAACAACGTGGAGAACAAGATCATCCATTATAAATGTAGCTGCAGGCAGTAGGATTTGAGTCTTCAGCTAAGAGCTCACATTGTCACTGTCCAGGGGCTGTTTGAAGATCTCTGAATTCCTCCCACCATAAATAAGAAGGTAGTAAATATTCCAGCATTCTTCAGAGGCAAGCAAATCTAGAGGACCTTGGAATAGTTTTCATCATGTCTAGCTCCATGCTTCTGAGATGTGTGAAGAGCCTACTAAATCATATCCAGAAGGAATCTCTCTCTGGTTTATGTGACTTTTACTAGAATAAGATTCTTGCTGTTTAAACTTTATAACCAAATCCTCTGATTTTTCATATTTCGACAAATGGAAGACTTTTCAGGTCTCAATGCTGTCTGCTCTGTTTTTCTGGGTCCTATATACAGAATAAAGCAGGTTGGAAAAGACACAGAGATCAAGTCCAACTATCGCCCAACACCATCTAATCAACTAAACCATGGCACCAAGTGCCTCAAGCCAGTCTCACACCTCCAGTGGTGGCAACTCCACCACCTCCCTGGGCAGAACATTCCAATGGCCAATCACTCTTTCTATGAAGAACTTCCTAACATCCAGCCTAAACCTCCCCTGGCGCAGCTTGAGACTGTGTCCTCTTGTTCTGGTGCTGGTTGCCTGGGAGAAGAGACCAAGCCCCACCTGGCTGCAACCACCCTTCAGGTAGTTGTGGACAGCAATAAGGTCTCCCCTCAGCCTCCTCTTCTCCAGGCTAAGCAATCCCAGCTCCCTCAGCCTCTCCTCAGAGGGCTTGTGTTCCAAACCCCTCCCCAGATTTCTTGCCCTTCTCTGGACACATTCCAGCAACTCAACATCTTTCCTAAACTGAGGGGCTGAGAACTGGGCACAGTACTCAAGGTGTGACCTAACCAGTGCTGAGGACTGGATATATCCTATATCCATGTACAGCTCTACACCTGATCTCCAGTGGGGAACAGCTACAAAAATTGATGCTACCATGATTTCTAGAAGACACAGAACCATTTGAAACCTGTGATGTTTGCAAGTATTTCACTTTTTCATGGGTGGGGAAGCTATGGGTTTCACTCCATCCATTTCTGCAGAGGTTTGTGCTCAACATAGTCTGTAGGATTCACTCTCTTACTGTTCATGACATTGTCCTCTAAGCATTACAAATATCGGAAGGGTAGCTGTCAGGAGGATGAAGCCAGCCTCTTTTCAGTGATAACCAGTGACAGCATGAGGGACAATGAATGTAAACTCAGAGGAAATTCCATCTCAACATAAGAAAAACTTTTTTAATGTGAGGGTGACAGAGCACTGGAACAGGCTGGCCAGAGAGGTTGTGGAGTCTCCTTCCTTAGAGATACTAAAATCCAACCAGGAAATGTTCCTTTATGACCTGCACTAAATAGTCCTTCTTTGCAGGGGAGTTGGACTTGATCTCTGGAAGTCCCTTCCAACCCCTAGCCCTTTATGATGATTCTATGATTTCTATTCATACATTTGAAAAACAGAATTTTGGCCAAGGACTAGGGTCAAGCTGGTCCCATACTTATTCCTTTTGCTCAGATTTATGTTCATTTTCAAATGGAGCTGCAGCTACTTCTCTGCCAGAACATGAACAGCAACAATAAACTATTTGGGTGAAATAATTTGTGGCAACCCTGAAAAGGTATCTAATAGTTCTAACCTCTTTTTGGCTTTGACAATAAGCAAAATTGATAATCATGATGCAAGATTTGGCTGGGCTCTGTCTCCAATTTTAATATAGCAAAGTGGCAGCATTTGCCCATATGGAGCACAAGAGAAGCCAATACATAAAACATTGTTAACACTTCTTGCTCTTTCTACACCATCTCTACTTCTAATCCAAGAGGCATCACTTCTCCATTCCTACAACACGACAAAAGCTTAAGGAGGCAAAGAAGAGAAATGCACTAGAAAGGGTTGCCAAGCATCAACCCAAGTAAAGGTTTTACATGTTTCTCCTAATCTTCGCTTTCCTGTAACCTGACTGCAGTTTCCCCATGTAATGCTAACCTGTGGTTCTTTGAAGTTACTCAAAAATGGCACCCCAGTATCTTCAATGTCTGAAACACAAGTACATTTAGAATGTATTCAGGTAATCAATAGGAAAGCAAAAATGGAATGTGTCCAATGAAGGGCCATGAGGATAATCAGAGGGCTGGAGCACCTCTCCTATGGAGACAGACTGAGAGACTTGGGGCTGTTCAGTCTGGAGAGAAGGTGGCTCTGAGGGGACCTTGTTGTAGCCTTTCAGCATCCTAAGGGGATCTACAAGAAAGCTTGTGAGGGACTTTTTAGGATGTCAGGTAATGATAAGACTAGGGGGAACGGAGCAAAACTAGAAGTGGGAAGATTCAAATTGGATATTAGGAAGAAGTTCTTCACCATGAGGGTGGTGAGACACTGGAACAGGTTGCCCAGGGAGGTGGTGGAAGCTCCATCCTTGGAGGGTTTTTAAGGCCAGGCTGGATGTGGCTGTGAGCAACCTGATCTACAGTGATGTGTCCCTGCCCATGGCATGGGGGTTGGAACTGGATGATCCTTGAGGTCCCTTCCAGCCCGGACAATTCTGTGATTCTCTGGTTGGTTCAAATACAATACATTGAGGGCTATCAAAAGAGACTTCAGGGCCTTGTGTCAACTGGTCAGAAGAGTAGGAACACAGCTAATGTTCTTTTCTGTCCTCCCAGTTGCAGGGACCAAACCAGAATGATTGAGAAGGACTCATCAGACCAGTTCATGGCTCTGAGCATGGTGCCTCCAACAGGATTTGGGCCTTCAACCTGTTGCCATGAAGCATACTAGGGACACAGCAACACAGTCTAAGTTTCACAGAGATGAGCCAGGGGCTCACGTGGTAGTAACAGCCAAGAAGGAAACACCAGCACATGCAGGGCTCACTGGTAGGTTGGTGGCCACAGCCAGCAAGAATGAAAACTAATGGATTAACTTCCTCTCTGAAATGCTTATATAGCAATGCAAAGAGCATTTGGAATAAGCAGGAGGAGTTGGAGATCTGTGTTAGGCTGCCTGACTAGGATAAAATTGGAATCA
The DNA here is from genome assembly GCF_026170545.1 of Melanerpes formicivorus. Classification (NCBI taxonomy): domain Eukaryota; kingdom Metazoa; phylum Chordata; class Aves; order Piciformes; family Picidae; genus Melanerpes; species Melanerpes formicivorus. The sequence goes on along the minus strand of NW_027142401.1, from coordinate 3,492,390 downwards.
CTAAAACATGGTGGGACAGCTCCCATGAGTGGAGTGTTGTCATGAAGGGCTGTCATGGAGGGCTATGTACTCTTCAGGAAAGATAGAGCAACAAGGAGAGGCGATGGCATTGCTCTTTGTGTGAAAGCAACTGGAATGTATCGAGTTCTATCCATGCAGAGAAGGTAGAACAGGGTGAAAGCTTGTGGGTAAGAATTAAGGCATGTGGAAAGGCAGGTGAAATATGAAATTGTTGTGGGTGTCTACTATAGACCACCAAATCAAGCAGAAGATGTTGATGAGGCCTTCTACAGTCAAGAGGAGGTAGCCTCTCCTTGGTACTCATGGGTGACTTAAATCACCCACACACAGCCAGTCCAAAAGGCTCTTGCAATGTGTTGATGATAACTTCTCAATGGAGGTAGTGGAGGAGCCAACAAGGAGAGGCTCACTGCTGGACCATGTATTAACTAACAGAGAAGGACTAGTTTGGGACATTAAGGTCAGGAACAGCCTTGGTGACAGTGACCATGATATGGTGGAGTTTAGGATTATACAGGGTAGAAGCAAGGCTACAAGTAGGATTACAACTCTGGACTTCTGCAGGGCTAACTTTGTACTCTTCAGAGATATACTTTCAGGAATCCCATGGGCTAAGATACTGGGGGGTAAAGGAGCCCAAGAAAGTTGGACAGTTTATAAATGTCACTTCCTCCAAGCCCAAGATAGGTGTGTTCCCCTGAGTAAAATATCGGGTAGGCATGCCAGAAGACCTGCAGGGATGAGAAAGGAGCATGGACCCCTTCCCTCCCTCTTTACCCTGCTGGAAGAAGATTACAACAGATCTATGGAACCCACGAGTTTTGCTGGCCAGCAAGACAACCTTTCCACTTCCTGCCCATTTCTTGCTTCTATAAGCAACATTTATAAACCACAGAATCAACAAGGTCGGAAAAAACCTCAAAGATCATCAAGTCCAACCTGTCACCCAGGACCTCAGGCCTACTAGACCATGGCACCAAGTGCCACATCCAATCCCCTCTTGAACACCTCCAGGGAGGGTGACTCCACCACCTCCCTGGGCAGCCCATTCCAATGGCTAACAACTCTCTCTGTGAAGAACTTCCTCCTCACCTCAAGCCATCTCTTTAAAGATTTGTACTAAGTAAACTACATTTAGCTGCAGTGAGGAAAGGTTATTTATTTTGTGTGTGTGTGTGTGTACTGGTCTGAATATACTAATGTTTACAACCTAGCCATGAAAGAACAAATTACAGCAACAGATGTTGCTAGATCACTAAGGTGACTTCCCTCCTATCTTTCTTTTACTAAAAAATGGCGAGTCTTAAAAGCCAAAACAAAATAAAGAAATAAACCAAACACAAAACAACCCAGCAACTAAACCACAAAAACCCTGCAGCATCTGTCTCAGCAGAGTTCAAGCTGGTTGACAGTTTCTTACACTGAGAAGCTGAGAATGATGCTATAATTAAAATTTCATGAACAAGACAAAAAATTTTCTTGGTGTTTTTTTTTTTTGTTTGGGAGAACTGTTATGAAAGTATACAGAGAAAAACCTGAATATGGTAATTTGAGTTTATTCCTGGCCCTGAATTTAATGATTAAACTTCAGATTCCTGAACCAAATTATTGTTAGCAACACCTCATAATTAATTATCTCTGTTAGGCACAGACGCAGGTCTTAACCATTCCAAGTGAATGTGTGGCTTTTACTGGCACACCACCACCCTGAGCCCTTATTTCTTTGATGACTGAGGATTAATTCTGCCTGTCCTTATCAGAGAATTTAAACTTGACCCAATTAATTCTCAGTCTGAAAAAAAAAAAGGGAATAAGCAGGGAAAAGTGAATAATCATTTTCAGGACAGAGGTAGAAGTCAGTAATGGCACAGTCAGAGGCATCTTACTCGCATCTAGTGCTACTTTTTTTTCCTTATAACATCCCCTGCTTTTTACTGAATTTCAGTCAACTCCATGGGAGACAACACCATCCGTCTTATTTCATCTTTTAACAAGGACTTGATGAGGTGACACGGGACTGATTCTTAAAAACACATTACCTGTTATGTGAGGCATTGTGTGACAGGGAGAACTATCTTCGTGACAGGCACCTGACAGCAGATTTGTTGATTTCATGGTCACTTCATTTAAAGTAACAACAGGGTGAAATATGCCATCTGATAATCTGTTTGAATGTTGACTGTGAAAAGCACTTAACATTTCTGCCAGCTACTACTACTACTACAGAATCTGTTCTTCAATATGTGCAGTTTTACCAGCCTCTTTAATAAGTCAGAAATTCTTACCCTAGATTAAAGGAAGGGGAAAGAAATCAAGACAATCCACCGCCACACTAAATAAATAAATAAATCAATCCACAAACCAACACAAACCCAAAACTTAAAGCAGTCTCTTTAGAATGCTGCATTGTGAAAATAAGACTATTGACTGCTATAGAATCATAGAGTCACAAAGCAGTCCACGTTGGAAGGGACCTCCGAAGGTCATCTAGACCAACCCCCTCTGCAGTAAAACGGGGCATCCTCAACTAGATTTCCTGACTGAGGACAACTCATGCTGCACCTGTACTTCATAGGTGATTTTAGGACAGATACATACCTTTTCTTGGTCAATTTTCTTCCATGGGGAAGTTTAATCCAGTTACTTAAGATCAAACATCTTCCTGCTTTATTTCCACTAATTGGTAGGGACAGCAAGATGATAAAGAAGGGATTACACTGAATTCTGATGTGTCTCTAGATGAAATTTTAGTTAAGGAGCCGGTGTTATACATGCACAAACATCATGCCAAGATTAAAAAATAAAAAGGCAACAATAAAATCAAAGCTTCATTAGTTCCTTAGATGCACAGCCTCTAACACAAGAAACCACAACAATAAAAAGCTATTATCCACTTTCCAGGGGCTGAAAGATTGAAACTATTGTTTGTTTTCAAACAAGTTTTGGACAGGCATGGATACCTCTAGACTAAGCTGGCAGCACTCAAGTTAGGTCAAAATCTGTCCTTAAACAGAGCCATTGTCATCTAAAAATGCACAGCATGCACAAATTATAAACCCTTAATTCAAGTAGGGCTAAATGAGACAAATTCTAATGAATCAGCACTGTACCCCTACCATAATTAACAGGTACTCACACATTGAACTATCTTGTTGATTTATGCTAACCTCCACAAAACCTGATGAAGAAATACCTTGAGTCAATATGATTTAATCATTTTAAAACAACGTTAAAATATGAACCAGAAGCAGGCTGGTTAAAATTTACACTTCCTCTGAAAGATTTTTGACACATTCAGTGCTTGTGAAAGCTGAGGGGATGACGGCCCTAGTCAAATACAGTTGAGTGAGCAGACTGCAAGCATCCCACATTCCACCTCCAGTGCAGTTCAACCGTGACGTGGAGGGACCTGCTTTCTCTTTTACTTCCCTCCACACACACACACACTTTTATTTACTGTCTTGTAAATAGTTCATTAATTAATTCCTGCTGTTGCTTGTTGGGTTTTCTTTCTTGTACTCTTGATATTTTGCTCCATCTCTCCCCGAAATGCACCTAGTCTTTTACTTTGAAGTAAAGATTCTGACTAGTTGATGGAAATTCTAAGACTAGCAAACGTATTATTCCTGATCTATGAAGATGTTATCAGAATAATTTTATGTGGATTTGTTTATCTTTAAATCCTCTTTACTCAGGAAATAACCTCAAGGGTTCAAGTTTCCCATCTATCTCCTGGGATCACATCAGTGGCAGCAGAAGTATGCATTTGAAAACTTCGGTGTGGATTAGGATCATTGTTTTTATAATCAGAACATTCTGTTCCTTTATGGCACTGCTGACTCCCATCTTTCCTGCTGAACTTCAGCTGCATTAGAAATAGCAACCTACAGTTGTTTTGATAAAATAGCTAGTGTCAACTCGAAATCTTGTCAATTAAAAACAAAGCAAAAAGCAAACCAAAACCAAACAAAAAAAAAAGCACTGTCAGGTGCTAAATCGACACCTGAGCCCCACCTGCCAATTTCTCTGTTTCTAAATCCATATGCTCACATTTTAAGAATGGCTTGTCTCTTTCTCCCTGCAAAAGCCTCACAGAAATAAACAAAAAACAAGGCACAGTGTAAGCTATCTGAACAGAAATAGCTCTCAAAAGCACCTAGGAGAAAGGTAAAGAAACAAGGAGACAGCACAAAAAGAAAATTGCTTATTTCTTAATCTGTTTCACTTAGAGTGCTCTCTGGAATTACGTAAAACTCCTTTGGAATGAGATGACAACAACAACAAAACAAACAAAACCCAACACAAACCAAACCAAAACAAACAAACAACAAACCCACCTGGAACTCAAGACAAAACAAACAAATCAAACCCAAACCAACCAAAAAAAAAAATAATCCAACCAACAGAAGAACAAACATGTATGGGGAAAATCCAGTTCAGAGGTCTACTGTGCCACTTTAAACAGACATTGGCTTTAAAGCATGGAATAAAAAAAATCCTGTAGCCCAGATCTTGGGGTATATTGTGGCTGCTTTAAGCTGCATCGTGAACACATTCTAGGAATGAAGCCAGCATCCCTGGCCAAGTGAGGTCACCCACGTGCACAGGGATCTTCTGATGGCACCGAGCCAGCCTTTGCCACTCCTGTCATACCAGCCCCTTTCCTCAGCCTTCTTTGAGGAAACCTAGCAGGTCTGCCCCAAACCTTCACTCGAAGCAGCAGTCTGGGCAATTTCAAAAGCCACAGCAGCATCACCGTGCATGGACATCTCCCACCCCAGAAGCGTGCTGCTTCTCAGAATATGTGGCAGGTCTAGATGAAATTAACTCGACTGACCAAACTGGAACTGCAGCCTTTGTCAGACTTGGTGGGAAAATATGCAAACTAGATTTACACCCTTATTAAGCATAAAGCCACTGAAAGTCACATAACCAGCTTCACGAGGACAACAAGGAAAAGCAGCCTCCTCCACTAGCTCCCCGCATTACCTTCCCCGATGTTAAACTCCTAGTATGAAGCCTCCTTCTATCAGAAGGAACAACATTTGGCTTTATATTACCAAGTTGTAGAATTCATCACTTTCATCTCTCTGCCATCTGCAGGATATTGGAAATGAAATGAAAACATAAAAGGATTTTTAACATGAGGGGAACACCTGATGTATGAAGTTATTCAAGTCGCAGGAATGTGTGGTATTGCACATTCTCACTGTCACAGCCTTTGTTGAAAAGGATTTCCCTGACCTTTTCTCTAACCAGCAAACAAATAAGCCCTATCTCTCAGCAGGAGAGAGCCACCGCTCCATTAGATCATTAAGCAGTTCTATTCAGACTATCCCAGTCCCCTGTCCTTGGCCCTGAAGAAAGAGCTGGCACCGGTCCAATCACTCAGATAGAAGGAAGGCAAATGTGCTTTCGTACGGTACAGCTTGAAATGTCACAGCAGGATGAAAGTCGTGGAACAGACAGCAGTGAGGAAAAGATGTGGTGCTACATGAGGGGTAGTGTTCCAACAAGGAAAGGCTGGTGTTTCAGTCTGCCAAACAACGTAATGACTCATCCAGGCAGAAAAATATTACCACCATGGGAATATTTGGAACGTCTCAGTCTGAGAGTAATTAGAGACTAAACTACACCGGCATGCTTCAGTGATGAAATGAGAAAATAAGCAATACCTCTGTCAAGTTCTGATTGGCGAGTATTAAATGAATATGGGCTTCTATCATATCTGACCACAAACTAGTAACTTGCAGCAGATTGTCAGAATGGGGAAATATTTCCAGGTTCTCATAAAATACGACAGCACACCGGAAAAAAAAAGACCCCAACCTGGCGAAGTGAAAAACGCTACAGTTGGCAGTAAGAGTTTTAAAGAAAATCATTACCATGATTATATAATTTAATCCCTGTAACAGGCATTTGCACATAGCGTTTTCAACCTCTAATTACTCTGTCTGCAACAGAATAAAAAAGGGTAAGAAGAGGATGGGCAAAAGCAGCGAATGCTGACAGTTTCATTTTATTAATAACTACTGTATACAAATCACTAAATGAAAAGCACAAATGTTTAATGGATATAGGTAATGGAATTATTGTGCTACTTATCGGCTGTAAAAATGTAAATACTTTGGCAAGAAGGACAAATGTTAATTTTTATTCTTTTGTATTTCCAACTTGTGCACAATTTGTATTCATTAAGCCATGCAAAAGGCCTTTTTTGCTTTATAATTGTAAAGTGACATTATAATTAAATTGTATAACCTCAGCAGCATCTGCAATTTAAAGGATCACTTACAAGCTGGCTGGACAAAGTGCACCACATTATGCCACAAAACTGAGTTACACATCAATAACCCTTCATTCCAGTGGCTGGGTCAGAACCTCAGCAACATGAAGGAAAAAAAAAAAAAGACAGAAAGATTATTCAGAGTAAAAAGGTTTCGAAGGTCAGAAGCAAAACCGCTTACAAGATCAAAATTCCCAGGATTCTTTAAGACCACATACGCCAAAACCTACTGTGCCACCTGTTTGACTTCTTTAGGCAGGATGGACACTTGTAGTTCAGCTGAACTAAAACGCAGCTTCCCGGATTAAAAGGAAAGGCAAACACAAATCACCCTGCCACACAATATGAACAACCTCCATTAGCCTGGCTTAATAAACTCTAATAGATGCATAGCTTAATACAATATTCAGCTATTGACATAAACATAAATATAAATTTCAAAGAAAATAACGTACTTTAGTAAAACTACCTGTGCAATAAAAATTAATGAACTCCAAATGATTCTGCACATCTCCACCAAATTGCATTTTCAGGCTCACATCTTCAGGACATGCTGGGTGGTTTGATGCATTCCCACAATTCATCTTCCTGCTAAGCCAATTTTAATTTAAATGCAATTAAAGGCTCAAAATGAACATTATGTATTAGATAAAGCCTTGAATCTGCAGACTATCATAAATATGATTTTCAGAAAAATTAATTACAAGCCATTAGGGTACAAGTCATCTTACTGCAAATGTTGAGTTAAACTGCAGAATCAGTTTGTTCCTTCCATTAAATGTTAAATACTGATTTTAAGCTTTGCGCCAAGTTAATAGCAGAAGGTCAGCATAAAAGAGAGGGGGAAAAAAATGTTTCTGAAATAATCCTCAGAGATTTGGGAGACTTATTTAATGGAAAAAAAAATAATTGTCTTCTCACTACATGCTTTGAAACTATGAGATTTTGATCTACTTCTGGTCGATTTAAAATAATAATAAAACTCTTCGCATTCTTCTTGTGCTCTCTGAATGCAGCAGATTGCTGCAGAAGACAGAGTTGGTGCAGAGCTGTTTCAAATGAAAAATCCTCGTATGTCATGTGGTGGGTTTAACCAGTAGCTGGAAGACAGCCACAAACCACACTGAAGATACCTGCTAAAGGCACGCTGTAGACCTCATATGGGAAACTTAGAGAAAGGCAACCAAGAGCTTCCTTTAGGTGTCCCTTGCTACAAGGTGGAGCCGGAGTATTCAGTGCAATCCTAGCACTCAAGTAGCAGCTGTGGAAAATGCTGATTTCTGACTCTGCAACTTTTCAGGTGTTCCTGAAAAAGGCTCTTAAACGTGGCTTTAACTCCTAGCAACCACAACACAGAATTTATGCAGCCTAGCTTGTTCTATACACTTATAGAACAAGTTCTATATACCTTTATATAGAACACAAAAGAGCTTCAAAATGAGGGGAAACAGACATTGTATATAATGTATACTATGAAAAGAGCACTTAATACCGTACAGAGAAAAATATATGAGCATATCCCTCAGAACTAAAAGCGGTTCTCCCAAATGCACAGCTTCTGATCCTCACTGCTCGCTGTGTTCTTTAACACCATCCCACAGCCACAGCATTCTTCCCGCCAATATTACCCACAATAGACTCAAAGGCAAACTGTGCTTAATTCCCATTTCCCAAACTGACATATTTTATACACAATATGTCAAAATTATGCATTTTTCATTAACTTCTGTTCTATCATTAAACAGAAAAGCAACGACACGCTTAGTGAAATTCGCCATTAATCTCATAATAATTGCTTATAAATGTTCACGCTACACTGAGGAGCTGAACGCGTCACATGTAGTTGAGGGGGTCAAGGTAACTTTACAAAATAAATCTTGATTAAATCACAGCTTTCTTTTCTGACATTATTCAATTGAAGCACGGATGCTGGAACTCACACCTTCATCTTCTGCACACTTGATTCAACTTAATTTTATCTGCTTGAATATCAAATGTTTCAATATCCATCTCTATACCCAGGCCGTCCTCCAGCTGCTAACTACTCCAGCCCTCGAGGGGACTGCATGTGTTTGCTGCAATCCATTTATTGTCTTTTGCTTGTCTACCTCTATCCCTAGACACTAATGTACTCACTTCTGGATATTAGTAGATAACCTCTGTGCAGTGGGAGTTTAATGAAATATCTGGCCATCAGGCTGAATGAATGTTATTTTGGCAATTGCACTTCATAATTTAAGGGCATTAGTATGAGATTCCCTAATTTCAAGGAAAGTGGAAAGTTGTTATATTCTGCAGGCACTGCTAAAATACTCTGTGATGCCTGTAGATCCTTTAACAATTTTACTCTCAAGAGAGTAAAACTATGAAATAAAATTTATTATACACCTCGACAGTTTCAAAAATCAGAGCAATGATTAAGTCTAATGAACACAGAAGACAACTATTTCCCCAATGAGCTTGTTGCACACTTCTACTCTTTACTGGCAAGCAGTTTTTCCTGCAGCTGATGAGGTGCAAGACACTTACAGGCACCCAACAGGATCCTTTTCATGACAGGACCTTTTGACAACAACATATAAGAACAGAAAGAGACACTTAAGTCACACCCACTTACAGCTGGAAAGAGCACAGAAGCTCTTACTCAAAGCCACCACACTGCGGCATCGCTCTGTGAGGCAAAGAAATAAGCCACAAACTTTATTCATGAAGATAAAGGCGATGTGGAACTAGTGCCTCTATACCACAGAATATCTGGGAACACTCTCAAAATGCTACTTTGTGCAATTTTCATATTTTTATGGAGACCATCCTGAATCTCTAACTCGTCTTCAGAGTTTTATTCCTGAATCTCTTATCACATACAACCTTAAAACCAGAACGCTGATCAGTCCACTAACACCACTGGGGCTTTTCCCACTGACTTCAGTGTATGGGGCATCAACATGCTAGTAATGCCAACCTGAGATTAATTAGTCTGAATACATCACCTCAAGTATGGCGCAGATCCACAACACACACTCCTCTTCACCCTTTCAATTGTCTATCATATTCTTGTATGTTATCAAAGACCAGGTTAAAAATAAAAGCAAAACTGCTTACAAGATCTAAATTCCCAGAGTTCCTTAGGACTGTGTGTGTTGAAACCTGCAGTAACACATTTGGCTTCCTTCAGCAGCACTGTAGACTTGTAGCTGGGCTGAACTAACTGCAGTCCCTCAAGTTAAAAGGAAGGGCAAACCTTTCTACACAGCATCAACAACCCCCACCAGGCTAGGTTAACAAATGCTAATGGCACTCTGTCTAGGGACAGGGGCTAGTCCTTTTCACCACAAGATTTGTAACTCAGAGTCTAGAAGCGTGGTATCTATCACCAGTGATAGAATACACTAAGGCAGGTACAAGGGGAAAAGAGAGAGGAGATGACTGCATTTACCAGTGAGATGCCTCTCACTCTGCAAGACGAATGCATAGCAACGCTATGGGGGAAGTTAAGAGAACACTCCAAATCTAGTACAGTGAATGGAACAGAGATACAATGAGCTGCTGTCCAAATTTTCAAACACAAATCCCCTTTCACTCTCTCAAGCTTACTGCCGTTTGCCATTAGATTTTTCATTTCCAAATAACTCGGCAACTAAACAGGTGGAAAAAGTCAAAGTCTGCCAAGCTTGGCTGCCCAGGAAGCTGTTGAAACCATGAGGTTCCCATTCAGAACAAGGTCTTTGTGACAGCATGAGCTCACTCTGAATAGCTGTGTGTTCAGTAATGTGCATGTTAACGAATGCATTGTCCATTGTTATCACAAAATGTTATTCAGGGTTTCACTCAACGTTAATAAAGGTTATTTTTTTACTACTTTTTCCCCCCACAAATTTAAAACACAAGTTACTTTTTTATTCTCTTCATCCTGGTCACTGCTTCTTACCATCTCTTAGGAAAAGGATCCAAGGCCAATTAATTCTCTGGCCATGCCTGAATTTGCTGGTTTCAGTATATTAATCAATTTCCACTTCCATTGTACTCTGTGTTCAAAACTCAAACCCTTTTCATCCCCACACCACTGCTAAATTCCAGCCCCACACTGCACTCTAGTCTGTCTTCAGACTCATCTGACTTCAGCAGTTCTCACTCACTAATAAAAGTTACATTCCTTCCCCTTAAACATCACCATCCTTAGCTTTCCTTTAAAGGCTGAGAAATACCATCTTCGACATTGTTTATTAATTTTACTTAACATTGAATCCTTCCTAAAATACTTACCCCAAACTCAATAAGCTTTTGTTTACACACGAACACTACATGCACACACACTCAGAATCAGCATAGCTTTCTAAAAGGCCAAGCTGGTCTCCAAAACCTCCCTACTACTCATGAAATGCTGGAGTTCGGAGATTAGACAGGGCACTGAAGTTCCCAAACTCTACTACTACAAGCAGCAGGAGCTCACCTTCAAATCAGCAGAATAACAATATTTTAACCTTTGCCTAAGACCTGAGCAAACTACACACGTTGTATGCCTAAAGGAAAGTATTTCAGAGGCAGTACTGCCAGAATAATGAATGGGTTTGAAACAGTTGTAGCTTTTTTGGATGTCAAGGACTACTGTTGGTTGCAGTAGTTCCTTAAATTTCTGTTAGTACAAGGGAGTTGACTGCAGGCTCATAAAAACAGCAGGTTTTTCTTAATGCTCAGCTATCAGTATAGCTGATATGCTTTTAATGTGGGGCTCTGTGGGGCTGACTTCTTTTAATCCTCTAGAGAATTATTTCTTTCTGGCCTTTTGCCTTTTGTGAGCATCCATATAAAACTATTTCAGTAGGTTCATAAAACTAAATAAAAAAACCCAACCCAAACATTTATCCCAAGGTGTTAGAAGTAAACACAAAAAGTCTCAAACCACAAGAAAAATAAGCAATGACCCTTACATGGAAGCAGGGGTACACAAAGGCACTCACTGCTATTTTTTCAGCTCGTGCATCTGCCTAAATACATTTAGAACTAAGACCTTTCTGAACACCTTCTGGGCATGCCCTGAAGCCATTCAGCTGTGTCAGGGCTATTCTGGGATGTTTTATAGGATTATTTTCCTTTCAGCAGGGGACTGTTGGTATTATTCCTACACACATATGTATGTTGGGCTGTTCATAAGACAGTTTAAACCCAGTATTTCATAAGGGGACATGCTGAACTAGAAACAGAAGAGGATTAAGCAATCATTTTCTGCTGCCCTCTGTTTTGCTGCTGAACAGAAACCATCATCTGGAATCTTAGCAAACAGGTTAAATAAAACAATTATTTTTACTTTATTTAACCTGTAATATATCCTAGTCACAATTTAACACTTAAAAAACATCTTTAGTACCTCCCTACTAATCCTGCACAAAGCTTGGTGTTATGGATCTAGCCTACCTCCTTTTGGGAACCTTTCAACTCAGTAACACAGCTATATGATTAAGAGTAAAAAAAATCCCATTTGGGGGGTATCTACATCCCTTTCCCAACACTGTAAATATCCTATGGTTCAGGAGAAATATATGAGACAAGAGTCTCCAGCAGAAATCATTCAATAGAAGTAATTCTGCGTGGGAACAGAAAATATAAGACATTGCTGATGTTAACAACTGCTACAAAAACATAGCATTTAGGAAAGTAAATATTAAAAAACAGCATAAAAAATAATCAGGCATTCTCACTTAGCAGTGGCCAACACAGGACACCAGTGAGCCATTCAGCCTTTGCTTCAGAAGTTAGTTTCATCCTAGGGCTACTATCAGCACAAGGGATGCTATTAAAATCTTCAAGATGAGAATTCACATGAAATGCAGAGCTTTAAAACAAAGTCCTAAAGCCTGTCCAGTATGAAGAATTAGAAGTGCAATGTTCCCATAAAAGTAGCTGCACTAGAACAATATAGTACATCCTATTGGCCTCACATACCAGGATGAAAATTCAGAGTATTTCCAGGAAAATGGAGATTATTACACACATGTATGAGAGCGAGTAACATGTGAATCAGCATGGCTGGACATGACAACTGTGCTGAGACACTAGCACTGCCCATTTCCAGATGGAATAGTAAGCATCATTCAGGTTGGAAGGCACTACTAGAGATCAACTAGTCAAACCTCTTGCTCCACCAAGAAGGGTCAACATTGAATTCGAAGCAAAGTGACTAGTCATGAAAGCATCATCAAATCATGCAAGCCACTCAGTAGTAATAGTTTGACAAAATACCCTGTGGTAAGCAAGGAAATAAAGCTTTTTGAGTCACAGAGAAATAAACTAAATTCTTCTTAAATAGCCCATGATTGCTTGAGAACTAGGAACTAAGTTATAACTCTTCAATGCCAGTCTAATATGTACACTCTGAAGTCACTATTAATCTTTCTATAACAACTCTGTTCTCTTGTTTTTTTTTTTTTCTTTATATTCATATCAACAGCAACTTTATCTTTCTGTCTTCAGAGTGCATTATGCCTCTTCTCTCACTTACTGACATCTTTCATTGCCCATTTGTAAAGATGATCACCCTTTTCTGCCTTTGCTATTCTTCCAGTTACCAAGAACTCACTTTTCCTTCCCCTATTTATCTCACAATTTTCTTTGATATAAAAGGTTCTATTCTGCCCCACATAGACAACACTCTGAATCACCTTCACATTACAACATACTTAGGGTATGGTCTCAAGGTCTGTATCATGTATTATATTGCTACACCAGTTTGTAATTCACAGTAGTACCCAAATTACCTCCACATTAGTTCACGCTGTAGTCCTAGTCTGAAAATCCACCACTGCTCCAGGCCAGGAAACCAGGGAATGGGCTTCCACCTGAGATCTGCTCTTAAAGACAAGGTGCATACAATCACAAATCACCTGGCTCTGTGAACTCCAGACAGCCCAAGCACACCTGTTAAAAGCAGCCAAGAGAGAGCTGGGAGAGTTCATAGTTTTAGCAGCTTGTCTCACCAGTCACCTGGCTTTCTACCACATCCCTTGCTCAAGTAGACTTTGAGCTGATAGATCTTTTCTTTTATTTTAGATCACAGAAGACTTTCAGGATAATTAAACCCATCATCACCGCCTTAGAGGACCTACCACTCCTGACTGCTCTTACTAGAGTGTCACATATTCTCACACCTCTTGGCAGCCTCCAGCAGCATAAGTCAGAAAGAATCACAGACTCATTAAGGTTGGGAAAGACCTTTGAGATCATTGAGTCCAACCATAAAGCCACTGCACTGAAGTTGCAGTACCCACCAGCCTTTCCAAGCAGCCTGCAATGTGCCAAAAGCATTGCTGTTCACTTGTTACTTGGCAATCCCCCTTCCTGAAAGCCCTCTCCTACCTGCAGGAGCAAGCAGGAAAAGGAGAATGCTGTTACAAGAGAGGTAGCATGCAAAGCTGGCTCCAGAAGTCTATTAACAAGGCCCTCCAAATGAAGGAAGAGATTTCAGAACTTAATAATGGAAGGGCCTTGGCTAGCACTTATTTAAAGCCTGGAGCCCCATAAGAGTGTGAGTATCAGCAAAATGTCATGCCCTAAAGATCTAACATGTCAGAACCTACTGATGGGCTCCAAATGGTTATTCTGAAATTTCTGCCAAAATAACCTGTGGAAAATGGCAGGTTAACAATTCACTTCCATAGCCCTTGCTCATGAGACCCCCTGCTAAGGATTCACCAACCTAAATAACAGAAATATTGGATCACCAAAAGAGAAAAAGTTACCCTAGGAAAATGCAACCTGTAAGCAACACCCACTTCTGATTAGTCACTACACTGCACACAGACTCTGTCCTGTTTACCCACCACAAAACAGAGGTTAGCCTCTCCACAGAAACAGAACACTCAAGACAGAACACAGAAACAAGTCCTGGTAAAAGTAAACAAGAAAAAGCAATGCTGATGTGATAGGCAAAACATTTCACAGAGCAAGACAAAATCCATCTCCTTTCACTTAAGGCTGTGTTGCTCACTAAAATACTCTGTAGTCTTCTCTGAACCCTGCCCCAAAATTACAACTCTTTTCTCTTTCAGCTGTCCAGGAGACTATCTTCTATCCCATACATCTGACTCAATACATCAAACTTTTCACTCCTGGCACTAAGAAAATTCTATTTCATAAATATCTGTCCAGACATTCCTACTCAACCAGCACTCCACACCATTATCTTATGCTTCACCAAAGAAGTCATTACTCCTGCTTTTGTTTGAGTCAGTGAGTATCATCAGTCCTATTGAAGTCAGCAGTTCCTAAAGTTGGAAGGCTCGTTTCCCCTAGCTTTCAGGGAGTGGCAATTTGTCATATACTCATCACAGAATGTTAGGGGTTGGAAAGGACCTTGAAAGGTCATCTAGTCCAACTCCGCTGCCAGAGCAGGATCACTTATACTAGATCACACAGGAACTCAACCCAGTGGGTCCTGAAAATCTCCAGAGAAGGAGACTCCACAAGCTCCTGGGCAGCCTGTTCCAGTATTCCATCACCCTCACAATGAAAAAAAATTTCCTCATGTTTCCACATAACTTCCTATGCCTCAACTTCCACCTATTGCCCCCTGTCCTGTCATTGGGCATCACCAAGAAGATCCTGACTCCATCTTCTTAACACACACCAGTTACATATAAATAAACATTAATAAGGTCACCCCTCAGTTTCCTCTTCTCCGAAGAGACACAGAGCTAGCTCAGTCTCTCCTTGTGGCTTCTACTCCTGGATCTGCTCAGGTTCTCATCCCACTGCAGAACATGAAAGCTACCAATGATGTAGATGAAATTTAGAGCCTAAGGAAAATGTTTCTGCCCTTCGACAGCTGGAATTATTTCTTTCCCCTGCTTTTTACTATAAATCTTAAAAAGTATTCTCAAGTAAGTTGTTGGTACTCATGCAAGTGAGCTCAATGGTTCCTAATAGGATTATTATGTAAATTACAGCTAGTCAAATGAACATTTGTAGGAAAAGGCTTTCAAATGAAGGTTTGCAGGAGACAGCATCTGAATAGAATACAGAATTAACCAGGCTATCTAATCAACTCAACCATGGCACTAAGTGCCTCAACCAGTCTCTTTTTAAACACCTCCAGTGGTGGCGACTCCACCACCTCCCTGGGCAGAACACTCCAATGGCCAATCAATCTTTCTATGAAGAACTTCTTCCTAACTTCCAGCCTAAACCTCCCCTGGTGCAGCTTGAGACTCTGTCCTCTCATCCTGTCACAGGTTGTCTGGGAGAAGAGACCAAGCCCCACCTGCAACCACCCTTCAGGTAGCTGTGGACAGCAATAAGGTCAGCCTCCTCAGCCTCCTCTTCTCCAGGCTAAGCAATCCCAGCTCCCTCAGCCTCTCCTCAGAGGGCTTGTGTTCCAAACCCCTCCCCAGATTTCTTGCCCTTCTCTGGACACATTCCAGCAAGTCAACATCCTTCCTAAACTGAGGGGCTCAGAACTGGACACAGTACTCAAGGTGTGACCTAACCAGTACTGAGGACTGGATATATCCTATATCCATGTACAGCTCTACACCTGATCTCCAGTGGGGAACAGCTACAAAAATTGATGCTACCATGATTTCTAGAAGACACAGAACCATTTGAAACCTGGGTGATGTTTGCAAGTATTTCACTTTTTCATGGGTGTGGAAGCTATGGGTTTCACTCCATCCATTTCTGCAGAGGTTTGTGCTCAACATAGTCTGTAGGATTCACTCTCTTACTATTCATGATATTGTCTTCTAAGCATTACAAATATCAGAAGGGTAGCTGTCAGGAGGATGAAGCCAGTCTGTTTTCATTGATAACCAGTGACAGGATGAGGGGCAGTGGAATTTCCTCAGAGTTTACATCCATCTCAACATGAGAGCAAACTTTTCCAATGTGAGGGTTCACCATCACCCTCTGGGCTCAGCCCTTCAACCAGGTCCTAACCCAGCGCAGAGCGCTGCTGTCCAAGCCACAGGCTGACAGCTTGGCCAGGAGTGTGCTATGGGGGATGGTGTCAAAGGCCTTGCTGAAAGTCCAGGTAGTCTACATCCACAGCCTTCCCCACATCCACCAGGCAGTCACCTGATCATAGAAGGAGATCAGGTTGGTTAGGCAGGGTTTGAACCTCTACTAGTATTACCATCCTTTTGTGTTTTTTTTTGACAGAAATTCTGGGTGGAGTTAAATAGAAATGCCATTTTATTAGCTAACTACTCAGGCTTGGTAAGCTTGCATGCTTCCCTTAAATGATTGGGATTTTTTGTAGAATTCATATATCTATTTCTACATAATCAAAACTTTCACTACATTTAGGTTCATAATAAAGATTTCCTCTTAATAGCTAATGTTTTGTGTGCCACTGACAATACTCTTCATTACCACCATTAGGAGGTCTATAAAGATGTCTATTATAGCATTCCTAACTTCAGATATCCTAATACACTGACCAGTCACACAACTTTCATGATAGTTGTCCTTTTTAGAACATAATGAACACATATTCTGGACTTTTACAGTATTCTTTACCTAAAATACATCTTATTCTAATTGACAGACAGCAAAGAAAATCCAGAAGCAGATAATATCTTCATTGATGATCTGGATGAGGGGATTGAGTCAGTCATCAACACATTTGAAGATGACACCAAGTTGGGAGCAGATGTTGGTCAGTTAGAGGGTAGAAAGGGCTCTGTAGAGGGACCTCGACCGACTGGACAGATGGGCAGAGTCCAATGGGATGGCATTCAACAAGTCCAAGTGCGGAGTGCTGCACTTTGGCTATGGCAATCCCATGAAGAGCTACAGGCTGGGTTCGGAGTGGCTGGAGAGCTCCCAGATAGAGAGGAACCTGGGGGTGCTGATTGACAGCCGTCTAAACATAAGCCAGCAGTGTGCCCAGGTGGCCAAGAAGGCCAATGGCATCCTGGCCTGCATTAGGAATAGTGTGGCCAGCAGGAGCAGAGAAGTCATTGTGCCCCTGTACTCTGCATTGGTTAGGCCACACCTTGAGTACTGTGTCCAGTTCTGGGCCCATCAGTTTAAGAAGGACATCGAAACACTTGAACGTGTCCAGAGAAGGGCAACAAGGCTGGGGAGAGGCCTTGAGCACAAGCCCTGTGAGGAGAGGCTGAGGGAGCTGGGATTGTTTAGCCTGGAGAAGAGGAGGCTCAGGGGTGACCTCATTGCCCTCTACAACTACCTGAAAGGTGGTTGTAGCCAGGAAGGGGTTGGTCTCTTCTCCCAGGCAACCAGCACCAGAACAAGGGGACACAGTCTCAAGCTGCACCAGGGGAGGTTTAGACTCGAGGTGAGGAGAAAGTTCTTCATTGAGCGAGTCGTTCATCATTGGAATGTGCTGCCCAGGGAGGTGGTGGAGTCACCATCCCTGGAGGTATCACAGTATCACAGTATCACTTAGGTTGGAAAGGACCTCGAGGATCATCGAGTCCAACCTGACACCGCAGACCCCATGACTAGACCAGGGAGGCGTTCAAGAGGAGACTGGACGTGGCACTTGGTGCCATGGTCTAGTCATGGGGTCTGTGGTGACAGGTTGGACTCGATCTTTGAGGTCTCTTCCAACCTTGGTGATACTGTGATATATATATGTAATAACATGTGTTGCTGACCATGCCAGCGACACAGAATGGCATCACTGTCATGGTGGCTTTATAGAAGTTGGATGTGCTTTAGGGCTTCAGCTGTAGGTTTGCACACTTGAGTAATTAAAACTGGTTAGAAGTTTTGCTGTCTTTGCTTCTGAGTTATATAGTAGAGAGCCAGTAACCTCAGTAACTTGAAACTCTAGGAAAGCCCAGTCAAAGCACAAGAGTTCTTCTTGCCAAGCATAGAGAAAGGTTGTCAGACACACCCAAACAAGTTCTGCTCTCCTCATGTCTGCACTACAGCTCCTTTATTTCCTTTCCTCTATTAATTTTTTAATTTTATTTTTAGAAAAACTCTGAGCTTCACTGACCACAAAATATTAAAATCAGGTCTTGTGTCTTCCTAGAGCTAATGGGAGTAATTCCATGAAATCTATTATTACCCTTACATCTACTGAAACTCCTCTTCGTGATGGACAGCCACCTACTGAATTACCAGGATATTCTCTCTTATATTGCTGTGGCTTCCTTTCAAGGCAATTCACACATGTAGTGACCTTGTCTGACTCCAATTCAGAAACTGAATATGAAAACACTCAAGAGGATGTGGCTGTGATCCTAAAAATACATCAGTGTTTTCATAGAGATCTGAAAAGACAGATCTCTAAATTTTCTTCAGTTTAACAGCAGATGCTGAGTATCTTCAGCTGCTAAAATATGTCCTTGGTCATGCACCACCGTTCAGATGGACACCATGTTCTGCTGAACCACGACTTTCAGTGGTAGGTTTGTCCATTTGCATTGAATGCAGGATCAGACCCCAGGAAATCTTACAACTCTACAACCCATGACTTTTCACACTGTCTCCTAATAGTTTTATTATAGAACATAAAATAACAAAATTCCATAGCAAACACAAGGGAGGTTGATTTACACATTACAAGGAATGTAAAGAACTACTGATTAGGCAACACCTTGAGTACTGTGTCCAGTTCTGGGCCCCTCAGTTTAGGAAAGATGTTGAGTTGCTAGAACATGTCCAGAGAAGGGCAACAAAGCTGGTGAGGGGTTTGGAGCACAAGCCCTCTGAGGAGAGGCTGAGGGAGCTGGGGTTGCTTAGCCTGGAGAAGAGGAGGCTCAGGAAAGACCTTATTGCTCTCTACAACTACCTGAAGGGAGGTTGGTCTCTTCTCCCAGGCAACCAGCACCAGAACAAGAGGACACAGTCTCAAGATGCACCAGGGGAGGTTTAGGCTGGATGTTAGGATGAAGTTTGTCACAGAAAGAGAGATTGGCTATTGGAATGGGCTGCCAAGGGAGGTGGTGGAGTCACCATCACTGGAATTGTTTAGCAAGAGACCAGATGGGGCACTTGGTGCCACGGTTTAGTTGATTAGATAGTGTTGGATGATAGGTTGGACTCGATAATCTCAAAGGTATTTTCCAACCTGGTTAATTCTATTCTATTCTAACAACAATCATTTAAAACTCTGTATTTATGATGGCTGTTAGACCCCAGATTGAATTCTGTTATATGTCTCACAAAAGTTCCCTTTGTTGAACTACTGCATGAGGAACACTTAGGGAAAGTCATCCACAAAAATATACCACACAAGTACCTTGCTTGAAACACAAGACAGACATGTCCCTGTTTTAGGAAAAGCCTAAAAAGGATCAAGGATCAGCATTTTCATAAATAAACCAGCAACCCTTACATCGATAGCAACTCCCAGCAGCTCTTCCAGTTATCAGGTTCAGCTTTGGCTAGCCCATGTTTTTGGCTGCTATGTTCTTCTTTGCAACGAGTTTTTTCTTTCTGATAAGCAGCAGATGCTCATAGTCATTACTGGACACAGACAGTATGAAAACATGAACTCATCTTAACCAATGAGGTGGTGGTTCCCTCAGCTTGTAAACTGTCCATATTCATTCCTTGACATCTAGCTGCTCAAGGTAAAATGTTAGGTTTCATATGTATTGTATTTTATATCCTCTGTACAGTGGGCTACTGTATCTGAGAATCATAGAATTATAGAATCAATAAGGTTGCAAAAGACCTCAGAGATCATCAAGTCCAACCTATCACCCAACACCTCATGACTAACTAAGCCATGGCTTCGAGTACCACGTCCAATCCCTTCTAGAACATCTCCAGGGACGGTGACTCCACCATCTCCCTGGGCAGCCCATTCCAATAGCCAATCTCTCCTTCTGTGA
Source organism: Melanerpes formicivorus (assembly GCF_026170545.1). NCBI lineage: Eukaryota > Metazoa > Chordata > Aves > Piciformes > Picidae > Melanerpes > Melanerpes formicivorus. Next base: position 3,472,278 of record NW_027142401.1, on the reverse strand, counting down.
CAAACTTCTTCCTAACATCCAGCCTAAACCTCCCCTGGTGCAGCTTGAGACTGTGTCCTCTTGTTCTGGGGCTGGTTGCCTGGGGGAAGAGACCAACCCCCACCTGGCTACAACCTCCCTTCAGGTAGTTGTAGACAGCAATAAGGTCTCCCCTCAGCCTCCTGTTCTCCAGGCTAAGCAACCCCAGCTGCCTTAGCCTCTCCTCGTAGGATTTGTGCTCACCAACCTCGTTGCCCTTCCCTGGACACGTTCAAGCGGCTCAATATCCTACTTAAATTGAGAACTTTAAAACTCTTTTGTTAAGTGTGAAGCATGCTATGAGCTGCTTACATCAAAATGTTTAGCTCCTGGCACAACAGGAAAAAAAAATCAAAATGCTGTCCTTCTCCTAGCATTTCCCTAAAATGTTCTTATAAATACCACATGGAATTTTTTTTTCTGCCTTTCAGAGTCTAGTTGTAATAATAGCTGGGATTCCTATTTCACATTGAGTTATTGGTCATTCTATGCCAGCAGTTTCCAACACTGAGAGGTCAGAACTGCTCACAGCCAGCACTTAGTGATTGAGTTGGTTTTATTTATCTCTGTGCACATACTTCTCCCCTACCCAGTTCAAGAAAATAAATTACTATTCCTTTCATTTGTTGAGAGAGACACGAGAATAATGGTGCACGTCTGATAGTGCCATACGAGATGGTGTAAGCCGTGGCATATAAGATATCCTTGGCAGAAGTTTGGATGGATGCATTACACAAATGAAAAGGCAGGCCATCACAAGAGAGATCTATAAAACTCATATATCACATCATTTTTTCATGTATTCTTTATATGACACATTTAACAGCAATGCTATTTTAAAAATGTATTAGTTTCTTAGCTTTAAAACTTTTTATAGGAACTGCACTGCATGCTCTTTAAAATCTCAGCACATGTCCGAGGTGCAAACCTCAGAAAAAGAAGGGGGGGGAAAAAAAAACAGAAGGGGGGGAAAAAAATAGGAAAACATTTAAACTTATCTGAAAGCTACCAGAGTAAATTTTAAGACTTTCCAGAGCTACGGGTTCTGCACATTGGCCACAGCAACCCCATGCAGTGCTACAGGCTGGGGTCAGAGTGGCTGGAGAGCAGCCAGGTAGAGGGGAACCTGAGGGTGCTGGTTGATGGTAGGATGAACATGAGCCTGCAGTGTGCCCAGGCAGCCAAGAGGGCCAATGGCATCCTGGCCTGCAGGAGCAGGGAGGTCATTCTGCCCCTGTGCACTGCACTGGTTAGGCCACACCTCGAGTACTGTGTCCAGTTCTGGGCCCCTCAGTTTAGGAAGGAGGTTGACTTGCTGGAACGAGTCCAGAGAAGGGCAACAAAGTTGGTGAGGGGTTTGGAACACAAGCCCTATGAGGAGAGGCTGAGTGAGCTGGGGTTGCTTAGCCTGGAGAAGAAGAGACTCAGGGGTGACCTTATTGCTGTCTACAACTACCTGAAGGGAGGTTGTAGACAGGTGGATCTTGGTCTCTTCTCCCAGGCAGCCAGTACCAGAACAAGAGGACACAGTCTCAGGCTGCATCAGGGGAGGTTTAGGCTGGATGTTAGGAAGAAGTTCTATACAGAGAGAGTGATTGCCCATTGGAATGGGCTGCCCAGGGAGGTGGTGGAGTCACCATCATTGAAGGTGTTCAGGAGGAGACTTGATGGGGTGCTTGGTGCCATGGTTTAGTAGTTTAGGTGGGTTGGATTGGTTGATGAGTTGGACACGATGATCTTGAAGGTCTCTTCCAACCTGGTCTATTCTATTCTATTCTACTCTGCATTCTTCCAGAAAGCTGAGTCTCCTTCTCAACTGTAACTTCTAGCTTGGAGATAAAACGCTTTTATCCAGCCACAGAGCAGGCATTTTTGGCCCTCACCTAAGGAGTTTCCAGCTCTCATCTGAGCAGCTTTTAGGAAGGAAGACTGTTTCCCTGTTAGATCTTAGTGTCTGGAAAAAGGGGAAAAAAAGAAAAAAATTCTGGATGTCTGATGCCTGTTAGTGGGCAGTTTATAAACGTGAAGTTACAAGGTCCTCATAATGTCACAATTAAGAATTTTATCACCAACACTTGACACATTAGCAACGTTGAAGCTTAATGTATTGGCATCCCAGTGCCCTGAAGGCAAAACTTGAGTGTTCTCAGGAGAAAGCTTGATTTGTTAATCTTGACTTACACAACTATTCCAGATTTTGACGTTACACTAGATAAATTGCCAACATTTGATGATTTATCATGATTTAAGAGTAATGTTTAAGCTGCCATTTCTTATTTCTATATGTCTAAGACATTTACTTTTTAGGGGAAAATCCTCCAATACAGAATCTGCTAGTTGATAAGTTTTCTAATTTATAATATGGTGTATGCATATGTTCCCATCTGGCAGCCAAGGTCTGTTATGATATTTGATCTTGAAATGGATGTTTTCCTCCCTCTCCTTTTAATTTTCCCCCTGAAAAATCGGATACAAACACTTTCAACTACCATTTAGCTATTAGTCAGATGTCGTCCACAACATTCAGGAATGGTCAGTCAGAAGTAAGAGCAAATAAAATAAACATTTGACAAACTCATGCAACAATTATAACCAACATCTAAACATGCCACTGCTTCTGCCTCAGGACCTAGGAAAGATGTACATTTTATTTAGGCTTTTTTGAGAGGAAACTAACATAGCCAAAAAGTTTAGACTTTGAAGGGACAAGGAGGGATCTGTTTGCTTCCATTGTATTTTGGGGTCCAATTGAATAACCTACCAAAATACCATGGTGGGTTTTGTGATGTTGTGTTGGACTGATTCTAGTCTCCATACTCCTCCCTACCTGCAGGATGGTTCCTGCACCTACACAGAAGGCTTCTGAAACACAGAAGGACCTCTTCAACTGCAGAGGCCCAGGAGTGTAAAGTAGCTCACAGAATCAGAGCTATAATTATTACAATTAATAACATAACCATAACAACAACTAATTAATTAAAATATCAACTCTCCCTTAATTGAGAGAGATAAGAGTTGAAATTCATTATGGTCACAACACTTACATTAAGCATTTTTAGTGCCTAATTTCTTGAAACAGATTTGGTTCTGATGGAAAATAGACACCCTATATTTCATGTTGATCTGGTGTCTAAAACCATTCCAATCATGCTTAAGAAATGTGTCATCTTTCTACTCCCTTGTATCTTCTTGTTCTACTCAATGACAAAATAATTGAAGTAATTTGTGATTGATGCTCCACTCTTACATAGTTATTTGCTGGCAGTGTGAATTCTTCCTGATCTGCTTTCTCATTCTTCCCTAGAGGTGTGCATGACTTCTCTTTTTCTTTAGTTCAGAAACTTTCAGCACATGGTTCCTACCAAAGCTTAAAAACTGTCTGCTTTTGTAACTGCAGTGGTTGTGCCAAACAGGGAGCAGAGTGCCACGTTACTTGCCAGGATACTTATCATTTTATTCACCTTTTTGAGAGTTAAATTTCTCACTATAATTTTTAAAAGTGCAATTAAATCTCTCTACTCCCTCTTAGAGTCATACAATTGTTTTGGTTGGAAGGGACTTCAAAGATCATCTAGTTCCAGCCCTCCTGCCATGTGTGGGGCAGGGACACCTCACACTGGATCAGGTTGCTCTTTAGCTTGGAGAAGAGGAGACTGAGAGGTTACCTCATTCTTGTTTATAAACATGGAAAGGGCAGGTGGAGCCAGGCTCTGCTCAGTGGTGACCAACAATAGGACAAGGGGGAAGAGCTGTAGTTAGAAAACAGATGCTGTGGAAAAACTAAGTGTAGGTTTTTTTCTTCCTGTCTCAATCTTCCTATAAACTGAAACAAGGTTTCAAACTTGCTGATCTCCGTGGCATAGTCCTGGTTGGCTGTTTGGCTCACCGTTTGCCAGAAAGCAATACTACACTGCCAATACTGCTTTTAGCAAGAAAAATACGTTCCTGCTAGTTACCACGCAGATAATCCTTTCTGCACAGAAGAAAACAACATTCCTTCTTTATTAAATTGTTAAGCCTCATTAACAGCATGTTATCTGACTAGACCAGCAACCTGCCCTGATGTGCTGCTCATTTAAACCACCTCTTTTTTGAACCTGGGAATAGTAGAACTGCTACCTTCTCAATGATACTGTCAGTGGAATCCCGTCTTCCTCTTATTATGCTTTCTCAGGGTTTCACTTGAATAGATGTGACTCAGCTGGAGGAGGTTATGTGCAGTGACAAAGGCTTGAAACACGTCTGCAGCATGTATAACTAACATCAGCACCGAACTGTTGAAAGTGATTTCTTTGCCACCTTCAGTTCTACTACAATGAGCTTCAGCATAAAAATAATATCTGACTCAGTCAAATTTTTTTTTTACAGATTTTAATCATGAGAACTGAAAACTCTCACCAATTCTCAGCTGCAGATAGCTGGCTTCACAGTCTGAACCTCTTCTGCAATACCATAATGGGATACGGATCCCAAAAAAAAAACACACATTCCCTGAGCATATTCAAGCTACCTCCTCCACCCTTCAGCTTCAAAAACCTTACTTCCTAGCATTTACTTTTTCTTCACATATTTGAAAACCCAAAACACTTAGAGAAATTCCAGTTGCTCTGTACTCTTGTCTATATTCTTGAACACATTTCTGCCTTAAAATGTTTGGTGACTGTCATCTTTCCTACAGGAACAGATTAGAAGCTGAGGGAGGGATTCCTACTTCTTCTGCTAAGCTTTTCCTACGTGTCCCTGAATGACCTGCATGAAATTCTATACCAGCGTCTTGGTTTAAGCTGACTAGGAGGGATGAAGGTACAAGAGATGGGGGGACAAGGGCTACCCTAGCCTTCCAGTGGCATTGAGCAACAGAGCAATCTGGGCCATATATACTACACCGTGCTAACATCATACTTACTGCATGGCAAGAAAAGGGCTGTCAGGGGTTTATGGGACTTGTAATACATTCTATAGCTTGTAAAATTAACTGTTCCATCTTTTGTGTGTATGTGTCTGGTTTTCCTGGGTTTCCAGGCTGGGGTTCATCCATTTTTTTCCAGTTTCAGTTTGTGTGTGGCAGTTTTGTCTGCTATGTACCCTTGTACCTTTTCTACTGTTTTCTTTGGTTTTCCTTTGTCTAATTTGATACCCCTGAAGCAGAGTAGTAAACCACCCTTAACTAATAACTGGGCCTTTATCTGCTTTCCTCCTTGTCCACAGTAGGTCAGAGAAAAAGAAACCCTTCTGTTGAAACTGGACTGCTAGGGCTCAGCTGCCAGCTGAGTTAAAATCAGGACAACCACTTAGCATTCCCACACCCACAGTAACTCAGACTCTATGCTTTACTTCAAAAATTCTTTTCCTTGCAACTGTAAACAGTAGCTTCGTTTTTCTAGTGACACACAGTGTTGCAGTACATTGCTTTACAGAAGACCTCTTCATATATGCACTCCATGTTTTGTCTTGGTTGGTCAATGTTTTGATTTAAAATTATGCCTCTTTGCAATGTGTTCATGTTTGCACTCAAATGCTCTTCCCACATTTTAACAGCGATGTTATTCCTATATCCTTTCCAAGAGAAGGCAAATGGTCTTTAAGTATTTTCCACTTCATTACATTATTAGGATCGAATAGAATAAACCAGATTGGAAGAGACCTTCAAGATCATCGTGTCCAACCCATCATCCAACACCATCTAGTAAACTAAACCATGGCACCAAGCACCCCATCAAGTCTCCTCCTAAACACCTCCAGTGATGGTGACTCCACCACCTCCCTGGGCAGCCCATTCCAATAGGCAATCACTCTTTCTATGAAGAATTTCTTCCTAACATCCAGCCTAACCCTCCCCAGCACAGCTTGAGACTGTGTCCTCTTGTTCTGGTGCTGGTTGCCTGGGAGAAGAGACCAGCCCCCCACCTATCTACAACCTCCCTTCAGGTAGCTGTAGACAGCAATAAGGTCTCCCCTGAGCCTCATCTTCTCCAGCCTACATCACTGCATACATCACTGGACTGATCTTTACTTCAGCAGTTTCTCTGTTCCACCTTGCTGTGGTTTGGGATCTGGCAAAGAGTTCCTTTCTCCTGTGTCACTTTTTGGGCTTATCAGATGAAAAATCTTGAGGCAGGTTAACTCTGAAACTTCTTTCCAGGTTCATTTTGCTGTTTTAAAAGAAGTCAACTTGCAACACTGTTGTGTGACAGCAGTAGAGTCTAATAGAAAACAGTTTTCCTATAACTTTGAGGCAGGGGTTTTACTGGAAGCAAACCAGCGTTACACTTGAAAGTATTTTCTCTCTCTTTCTTTGCGCTACCATACAGCCCTTCCTGTGTGGCCTCTTGCTAGATGGTCAAAGCAGTGCTTACTTCTTTTGGTTGAGGATGAATGCAACACCACCAGAGCAGTCATATACTCCCCTTCCTAAAGGAGAAGCGAAACATGGAGACCTATATTTGGGAACAATTATTTTGTTGATTCATCTTCTCATATGTAGATATTGAGAAGAAAAAAAATGGTTCTTTCTCCATTTGGTCAGCAGGTAGGGGAGGCTATTTTGCAGGGCTTCTAAGTAGTTTGGTCTATTACACCATCATCGACTGCCAATAACTATTACAGTAAGGAGACTCCATGAGGCTGGATGGGGTGCTCTCACTGCTTGCATGTCTGCACTGACTACACATTTGCTTCCAAGCTCTTATTCTGTATTCAGAGGCAACCTCTTGTTGCAAGACCACTCTGTTGAATTTCCTGGTTAATAGCTCCTGAACCTAGCTATCATTTTCCCAAGCAGCCTGTTCCCTGCATAATGTTATCTAATAAATCCATTTATGCTTGCAACTAAAGTAAGCTTGAAATGCTACTGCCTCTTCCCTCTAGATATAATTTGTAAACTTCACCTTCAAAGTATTGTACTGCTTTAAGTCCTTTGTCTGATTTTTCTTTAAATTAGTGCTGTCTATCTGTTATGAGAAATCATTGGCTCAGATCTTCTGTACTGCTTTGCTAAAGAATGCTGGATTTTCACATACTAAACTGAATTCCATTCTGCTTCTCTTTGGTTACTACAATCCCTGTTTAGTCTCATGAACTCCTATGGATGGTGTATCTGTGCACAAGGATTAGTATTTAAACAATTCCTTGCTTCTGATTTTGCCCTTATTTTGTAATCTAATTGTTAATTATGCCTTCTCCAAACACCACATTCTTACCTTATGTTGCCAGTCTTCGTTGTTGTTATTACTTTCTCCATCAAGTCCTAACTATGTCTCATTTACAGATCTTTCAGATTCATTTATCATCTTCTAGCTTCTCTATCTACAACCTAAGATCCTTGATCATTAAACATCCATCTCTCAAACTTCCCTTTAAACTTTCCCTGGTTTACAAACACAAGTGTCATCACCTAACAAAGACCACCTAACCTAGGTGATTCATTATATGATGCTTGGTATTTCAAAGAATACTGGCTTCCAGGAGGAGAGAGAAATCTGCCTGGTGCTTTCAAAGACATTCCATCCTCACCATATGAAACATCTTATGATCAATTACTGCAGGCAAATAAAGATCACCACAGAAGGCTAGGCTACAAACATTCTTGAACTAGCTGTGCCCACACAGACTTCTGTAACACCTGTTTGGCCCAATTAATTACTCCCTGAGAAATCCCATTCATTTTAATAGGGTTACTTCTGTGTTTTGATACTTTAATAACAGCAAATGGATATATCTTTCTGACAACTCAATAGTATTCAATTATTTCTAAGAGTTTTGCCAAAGGCAACTTTGAAAAGCAAGCTATTGTCAACAGACTTAACCTTGTCAGATGAGGGCTTGCATGCTTACCACAAAAAGAACCTGCAAAGGTCCACAAAGTGTAGAAAGACACTAGATTTTGAAGCCTAACACTTTTCTGCCTACATTTCTGTGTTGTGCCATGCAAACAGCCAGGCTGCACTTTTCTGTCCCTATGAGCATCAGTTGGAATAGCACTCTTATCTGCTTTGGGTTTTGTGCTAGGAACTTCCATTACTGTTTGCACACAAGTGATACAAACGTGGCTGAGAGCAGACCTGGGAATCCTCTTCCCCAGATGCTACTGTCCAACCAACCTTGGTCAGTCACATCATAAATCAGTGCCTGACAGTGTTACAAGGACAGAAAATACTTATGCCTCCCCTTCCTTCTTCCTCCTGGACACCTGCAGTGTCACAGGTCAGGGAGAACTGCAACACCCCATTCCATTTCAGGATAAGCCGAAATTATCTGAGTGAGAAAGGTGAAAAATGAAGATTCAAAACTCTGGATATTAGACCAACTCAATCCTAAAGAAAACATGTATTTATAGCAGACAGCAAAAACATTATTCTGAAGTTCTCTTTCCCTCTGTTATTACAAAATGACAATATTGTTTTTAGCCCATTTCCGTTAACCAGATTGACAGAATTACAGGTTGACATTACTGTGAAATTTTATGATGTATTATGTTAAGCATGCCAGTTTGATTAGCCTTGATTGACAACCAGTACCTGCACAGAAAGTTAAATATCTCAGCAATATAAGAGCGCTGAATAGTGTGTTGCATCCCCCATTAGTATAAACACACAGGTAACTACAAGTAAGAAGTAATATATAACAACAGAGGAAGCAATAATAAGGTTACATACACCATTAAAATAATCAGAGTGTTATTACCATATTGATCATTTATATTTTCTCTCCCCTAAACCACTCCACATTCAACAAACTTCTTAAATGCATGCTGACAAACGTAAGACTGGGAGAAAAAGGAGATCTTTGGTTCTGTAAACATGCTGTTGCCAGATACATGCTACCACAGCTGAGGGACTACCTTTCAAAATCTCAGCACATGCAGTGGCTGGATCTGAACTTATCACATCATAATAATGCTTCTCTCCTACAGCATCTTCAACCCTTATTTAAGCAGAAGACAAGATTCTTTCAGACTGTAAAACAGGAGGCTAAGGATGCATCGCGAGTTAAGCACAGAAGCTGTGTGTTCCCCCTCTGGCTTTGGAGTCTGAGTCCAGCCTACACTTTAACATGGGATGCACTCACCCTGTAGACTACATAAATTCGTATCACAAAGTTACTGTGTGTTACAAGACACAAGCAGGAACCATTGTGAGAAACTGCTTTGCCCGTGTACAAAACCAGGGGAATTCAGGAGGAGTGTGATGGGAACTCGGACTCTTAAGTGCAAGAAAACTCAATATAGTTCTCTGAAATAATCTCATAGATGATCAATTATATATATGTATAGATTTTCTTATTTTCACTTTATTAGTTAAATGCCTTAGAAATGAAGGGATAAAAAGTAGGAAAGGACATCCTTGCTAACTGAGTTTGGTAATCTATTTGCACAAATCAGCATATATTTTTTCATAAGCGTATTAGTTGCCTTTTGAAAAGGACTTAATGTTTTGCCCCTTTTGCTGGAGCTCTTTCAGGTCCTGATTACTTTAGCAGCTGGATATCTTCCCTTATATTTCCATCTTAAATTTATTTGTGGGCAGTTAATACCAAACTCTTCTTGGAACTACATAATCCTTCAAATTAAAACATTTTGCTGAGTCCCTGGCATTCTAAGCACCCCATGGAGAGCAATCATACTGCCTCCTGGCCTTCTTTTTTTAGTTACATCTAATTTCCATCCAACTTCATCCAAATTTCCAGATTTCATATCCTCCTCATCCCCAGATAAACAAGCCATTCTTCTGGTGTTCCTCAAAGCCTTTACCTGCATCTTTCACACTTTCCCCTTTTCTCATCACAGGAGACTGTGTCCAGACCACAGAGGCAATACCTGCTTGGGAACAGTAGGGTATCTCCACACTAGAACCCTAGAACTCCCAGTACAACTTTCCATGTCTCATTTCCCTTCCATACCAGGCATAAACAGCATATATGCTCACACTGAAGCTACCAATACAATACCCCGAGTCAGGGTGTGCACCCTGGAGGCAGAACCTTGGAGCAAGAATACACAAAAAGTTTTTCTACTTTGGTATCTTTATTAAAACAGACTTTGGCTGGGGGCACCACAAGTATTGGCCACTGGTTTCCAGTATTTATTATAACTTAAGTCAGCCCTACTACTACTGTCCAATCCCCACTGGAAACAGCACTCAGACTTTGGATTACAGTTGACTTTTACATATTCTATCGCAGTGGTGCCTTTTAAGCTCTTTAAGGTCAAATTCTCTGTTTCAGTCATTCCTATTTGGTGGAATTCCTTGCCTTAAGAGAATTTAGTACTATTAATCCCCAGAGGCATCATTTTGCACTTTCTGCTATGCTGTTTCATTCCATTTCTGTTACTCAAGTCCTCAAAATTACTCAGCTCTGACTGCTTCTTTCTCTTAGTTTTGTGTCACTGCTCAACTTTTTTCAGATCTTGAGAAGTTCCTCAAAAGCTTTTCGCCTGTTAGGAAGCTCCCTTTTGCTGCCATCTCACTGTATTTAGTTTCTCACCCACTACACAAAGTAGTGATTCCTAATTGTGGCCTTCCAGTATCTGAAGGGGGCCTACAGGAAGGCTGGAGAAGGACTTCTCAGGATCTCAGGTAGTGATAGGACTAGGGGGAATGGAATGAAGCTGGAGGTGGGGAGATTCAGGCTAGATGTGAGGAGGAGGTTCTTCACCATGAGAGTGGTGAAACCCTGGAATGTGTTGTCCAGGGAGGTGGTCAAGGCCCTGTCCCTGGGGGTGTTTAAGAGCAGGCTGGATGAGGCTCTGTCCAGCCTGATGTAGTGTGGGGTGTCCCTGCCGATGGCAGGGGGGTTGGAACTAGATGATCCTTGTGGTCCCTTCCAACCCTGAATGAAACTATGAAACTATGAAACTATACTTCCTGGCTGAATAAATATTTTCTCACACAGCACTACAGCAAATTAAACTCCAGAAAGACTATTATGCTATTTTTTCCCCCCTATAAAAAGTCAGTTTTCTGGTTAGAAAAATATCAGACAAATCTTGTGTGATCTACCTGAGTTTCTTATTTTAAATTCAAACTTGATTTCCTAATTCTTCAGCCAGAAGAAACAGCTAAAAAAAAAAAATCACTTAACAGAGTCTGCTTTTGTATCTTGTAATAAATTACTACCTAATCTTCCTAACCTCCGTTTTTAATTTATTTGGTCCACATAGACAAACCCTTTTAGTCTTTGCAATAACATCTTGAACTAAGTCATGTTGGAAGGCAAATCTTTTGATGTAATGTATCAAAATAAATGCCTCTTCATCCATAAGCCTACAGGAACTGCTTCAAGGGGCAAAAAAAAAAAACCACAAAGGATGAGAAATTGAAGAATACAAAGGTTTACTCCCCCACAGCAATATTTGGTAATGTGGTTAAACCATGCAAAAATGATGGCTGGGATTGATAGCAGCAAATTTTAGATGACTAAAAATGTTTCTTCAGAAGGTACTGCTAGCAATCTGATTAATTCATTCATCTATCAGGATTGTGCATTTAATCTGTCAAGTTTATATGAGAAAGAAAAACAGGACATTTTGCAAGTACAGAGTCTGTGTTGCACCATTCTTGTCTTTTAACCTGCGTTAAGTAATATAGGCAGCCCAATAATTTTCCCTATTAATACAGCCATCCTTTAAATAAAAAGTTGCATATTTTGGGTTGAAACACTTAGTGTGACATTCTATCACTATACTGCTAACCAAAAAAAAATTTAGAGTCTTACTTTCTTCCTTAGTTTAGAATGTAAGTCATGCTTAGATATTATTTGGCAGCAAAGGAAACATTCGATCTTGAAGGTCTCTTCCAACCTGGTCTAGTCTAGTCTAGTCTAGTCTAGTCTATTCCTGATGTTCTGGTAGAAATAGAAAATGTATTTTCATTGCAACCTCCTTTCTGCATTCACTTCATTTCTCAATGGATGCAAAGTCATTCTAAGGTGACAATGTGTGACCGTTTTAGGCTGTGCCTTTAAGAAAGGAACATTTGCTGGAACACTCTGGCTGAATGTTTTGGAATAATAACGAAAACAAAGACAGGTCAAAATGAATATCATTGGTAGATTGGTAGAATGCAACTCCAGGTTTTAGTTCAGTTGGAATTTTTCTCAGTTCCTTTCCGTTCTCCCTTTCCAGCCTGTCTGTTTTTGAGCAACTAGCCGGAATGACCTTGATTAATAGATAAGCAAAACTAATCCCTGCATGCACTTGGAGGCCTAATAAGAATCCTCTTCCTTAATAACTGCCTTTTCTCTCTCTAACCCTTTTTGGGGGAAAAAGGGAGGTAGGGAGAGAGAGGGGGATGCAGGGGGGGACCCTCCTCTGTCCGGAGGAGGGAGTTTTGTTCCTGTATTATTTGATTCCTGTATTATTGATATCTGACTAACAGTCCCCCCCCAAGCCCCCTTGTTTTTATTCCTTAGTCATACAACCATGATAAGATGATGATGAACATCTAACCTTAAAAATCACTGAAACAAAATTATGATTCTAAGGTACATCTAAGTTTCCTAACTAGCTTCTGCTGGAGTACCTCACATCCACACTACAATGGTACACAGGAACAGGAATTGATTCCAGAGAGAAGTCTGCTACAGTCAATCACCCAACTGCCCTGGCTGCATAAGCCCGAGGAACACTGAGAGACAGTATTCCTTCAGTTATAAAAAATGTCCTCATGCCACAACGAAATCTTTAAAAGCTTTCTTCCCGGATGAGAACACAGAATTCGGATTTCTTCTTGCACTGCACATAGAGATCTAACTTTGGCACTATTTGGACAGAAGGTAGCAGAGGAAAAGGAAAGCACTGATGAGAAAATAGAACCAGCAATGTGTCCTGCCTAGAGAAAAAAAAAATTGCCAAGTTTTATGTACTTAGAAACATAGTGTCTATCATCTGCCACTCCCATGACTGTGAAGGTAACTAAAAATAACAACAATTACACATGCCTGGAATTAAATCCAGAAAATGGTCAATAAAAGTAAATGCGGTCTATTTTCCAACAAGCAAACAATAAGTGTTAACTTGATAACTGTTGTTTCATGGTGTAGAGAACAAAGTGAGCGCCTATCTCACGTTCATAGCATGCACCTCAGCTTATTTGTGTGAAATCAGCCTGCCCTGCAGCATAGAACTGAACCAAAGGAGTCTGCAAATGGAAAGGCAGCAGAAAATAAAACAAAGGCAAATTTGGCAGGTGTGAGATGCAACTTGGCACACTGCACGCAGAATCCTCCAAATGCTCTGCCATTAGACCACAACCGTCTGGGATTGCTTATTTAAGTATATGGATTAAAAGCAGCTTGGAAAGATCAGCAGATAACAGAATCTAATTCTAGAAGCAGTAGAGTAGCTGTGTGGATGGGGACCACTGGCAGTGCTGTTTTAAAGAAGGCTACACGTCTCAATTTTGCACACAAGCTGAATCTAGCGAGCTGTTAATCCAAGGTTGTACAGGTCCTTTATCAGTTGCTGATGTGGTCAGGAACTACATGGAAATGGAGATCTGAAGAGTCCAAGGAACACGTGCTACATGTAAGAGTTTTAGTATCTCCACAGAGCTGCTTGCCAGCAGGTCAACCCCTAACCTGGACTGATGCATGTTGTTATTTCTCCCCAGATGAAGGACTCTACGCTCACCCTTGTTGAACTTCAACAGGTTGCTCCCCTTTGCCCAGCTCACAAGTCTGCCCAGGTCTCACTGGTGCTAACAGTCCCAGTTTCATATCATCAGCACACTTGCTGAAGGTACACTCTGTCCCTTCATCCAGGTCGTTGATGAAGATGTTGAAGGAGACTGGATCCAGTTCTGACTCCTGGGGAACACCACTAGCTACAGGTCTCCAACTGGACTCTGCACCGTTGATCACAACCGCCTGAGCTCTAAGATGAAACTTAATAAAAATAGATGACATCGTCTTTGATGATAGCAAATTCCCCTTTCCAGTGCCAAATTATTATTCCAGTTACTGGCACTTCTCATGGAAGAAGAGATATAGTCAGAGTGAATGAAATTGTTATTTCATTGTGACGGCAGAATGAGAGATATGCTGTACGAATATGTGTAGAGCAGAACGTGGAGATTAAAAGGGGAAAAAAATGAGAAGTTCAGTCTACATATTCCCATTGCTTACAGAAAAGTTGTCTTAAATGTGCTGTAGCTTTTGCCTTTATAACAGATGTGGAAAATACAGTAGTGAAAATAAAATCTATTTTACATCATAAGCAATGTAAGCTGTGCTCCTACTGCTTATTTTTCAGTGTATGAAACTTTAAATAAGTACAAATAAAACCCTCTACACACAACCTCCTACCCCTTAGCCCCCATGAGCCCAGATCAAAACCACAATAAAACACATTCAGTGCAATAGGACCAAGAGCAAATACTGCTAATTCAGAGAGAAACATGGTTCTGCATGGCTGCAACTCTTTCCAAAATAAACATCTTGCCTGCTTGAATTAAAATAGAAAAGAGAATAAGACATGCTAAATATGGCAGCTTAAAGGTAAGGCACCATGAGAAAGAACTCAAACAAATTTGTTTCTAAATAAAATGAAATACATACTTTCTGAAAAGCCACTGTGTTTTGTCACAGTATCAGTTGCAGTATCAGTTCAGGGTGCAATTAATTACAGAGGAAATCTGTGAGTTGAGTAGTGATTTGAGGCAACCATTTATGTTGAATACATGACAAGCACAACACAAAACCCATGGCCACTAACTCCCAGATTCAGCATGATAGGAGAGGCATTTCCCAGATGTTATTCTAATCCAGAGCTTCAACAAAGTGTTTGGCCTCTAACCAAGTACCACTCTCATCAGGAACCACTGCTCAAAGGTTGACAGAGTGGCAGATTATAGGCCTTGACCAATGAGCACTGCCATGTATTTGCTGAGGGATCCTGCTGGTTGGGTTTTATTTCATTCAGGAGATGCAGTCATACGAAATTATAGCTCTGCTGAATTCTATTTCTTTCTTTGTATACCTTACTGGTTTGACTGTCAAATAATCTGTCTTCTGCTGATGTCGAGGCTGCTCTTGTTTTATGGAAGTCTAGCTTACTCAGCTTCCCTTGCACTAACACCCATGAAATGCAATATCTGGAGTCCACCAGATAGACCTGGCTCCTAAATTCCAGGGAGGGCATCATGTTCTGCGGCCCCTTGTGGTGTTGGGCCACAGGATAGCAATGGGGAGCATGAAGTTGCTCCAGGGAAGGAGTCTTTGAAGTACAGTAGTGCTACAGCTGGCAGTCCAGTATGGTCTCCAGGAGGTCTCAAAGGGCAGTCATGGGTGCTCTCTACACCTCTGGCACACAGGAGAAGTTTTCTTCCTTCTGTCTAACGGGTCTTTTGTTACCTTGCTTTAAAGAGAGTACAGCAGTAATTTGGTTGGTTTTGATATTGAAAACAGACAGTGCACAGCTGCCCATTCTGCTGAGCTGTTAAGCCAAACAGCATTGCCAAACTTAAATGAAGAGATGTACAATTACAGCTGAAAGTGAATTCCTTTATGCCCAGCACTGCTTAGAACAATTATCAGAGTAATATGAAACAGAATGGAAGTTTGATTGCTTTAGCTAGAAAAGCTAACCATGATTTTTCCAGAAATTAATTTTATGGGTTCCTTAGCATTTGTGCAGAGCAAGTTCCAAGTGAAAAGGAACATCTCTACTTAGACTGCCTAGAATTAGGATTGCCTCTCTGAGTATCATGTGGAATATTTCAAAGCAGACCCATTAGGCAGTTTTACAAACTCGTGTAATCCAAGCTGCCTTTATGAACTGTGATTTGATTTGTTGATACTTGCATTGTCTTTATTTCAATAAATATTCTACCATAAACTCTGCTAAGTTCATCTTGCAAGTAGAGCAGCATATTTTAAGCTCCAATGATAGACCTGAAAACACGCACTACTCACACTCCCGACCTGCTACAGACTAACACAGTAGCAGATTGGTTAGAATACAATTAGTCCAATTTCACATTTCCTAGCAGCTGAAAAATTTTGTGTTATTTGAGTCACCGTGGATGGATGCCAAGTTCACTGGAAACAACCCTGCTGATTTACCAGTCCATTTTAATACTTTAGAAGTACTGTTCAAACATGGCTGTCCTAATTACACAGGGATCAGTGCACAGTGTCCCTCTCACCCAGGATTCTCCCAAAAGAGCTGCAATCACCTGCATTCCCCTTAATTTCACCATGCAATTCCAACTAATTTCATCCTAGTACAGTGCTGTCAGACAACTCCCATGTCTCTGCGGTTTTAATCGATTAGCTCAATGTCTCTATAATGCATCACCAGCTGCCAGGCACAGAACTGGACGCTTCGCAAGCATTTCAACTAAAAGACAGTTTAATTACTACAGCAGCATCTCAGAGGCATAAGGCACAAGGACTTGGAAAGGAATTATTAAAATATTTGGTGTCAACAAACCACTTTATAACTGAGCAAACAATGACAATCAAAAGGTAGGAAAGAAGGCCTCCAAAAAAGTCGCATTTTTAGTCCTTTTTTTAATAGACTCAGATACGCAGGCAAATGGACTGCCCTAAGTAATACTCTGTACACAATGCAACTGCACTGTATTAAAATTCCTTTCCTGGAATTCAGACATGCAAAAATTGACTTAGCTCTCAGTAAATCACAATGCAAGAAAGATATCGTGGATTAGAAACTAGTTGAAGCAAATTAGACAACAGGCTGCCTTAAATTAATGAATTACTGAACCAGACTGCAAACTTCAGTTCATTCTTTGCATTGCTTCTGTGCATGGCTGCTCGCATGAGTGAAATCAAAGGGGCTTGTGGCTGCCTACCCAAAGCAAACATCTGCATAGGGAAATCCAGACATTTTAAATAACAGAACCAGAAATGAGGCTGTGGATCAGTCAATGAGACAAATGACCACAGGAATTCAGGGCGACTCTTTTCCTCCTGCTTTGTGCAGGGCTACAAAATGGTCAACATACAGCAGGAAAACAGGCAGAAACAAGGAAGCCAAACTATACAAGCCCCAAACAGTCAGATCCAGCAGCCCTCTAACAAAGCACACAAGGAACCAAGCTTTACCTAGATTCAGAGTATGACTGCAAACTACTGAAGTATAATTGGATTTAAAGCCTTATCCAGCTGACTTAAGCATTCACCCATTTGCTCAAAGCTCTCCTTCCATGCAAGGTTCACACTAACTTCAGCTTGGCTGTATCCTAAAACTGCCTATTGATGGGTTAGCAGGTACTGGGAAAGAGTTCAAGGTCACATGCTCCACAGTAGTGGGAGATGTCTATATTTGATCTTGGTGACCTCTTCCAGCAGCCTGAAAGGATGGCATTGACAGAAGCTGAACAAAGACTTGCCCATTTTTCTTTACCACAAGAAGGATCACTGTGATTTAGCGCCTCTGTGATGCAAAGAAAGAAAAAGATGGGAAAAAACCAACTTACTGCACTTGCAGTTTAAAGAACCTCAGAACCTGCAGTTTAAAGAACCTGCAACATTGCAGGTAGATGGGAAATGATAAAATGATGAAGTGCTTAGGCTTTACACAACACAGTGCAGCACGTGAAGCATGTGAGCCTGGGTGTCATGACATTTCTTAGGTGGTTCATTTACAGCATTTAAAACTTAAGAGTTTCATTTGATTAACTTGCTTTTTGGTGGATTTTCAAACATGTGATTTTCCTTGGTGTGCTAAAACAAATCTTTTGAGTTTTAGGAACATGCCAAACCAAGGGTCCTCCATTTTAAAAGCAGAAAAACAAATTTGCAACAGTTTTGCACTCAGATTAGTTTAATTATTTTAGATGTAACAAATTATTTTAGAAAAATAGAATCATAAAGGTGGCTAATTTGGGCAAGATAATATGCCTTCCCTCAAGAGTAAGTGTATTACAGAACTTTTAATACGTATTGGGTTTCTGTGGCAAGGATTTGATAGCAGGATGGCTACAGGGGTGGCTACTATGATAAGATACTGAACGTTTCCACCACATCCATTTGAACCAATGGCAGCTGTCTCCATGATGGACCTGCTGCTGGTCAAGGCTGAACTGGTCTACAATGATGGCTGCAGCTCTACAAGAGCATATTTAAAGGGGTTAGGAGGGGTGGGAACCACAGGAATGAGAATACAGGAGAGAAACATCTCTGTCTACCAAGGTACCGAGGCACGAAGGTTGGGAAAGCAGCTGCTTCAGACACCAGACCAGAGATTCCCCCGTGAAGATACAGACTGTCCCCCTGCAGCCCATGGAGGTTAACAGTGAAGCAGATATCCACCTTCAGCCTATGGAAGACTCCACAGCAGAGCAGTTGGATGCATCCCAATGAGACTGACCCCATGTGAAGCTCACACTAAAGCAGGTCCCAAGCAAGACCTTCGGACCTCTATAGAGAGAGCTGCCCACACTGGAGTAAGTTTGCTGGCAGGACTTGTGACCTTTCAGGAGACACACACTGGAGCAGTCTGTCCCTGAAGGAGTCCACCCCGTGGAAGGGATGTACACTGGGGCAGTTCATGAACTGTAGCATGTCTGAAGGACTCACACTGGTGGAGTCTCCCATGGCAGTAACCCCATGGTGAAGCAGGGAGAGAGTGTGAGGAGCCCTCCCCCTGAGGAGGAAGAAGCACCAGAGACAACATGCAATGAATTGACCACAATGCCCACTCCCCTGAACTGCTGGTGCAGAGGTAAAGAAAATTTGGAGTAAAATTAAATGCAGGAAGAAGGGAGGGGTGGAGGAAAGATAGTTTTAGCATTTGGTTTTATCATTATCCTACTCTGATGTGATTGGTAATAAATAAATTAACTTTTCCACAACTCCAATCTGTTTTGCAATTGGTAAGTGATCTCACCCTGTCCTTATCTCAACCCAAGAGCCTTTTGTTATATATTTCCTCTCCTCTGTCCAGCTGAGGAGGGGGAATGATAGAGCAGTTTTGGTGAGCACCTGGCAACCAGCCAGGGTCAAACCACCAAACATGGTAACACTGTAGAAAAATCAATGACAAAACTTTAAAAATCTATCTTAAACTCACAGTTGTTTTGATTTCTCTTCTTCATCAGCCCCATTACTGGTCAGGTCTCTAAAGAATGGGTAATTTACATTTTTCAGTGTTTACATACCATCTGCAAGTGCAAGTACAGTCAGCACGGGGCATGGGTTTGTTTGTTCATTTGCTTACTGAAAAGATTTATTGAGAGATAAAAGTGATCACACACATTGCCAACTCAGTGATGCAGCAGGAGTCATTCATGATATTATCTTACCAGTAGACTCCTACTAATACAAAACTGTTATTTAATCTGTGGTTAGGTGAAGGGTTAATGTGATTCTCGCTGTACTGACTTGTTTAAGAAGTGATATCTAATTTTCTTGTCCAATTATGGGAACTTCCTGGAGGAGGCTTGAGATTTGGTGATTTGAGGTTTTTTTTCAGAGCAATGTCATACATAGACAACAGCATTTCCTTGTTATTTTTTTTTTTAATGCTGTTTCATAATGAGTTGAGAACTGCTTCTTATTCATAATGTCTACAAACAAATTTAGCCACTTCACCCTGGAGGATTATCCATTGGGTTTTCTAGTGTCTGATTAACAAATGTCTAGAGACCATTGTTCCCAGGTCTATCGGTCTTTCCCTCTACCTTCCTTAAATTTTTTTGTCCAAGGCAAATTTAATGACAGCAGTTCACTCCCCTACTTGAAGCAAAGTGATTGAACTTTCTAGCAATTGCTGCTCTACATTCACATAATCTAGAAGTATCTAAAAAAAACAACTAACCAACCAACCAAAGACAACTAACATGCAAACTTGAGCTGAAATACCTGTTTGTCTTGCAAAAATGTCTCCAGATTCTGTAGCTGCACACAAGCACACTCTTTAAATATGAATCCTACCTTAGATTAATTTAATACTGATTTGACTCCAGAAGAAATAAAAACCATTTAATTCATTATCACCCATTCCTGAATTAGATACATGAATGTGAAAATCTCTGTTACTAATTTTAATTGCACTATTCCCTCTCCACAGGAGACTGTTAAATTGGATTGGTGAAATAGTAGTGAATCACATCAAAGTAGTGGGATACATTTTATAATATATCTAAATAACTATTCCATTTTCCCAGCATGTTGCTGTGTATTTTAAGTATTAATATTATGACTCCAGTTTAGAAGAATGTAGCTTTATTTTATTCAAATAAATTTTCCTAGTACTGCATGTTAGCACTGTTAAAAATCAGGCTAAATTCTAAGTGGCCATCAAGTAATAAAGGAGAAACATTTACTGCAGAAGCCAACATGAAAATGTGTTTGCCTAGCCATAAAACACTCATGAAAGGAGCTTGCAGATGCATCATTTTGATGCAATAATAGTCTTTCCCATCTAATCCCACTTTTTCTCCCTCCTTCAGCTGCAATGTTTATTACCTGAACCTAGAATGGGTTTACTTGTTTGCTTGTTATGCTTTGTTGCAATTCTATCAGGTTAGACACTAACATTTCTCAAAAGATTTCCAGCCTTATTATTGCCATTTATCACCAACTCCCATCCGGAAATGCAAGTCAGCCATCAACACTACCTTTAGCATTGATTTCTTAAGAATGCAAAAGCCTGTATGACTGAAGAGCTTGATAAATGTTCAAAGAGCAAACTTTGAAGAAATAATCTATCCTATTGCAAGATAAGGTGTTTAGAAGCCAGATTTTCAAACCACACCTGTACTAGGCTGCTAAAGCAGCTGAGTATTTCAGTACTTAAAGACACTGCCTGTATAAAGAAACTCCTACTATGAAGTCTGAAGAGTGACTCACTGTGACTGGGGGGAGCACATGCAAGAGAAGGGAGATTACAAGTCTGCAAGTAGTACTATTTATCAGGCTGATCATTTGAAGGGAAATTACACATCATGACTCATCATCTCGGTCTAAATTTTCAATCTCGATGCAAAATTTGTCTTAAATTTAAGACCATTTTCCACACCTGAAATATCCAGTGTTTAAGAGGAGCAGCTGTATGGTATTTTGGTGTCTACACAAACAGAAAGATATGTATTTCAATATAAAATATTAGGCAGAAGAATACAGCAATGCAAAATTTGACTGCTGAAGGAGAAAGAAGAGCTTCCCAGAGAGAGTCAAAATTCCCTGCTCTGACACACAGAGTGACATTACTCTTTCACCATCCCTTGCCCACTGCCCAAGTTACTATCCATGTTTCCTCTATCAAAGTTGACAGGCACTGTTTTGAATGTTGTCAATGGCTTAAAGACTAGATAACATCCCTACTGATCATAAACTACCTTTACAGAAGACATACCACATGGCAAACCTGAAGGGACAAAATGATGGCAAAAGTTTTCCTTAACAGGAGGGTTACCAAAGAGTCCAAGAGAATACTCAGTTTTCATTCACTGGTATATGTGGCTGTGAGTACCTGCTCCAGAATCTGCTCTGAGCTAAGTTACATAGGTTCTAGAGGAACCTCAACTCTCTTTCCAGAAAACATTTAAGCAAAAATTAACTGAAACAAAAACTGGGCAAAAAACCAGCAAGCTATGTGAGAGAGCATTCCATCTGCTAAACACATCTGGTTTTCTGCCATTTTTTTTTATAAAGCCCAGATAAAACTTGGTAACACCTGCTCTTTCTTGTCTGGCTTCTATTAACCAGGCCATAAGAAATAGGTTTTCTGTTCTTGCCCTGGCAGTACAGTGCACAGAGAGGCTCTTTTACCCAAGTGATCAGGCAGCTGAGAGCAGCAGCTGCAGAAAAATGGAGCAGAAGACTAAAAAAGGGAGATTAAGGATGGACCCATATTGTATATGAAGAATGCATGTCTTCTAATTACCATGTCTCAGAGCTCCACACAGTTGTGGGTAGATTATTTCTAGTACTTATATTGGCTCCACATTTGTACTGTATAGACATGTTCTTAAATCAAGGTGTTGACCAGGAAGTGGAAGAGAATTAACAAAGAGAGTATGACCTGAAAATGAAGAGAATGGAATCAGAAGAAGCAGGAAAGGCAGAAATTATCTTAATTAATTAATCTCTCTGAAAGACCACAAGGACCTCTATGAAAGCTGGCAGCCTATTTCCAATTAATATCAGTGGCATAAAAAGTAAATAATTACAAATGGGGTGGCCTCTATAAAATATACACAGACCAGACACAAAAAACACTATTGGTTAAGATGACTTTGTAAGCATTGAAACAGGAAAACTATTCCTTGGTGTTCAGGAGGAGACTTGATGGGGTGTTTGGTGCCATGGTTTAGTTGTTTAGGTGGGCTGGATTGGTTGATGGGTTGGACACGATGATCTTGAAGGTCTCTTCCAACCTGGTTTATTCTATGTATTCTACCTATGACACATACTTATCTTTGCCTACTGTATAAGAACACTATTATATCCCCAAAGTCATTTAGAACTTGAAGACAATGCTTGAAGATAGAATTTTAACAAGAGTCATCATCAATTAAATTCCATGATTTAACTAGAAAATGTATTCTCACTTGAAATTGTAAATAAGTTGGAGTACATGGTAATGTAAGAAAGACTGGGAGACAAAAAAAGAAAGTGCTAATTTAATTATGCTAATGGTGCTCTTCTAAGTGCAAAAACAGATGGCAGAATGAACAACAATGGATTATTTTTTCAATCAAGCCATTTTGAATACATATATATATATTTGTTCTCAAAAGCAGAAAGCAACCAGAGCATGGCTGCAAAGTGGCAGTTCTCAATATATCCATTTTCCAGGTGTGCTTCAAACAATCACTTAAAAAGAAACCCAAAACCCAACAACGATATTGTCCACGGTCTTATTGCTATCCTCATGTATGACATTCCCTATTGGCTACTCCCAAAATAGAAGTTATTTCTTTGCTACTGAACAACACCTTATGCTGTTCTTGAGCAAAACCATTCAATGGCAGGCATTCATGACAGACTATGAATGTTATTTTTAGACCATATCTAATGGATATAAACAAGTGAGACCTTACAAAGACCACAAGCTGGCACAGGAGGCACGAAGTTCTTAGCTTGTGCAGGCTGAACACTTTAGCCAGCATTCCACACAATTAATTAAATGACCATATTGAACTTTAGAAGTATGGTTGATAATCTCTGTTTTGACCTGCTGCCACATTATAAAAAGCTAATAAAAACTGTTCATCCTCTCACATACATTTTCGTAATGATTAGTCTAATTAGCAGTTTTAAACTGTTGAATATTGCAGGCCATAAACTAACGACATTTAAATAAGTTAAAGTGCACAGTCTGTTTTTCAGAAGCCTTCAAGGTCAGCAAATAAGGTCTTTATGTTCCAGCTATAAATTTTATTTTATTTTGATTTAAAAAACAGAGAGAGAGAGGCACAATTATCTTTGTTTAGCATTACCCCTGGCACTCTATTTCCATCACTTCATTTAAGCAAGTTTTCGCAGTCTTTTTACAGAGAGATACAAAAGTCAACTCCATAGGTTAAATACATACACTTATGTATATCATAGAATCATAGAAGGGTTTGGGTTGGAAGGGACCTCCAAAAGTCATCTAGTCCAACCCCCCTGCAGTGAGCCTGACCTTCAGTATCTCCAAGGACAGGATGTCAGCTACCTCCCTGGGCAACCTGTTCCAGTGTTCCACCACCCCCATGGTAAAGAACTTCCTCCTAACATCCAACCTCAATCTCCTCTTCACTAATTTCAAACCATTGTCCCTCAACCTATCACTCCAGGCCTTTGTAAACAGTCCTTGTACAGCCTTCTTGTAGGTCCCCTTCAGGTACTGGAGGGCCACTATTAGGTCTCCCTTGAGAATAACACAAACCTTTAAAAAATAATTGTTATGAAACACAGTTATCATTTTTGTCTTTAAATTAATCTTTAAAGCTTTTAACCTTTAATACTTACAAAAGAACTAGATAAATTACCCAGCTTATTTTGGGAAAGCCTATAAAATTCTGCATTATGAGATGTTCACTTGGTTTACGTGGCAGGAAATAAAGTGACTGAGAAAGTACCACTTCTAAGATGAAACATTAGTAACATGCCTTAAAGTTAACATTTAACTGCACATTCTGTAATAGAAAAAAGAAAGTAATAAAGATTACTGAAACAAATCCATGAGAATATTTCATTAACAACCACCTAAGACTACAGTGCCAAATTCCCTGAACTTTTTCAGCTGTTTTATAATCTTCATAGATCTAAAAGCCACCTCAGTATGATAAGGGAAGGACAATCTGTAGAAACAGCTAGAAGTGAGTGACTTCTCCGCTACCCAACTGGCCCAACACATGCTACCTCTGATGAGCAGCTTCCTCAGGTTTGAGGTATCTACAGGACAGATCCTGTAATCAAACTACCTGAGTGCTACACATGGACTGGCACTCAACTAGAATTTACTTCCACAGCCTTCTTTTTCTACTGAAGTTTAAAGCAATGTGACCAAAAAAAAAAGCGGTTTAACTTCCATTAATTCTATCTCAGATATACATATTTAATAATTTGCATTATTAAACAACACTTTTGTTTAATAATGTCATTAATAAATTATTTACTATTTTGCATTATTAAATAACATGCCTGAACAACGTGCATTAAATACGCAATCGTGGGTTGTGAGTGAAATCACTTCAGTTGTGTATCCAGCAAATTCCAAGGGAGCTAGGCGAAAATATGACCTTTCAGATAATAGCATGCAACTCCATCAACCAGCTTTATCATGTACTGCACTTCAAACTATCTGCACACGTGGTGAATCTAAAGAAAAGAAGAAAATAAATGCAAATCGTCTATTTCTTAGTTATATCTCTTACTTCATTAGAAGTCACGTTCAGACACGTGAAAAAATACTGCATGTGATAGTAATCCAGAAGTGAGGCACAGAAATTTCACCTGTGTAAAAGTTATTTATTTAAATGAAAGCCAAGGAACTATTTGACAAGTAAAATATATCTAATTCTTATCTTTGAGTTGACTCAACATAAAAGAAAGTTGGAAGCAAGTATGGAGAATATATCAATAGAATCTTCTTGAGCAACACACTGCTATTCATTTGGAGCCTACAGGAAACTCGGTAATTATTTTTAGTGTCAGGTGTTCTGAAATGTGGTTATGAATCACTACCAAATTTAAGTATTAAAACTTCGTCTTAAAGTCATACAACTCTCTGCCAAAGAAACAGTGTGGCAAGCAAAAAGAGAAATTTAAACACTTAACCCACTGTAGTTTTGCGTAGCACATACATAGCAACTACCCATCTGGAGAGATAACTGGAATAGAGAAATATTAAAGATTCCCCACTGTAAGTTTATTGTCAGGTACTTATCTACTCTGCCATTTTTTAAATATTTCTGAATGGAACTATTTATACCAGGGGCATTAACCTTTAACAGCTGAAAACAACCTACACAGGAAAGAAAAAGAAATAAACTCAACCCTTCAAAGCAGCATACAACTCCTCAATAACATTTTTTCTGCAAGTTCATGTACTGCTTTAGGCCATGAGTCTTACTGGATATAAACATCAGCTTTCACCTTCAGAACCACACCACGGCTCTGTCCTCAGGTCCAAATTGAAACGTATTTCACGGCCTGAATTTCATCCTGTGGGGATTATTAAACCACATTCCAAAACCACTGTAAATAGCATTTCAGTTTAGCATGATTGGCAATTCACTTAGGAAAGGCCCTCTACTACTTAAAAAAAACTATGTACTTTCGACATCCAGAAAGGACAGTTTTTACAGGTCAAGCTTCAGATCACTGGTAGCAAGCCTGAAAGCTTATATCAAAGGTATCTGCACCTTACCTACCTGTAAGTAAATAAAGAAGAGTTCAGCTTCTAATGTCATAGTGAACAAAGGGAACAACAATATTAAAAGCTCGTACCAACTCTTGGTTTAAATCAATATTTGCTCGGCCTGTTTACCCAACTACCTTTTATACAAGTAAATATCGACTTACATCTGAAGACTGACCCAAACCAATGTGACCTTCCTCCCAACACTCTTCTGCCACTCCATCAGTCCCTCCCTACAGCTAACACATCTTTGACATATTTTTCTGCTTTCTTTTCCAAACTCTCCACTTGCCACAGTGACCCTATCTCTGCCTGACCTATTACTGTTCTTACTCAGCTCTCCTTCTGCACACTTCCTATACTCATCATGCTGCTTCTGATTATTCTACAAGCTGTTTATGATCTTCCCATTCTAGTCTAGAATGACAAGTTGTCATACCTCAACCCTGCTTTGCTTTTTCAACACCATCCATCTCACAGTGCAATAATATCATACAAAAGTTTCCTCTTTGGGTCTTTAATCCCCCAAAAGCAAAGTTCCCCAGCAGAAAATCCCTGTTTGCTCACCAATGACCTCTTCACACCATGAGAGTGCATCTCTTCATTAGTGTTGTAGGCCTCCCTCACCATGCACATGACAGTGCCTTCTTACACTGCTGTGTGGCTGCATTAACAGCAAGATGCTCAACATCATCTTATCATTGGCTTGTGGATATTATCACAGGTTTGTGAAGGCTGAGCTCTCCTAGCTCTCTTTGAAGAAATCACAAAGCAGTGATGCTACCCAAAAGCCAGTGATACAACAAAATACCACATGGCCACTGATCTCTCATCCTTAGAAATCAGCAGCACAAGCCCCAACAGAAATTGATTCTAAGAAATCAAAACAGATTAATGAAGATAGAACACATGCAAACCAGAAGGGATGATTCAGCTGCTTTTATTAATTTATCTTTAGATGTATTTTTCTTTTAATTGTAACCAAGGGGCAAAATTAATCAGTATCTTAGCCAATCAAGGGTTGCAAGCAGCAATTAGCCTATTGAAAAATAAAATTACCAGAAGTTTGCACTACACATACTTGTGGAATAAGAGTTACATGGGGCCATACTTTCAAGCTCCAGAATGTCAGAAAATGAAATGGAAATAATCAAACCGATGTTTATATATAAGGGTTCAATTATTACTGTAATAAAGTTGTGCACTTCTTCATAGGGTACATTAAAGATTGTTAGCATTTACATCTCAGGGGTGACCTCATTGCTCTCTACAACTACCTGAAGGGTGGTTGTAGCCAGGAAGGGGTTGGTCTCTTCTCCCAGGCAACCAGGACCAGAACAAGAGGACACAGTCTCAGGCTGCACCAGGGGAAGTTTAGGCTCAAGGTGAGGAGAAAGTTCTTCACAGAGAGAGTCATTTGTCATTGCAATGTGCTGCCCAGGGAGGTGGTGAAGTCGCCATCCCTGGAGGTGTTCAAGAGGAGATTGAACGTGGCACTTGGTGCCATGGTCTAGTCATGAGGTCTGTGGAGACAGGTTAGACTTGATGATCTTTGAGGTTTCTTCCAACCTTGGTGATACTGTGATACTGTGATTTTAATAGCAGTAAATAAACCAAGCACACAGCAACAATGTTACACCTAAGAACGTTACACTTCCTTTTGGTACTAAATCTTAATTATCAACCAATAAAAAGACCACAGCCACTAAGTAAATAATGTATTTAAAAACATATTCTGCATGCAATTTGGCATTCAAAATAAAACCAAACAATACCATGAAGAAACAAACCAGAGATTCTTTGGAGCAGGTCCCTGGATAAATCAGGCTGGCCTAGGGGAGATTATGTAAAACCTCACTTAAAATACAATATCTTTTATTTCAAAGTTAACAAATCTCATCAAAACTTTTTGCTCCTTTCTTTTCAGAAAGTAAACAGGGCAATTTTTTGCAGCAAGAGCTTTATCAGAAATTAGTGGGAAGTAATTATTCACATGGCCTGCTTTTATTAGGAAATCAAAGGGGTTGTTTCTTAAAAATAATGATTTTTCCATCTTGAATTATTTTATGCAAGGAATACTTCTGCTTCTATACTTGTCAATTAGGTAGATGCATTCAATCAGTTGGAAAAGTATTTGATTAAGCCTATCTCCTTCACCATCCTTACAAAAGAGCTGAACACAATGAGAAATGATGAAAAACTACCAGTAAACAGAAACAATGAAATTCTTTGTACTCTATCTACAACCAAGATTAGAGTTATTAGAAATGCTGGAGAAGCTCTTTAAGTTATTTATCCCTTACTGAGCAGAGTAGAAAAGTTGATAAAGCAATTAAGGCAGCTTAGATGTTTCAGTTTGAGCCATGTTCCAAATTCATGCAGCAAGTTGCCTCCCTTCCACCTAAGTGTAACAGGGGAAGGAGACAAGGGTTGTTGGCTGTGATGTTGACTGTATCATTTCCCTGTATGCTGTTGGGTAATGCAATTGAAGTGCCTCAATACTACCAGCTTGTTGACCACTTCTGCCCAGGAATCATCTTTGGGCAGAGAAATTTCCACTGGAAGATAAAACAAAAAGTACCTGCCAGTAACAAAACACATAACTTGCTCATGATTTGTTGGTTTTTTGGGGTTTTTTGGATGAAGTACCACCCCTCAAAAAAGCCACTCTCTCTTTACAGACAGATAAAAATAAACTATCATTATTTAGAATAGAATATCTGCTTTGATGTCTTTGGCATCATTCACTGGACTTAGTTAAAATACTCAATTAGTAGGGAAAATAATTTTAGTGAAATGGACTAAGATGCGGATATTTTTGGTATTACAGGAGAACATGAAAGAGAAGGAATAGAATAGAATAGAATAGAATAGAATAGAATAGAATAGAATAGAATAGAATAGAATAGAATAGAATAGAATAGACCAGACCAGGTTGGAAGAGACCTTCAAGATCATCGCATGCAACCCATCAACCAATCCAACCCACCTAAACAACTAAACCATGGCACCAAGCACCCCATCAAGTCTCCTCCATATCAAAGAGAGACTTCCTATTCATTTATATTCTGAAATACTTCCAAATAATTCTGAAATAATTCCAATAATTCTGAAATACTTCCGAAACCCACCTGAAAGTTTTGCTTGATAGCATGTGAGTATTGTACATACAAGTAAGATTCAGATTTGAATGCAGAAGAGAGATCTAGCCATAAATAAGGGCAACACAACTGGTGAGGGGCTTGGAACACAAGCCCTCTGAGGAGAGGCTGAGGGAGCTGGGGTTGCTTAGCCTGGAGAGGAGGAGGCTCAGAGGAGATCTTATTGGATGCACCAGGGGAGGTTTAGGCTGGATGTTAGGAAGAAGTTCTTCACAGAGAGAGTGATTGGCCATTAGAATGGGCTGCCCAGGGAGGTGGTGGAGCCACCATCACTGGAAGTGTTTAAGAAGAGACTGGATGAGGTAGTTGGTGCCATGGTTTAGTTGATAAGATGGTGTTGATAAGAATGTGTTGGGTGATAAATTGGACCTGATCATCTCAAAAGTCTATTCTATTCTATTACTGCATAATACATAACTAAATAAAGAAATAAATCAGGCAAGTCTGAAAGCACTGCAAGACCTCTTCTAGTGTACAAGGGACATCTTCCAAATAAGGGTGAATTGCTTTGCCACAGTGCTTACAATACTAAAATTCCTCCTTTTTTTTTATGTAATATAAAGTTGCTGATCAATCTATTACCAACCTATTCAAAATATGCCCTCCTAGCTCCTCGACCTAGGAAGTACGAGCATGAAGAACCGCAAACTGTGAAGATTGAAGTTACAGTAGCATACAGATTAGGAAAGTAATTAGCTGCATAAAATATTTAGAGCACTGTCATTTGTATTGCTCATGAAGTTGGTGGTGGCACACTAATTTGTACCATATTCCCAGATGCTTCCAGGCACAGGCTGGGGAAGGATGGTTCTTTGTCATCTGCTTGCATCCAGTGCCATTGATTCACCTACTGTAGCCCCTGAGAGACGGAGTCATCCCTGTTTTGATTCCTGACCACTCCGGATTCTTGAGCCCAAGACTGGGTGAAAGGTATTATGGCAGAGATACTACATATGCCAGTTTCCACATAAAGGGAAGAGATAGTACAAGCACATTAAAAATGCTCCAATGTTCAAGTGGCTCTTGAGATGCCTCAACATACTGTAAATGTCACTCAATTGTGATCTAACAGGACAGAGCCCATGTAAATCGTTATTATTCCACCCTAATTAAACTAATACAAGTCTTCTAGCCATCACTAAAGCTTCTTACAATTTCAACATCTTTTCTAATCATTTGCAATTTACTTCAGTTGCAGCTGTGCAATAGAAAGAGGTAGAGGGAAGAATGACAAGACATTGCCTTACTTTTCCCCACCTTCTATATTCAAAAATGGCCAATTCACACTTGAAACAAACAACATTCACTAAGACTGTATGCTTCTTACTTTCTATTGAAGATACCAAACTCAGTGTTAAGAAGATTTTCTATTATACATAGTTTACTCTGTTTTTCTGGAGAGTATTCTCCTGGAGTTTCTGCTCTGCACAAAACAGAGAGACATGATTACTCTAGGGTGACTGATGTAGGGGCTGGAAGGGGTGGAAGATGTTTGTGTCTTCCTATATAGTGGGGGTAAGGAAAGAGGGGGGAGGAAACAGAGGGAGAGGTTGTGGATTCTTCCAATGTAAAATGATATAATTTAAATTTCTTTACCATGAGGGTGGTGAAACACTTGAACAGGTTGTCCAGAGAGGTAGTTGAGGCCCCATCCTTCAAGATATTGCTCAACAAGGAGCAACCTGATTTAGTGGAATATGTCCCTCCCCACTGCAGAGAGGTTCAGTATTCAGTACTCCTGAGGTTGGAAGGGACCTCAAAGATCATCGAGTCCAACCTGTCACCACAGACCTCCTGACTAGAGTAGAGAGGACACCACTGCCCACTGCAGTCCTGAACTGACGACCTTCCCATTAAGGGTCTTGTGCACTACCAACTGAGCCACCTGTCCCTCGACCTTTGGAGGTCCCTTCCAATGATTCTGGGATTTTAAATGAAACAAGAAAATGGCTGGGTTGGATGAACTACTTATATGTACACAAAATTCTATTTCTCATTCTTCCTGTATCTTCATGATTCTGCAGTATTATCTATTTACAGACTTCTGGCACATTCTGGAGAAGAGGAGACATTTCACCTCTACATCCCCACTTCCAGTTACACTGAATTACCTCCTTAAAAACAAGTAAAAATTAGATAGCTAAAATATGAATATATGAGAAACAAGGTTAAAAAAATCCAAACCTTGTCTGAGGATTTTTATAATCAAGCTGGCTATCATTTCAAAAAGCATAACACATGTCCATTATGAAAACTTACTTTTACTTAAGGGAAAAATACAGAATTGTTTTCACCAGGATGGGAAGTGATGCATGTAAGGGGCAGCTGTAACATTTCATAGAGAGCAGGTTTATCTTCAATGTCCTACATATGTGGGATTCAGCCTTGGGAGTGTGTCAAAATGGTAGATAAACATAACACTCCATGCAGCTTTTAACTACAAAAGTGGGATAGGGCTTCCTCATCCAATAACTCCCTCTTATCCACAACCCATTTTTTGTGCAGGACCTCAGTTCTTTCCAAAACATTTTCAGCGGTAGGACAAGGGACAATGGGGACAAGGAAAAATTTTTTCACTGTGAAGGTGACAAAACACTGGAATGGGCTCTGCCCAGAAGCTGTGGAGCTTTCTTCTCTGGAGACATTTGAAAGAGGGGCAGCTGAAGGGGGACCTCATCGCTCTCTACAACTACCTGAAGGGGCGATGTGAAGAGGCTGATGCTGGTCTCTTCTCACAGGTATCTAGTGACAGAACAAGAGGGAACAGCCTCAAGGTGCAACTGGGTAGGTTTAGACTGGACACTAGGAAAAAAAAAATTCAGGGAAAGAGTGGTCAGGCATTCAAATAGGATGCCCATAGAAGTGGTTGAGTCACCAATCCTGAATGTGTTTAAAGGCTGTTTGGATATGGTGCTTGAGGATACGGTTTAAGGATGGCCTTCATAGCATAGGGTTACTGCTGATCGTGAGGGTCTTCTCCAACCTGAATGTTTCTGTGATTTCTGTGAACACCCACCTGGACACATTCCTGTGTGACCTAACGTTCTGTGATTCTGTAATGCATGCAGCAGGCAATGCCATTATTTTGGTTTTGTGCTGCCTTTTAAAGTGTGTACTTAGCTACCAGATAAATAAACTTTTAAACTCCTACATTTTGTTTTATGTTATGTCTAGTTTTGCAGAGCCAAATAATAAAATAAAAGAAAGGTAAACATACTGAATGCTACTGATAAGAAAGATTGATTACTTCAGATTTGTCTTTGTGTTTACTGACAAAAGGCAGTGTGCAGTAGTAGCACACCAGGTTTGCTCTGGTTGAAAAATGCAGTCTAGCTGGCAGATTAACCATCTACAAAACGACTCCTTGCAGAGTGCAGTATGGCTTTTTGCACTCTAATATCTTATGCAGCAAATCTGCCTAAATTACATCTTTAATAAATCATTTAGTACTTACCACGTTCTGCTAATTATTTCAAAATACTGTAATCCTACATTATTTATATGTTAATTTTTTTTTATCCTAGAAGAACAATACTGCACACAGTGGATTGGTACCTTCAGTAAACAGCAATATGAAATATATACAACTACCAAGAGAAGCCACCATAATTATGTAGCAAAGCGCTCATTTAAGATTTGGATAAGGCTAAACATACAATGCATTCTACTGTGTGCCGCTAAGTATCCATATCCTTCAGACAACTAAAGGTGTGTGTGGGGGGAAA
Organism: Melanerpes formicivorus; assembly: GCF_026170545.1. Taxonomy (NCBI): domain Eukaryota; kingdom Metazoa; phylum Chordata; class Aves; order Piciformes; family Picidae; genus Melanerpes; species Melanerpes formicivorus. The sequence continues at coordinate 3,439,558 of NW_027142401.1, read as the reverse complement.
AAACCCAACAGAAGTCACAAAAATTAAGCTGCAAAAAATGTAAGGCAGATTTGTAACCACAATCAAGCCCGAACAATTACAGATTTCTAATGTAAAGATCATTCAAAATAAATGTAACTGATGGCTAAGCCTCACAGGGTGGAAGTCAAAGTAAACAGACAGTCCACTCAGAAAGTGTCTAGTGAATTGATTTAACAAGTTTAATGCGAGCATCAGTGTGGGGCTATTACTGATCGTAAGCTTTACTGATGTTATTTGTTCGCTTGGAAAAATACCGCTCTTTGGAATGAGCACATTAAGGCTAAAATTGCAGAGAAAACCCTATTACAACTTTATTGCTGGCAAATTGGAACCAAACCTTGTCTGTATATCAATTACTTAGAGTTACCACAGAGATAAATCCTTTTTTTTTTGTATAGGCTCAATCTTGAAGACAGTGATGAGAAAACTCCTTATTATACCCTACCAACATCACTAGGTTTTCTTAGCAATTTCAAGAAATTGTCAATTAAGTTCTTTTTATTAGGTTCCAAAAGCTGTTAAGTCAAACACAGATCTATCATAAGGCTTGTAACAGCATGTTATTTAGGCACATTTCAATGTCTCACTCTTTCATTATCTACCTACCCAAACCCTAATCAAAAGTTCTCATAAAGTGAAGGAGTTTTCAGTTCTCCCATCTCAAGGTTCAGATAAATTCAGGGCAAGTGAGCTCCCATTTCTTGTAACTGGTCATATAAGAAATGCCCATTAAGTGAGTAGAAATATCATTATTTTGATGGCTTTAGATACTAATACAGTTGTTCACAAGATCATTAATGCTGAATGACACACTGCTGTGTAATTGCACAGGGTAGTTAAAGCAATAATATTTACAAAGTCTGACAAATATTAGCACAAATGCACAGATTTTTATGTGCCTTGCTGCCTGGCAGGGTTTCCTTTAAGACAAATTACTACCTCTAAAAATGAGTTTATAAGGGAAGTTGCTGTACAGATCCCAGAGCTGCAACACTGAAATGGGCTGTACTCCTTGTTCCCTGAGCCGTGAGAAGCTAAACTCTTTGTAGGGCTGATGCTTACAAGTCCCAGGAAGAGTAAAGACTTAGTTATTGCATATAGGAACAGCACAGCAAAGAGCCAAACCGGTCAGCAATCAAAACAGCTGCTTACCTGATGGCCCAGTCAGACACCGAGTGCAGGAGGGAAAGGAAAATGGAAGACATAATTTTGACGAAGAACTATGGCTAGTAAGTAGTATTTCAATACTTCTATAGTATTTACACTGTAAAGTAGCTTTAAAAATGTTAAAACAGAGGCACCTGGTAATGCACAATCCAAATTTATTAATAAAGGGAAATTTATGTTCCTCTATCTGACTGTTCCATCATTTGAAAGAAACTGGAGAGCATTTTGCACTCTTCTAGTTGGTTTCAACAAACTGATGATCAGGGATGCTTATTTTTTTGACTAGCAAGAGCAACATGTTATAAGCCCACATAAATCTGAATGTTAAAAATGCTAATCAGATGTGTTAAAGCTAAATGGATAGCTCTAGTGGCTAGAATCAAGAATGTCTTAAGATAAATCACCATGTTGCAAGACAGAAAACAAGACGACCCCCAAAGTTACAACATAGTCTTCTGTGCTCCAATATTCCCTTTATTTTTTTTGCTTCAATGGCTGGTTTCCTGCACACTCATCCCAATTCTTTCTATAGCATCCTGACTAGCTGGTCACAGGCTAACGACATTTGAAGTGGAAGAAGGTCAAAGCTATCATTACAGTGGTGACAACCAATCACAGTTAAAAAAAAAAAGAAGGAAGTTTTATTTATTACACTTAATATATGAAACCTTTGCTGGGGAATATAATTGTACTGTCACTACACACCAGAGATTTTTAATCCCCAATCATTCCAACATATTTTACAGTTCATTACCTTTTCAGTTAGATATTGCAGGAAAGACTCTCCTGAGTCTACACAAAAGCCTTTAAAAAAAAATCTAGTATTTTTACTCTCATATTTCATCTATGTGAAATAATGGATGACGAATTTCAGTGAAGAAAAATAAACATGTTCTGCATGAGGTTAGTGAAGAATTAAAAAAAACACACCAAACAACAAACAAAAATAGTCAAAATATTTTGCTAAAGTTTTAAAAAGGTTTAACATTTTGTTCACCAAGCCATAAAACACCACTAAGATGTTTATAAGAACTTGGGTATAGTACCCAAGTTAGCATTGTCTTAGCTAAACAAGATGGACTACGTATCTCCCCAATAACACACAGCGCACTAACAAAGAAATACCAAGTTAGGTTGCCTCTAGGAATGGATTTCCTCTTATGAGACTCCTAAGTTCATGCAAGTGTTACTGTGAAAAGGTAGGGAATTGTATCACTGTGACTTTTAGTCTGTAAAAATCAATCACATAAGGTGATTTTTTTTCATATAATATAGCTCAAGCATTACTCTGTATTCATAGTATCAGTCAGGGTTGGAAGGGACCACAAGGATCATCTAGTTACAACCCCCTTGCCATGGGCAGGGCAGGGACACCCCACACTAGATCAGGCTGGCCAGTGCCTCATCCAGCCTGGTCTTATAACACCTCCACAGACGGGGCCTCAACCACCTCCCTGGACAACCCATTCCAAGGCTTCACCACTCTCATGGTGAAGAATCTCCTCCTCACCTCCAGCCTAAATCTCCCCACCTCCAGCTTCATTCCATTCCCCCTAGTCCTATCACTACCTGAGATCCTGAGAAGTCCTTCCCCAGCCTTCTTGTAGGCCCCCTTCAGATACTGGAAGGCCACAATTAGGTCCCCTCGGAGCCTTCTCCAGACTGAACAGCCCCAGCTCCTTCAGTCTGTCCTCATAGGAGAGGTGCTCCAGCCCTCTGATCATCCTCATGAGCCTTCTCTGGACACCTTCCAGCATGTCCATAACCCTCTTGTACTAGGGGCTCCAGAACTGGATGCAGTACTCCAGGTGGGGTCTCACCAGAGCTGAGTAGAGGGGGAGGATCACCTCCCTTGACCCGCTGGCCACACTTCTCTTGATGCAGCCCAGGATCTGATTAGCTTACCGGGCTGCAACTGCACATTGAGAGCTCATGTTGAGCTTCTCATCCACCAGCACCCCAGAGTATTGACTCTGTATTACTCACAGCTCAAGCATTACTCTGTATTGACTGGATATGCTCCAGTCTTCAAAACAAAAAAAGGCACTCAAAACTAAGGAGGTTGCCTGGTAAACTAAAGCACAATATAAAAATACAATTTTGCACCCTAATATTTTGGTTTTGTTTTGTTTATAAATTGGTAAAGTAGGTCATAAAATCTGAGAATTATTTTGGTTGGAAGGGACCTCTAAAAGCCACCTAGTCCAACCCCCAGCAGTGAGCAGGGATGTCCTCCATTAGATCAGGTTGCTCAAAATCCTTTTGAGCCTGACCTTAAGTATCTTGAGGGATGGAGCCTCAACTGCCTCCTTGGGCAATCTGTCCAAGTATTCCACTGCCCTCATGGTAAAGGACTTCCTCCTAATGTCCAACCTCAGTCTACTCTTCTCTAATTTCAAACCACTGCCGCCCATCCTATCACTACAGACCTTCATAGACTGTCCCTCTCCAGCCTTCTTGTAGCCGCCTGGAAGGCTGCTATGAGGTGTCCCCCGAGTCTTCTCTTCTTCAGGCTGAACAGTCAAGAAAGTATTACACTTATGGAGATAGATCTGGTTTTCTCTAACTTCTCTTTCATTTGGGAATTCATTACAATCTCCACCATGCAATAAATAAATCCAAAAATATTGTAAAAAAGTAACTCCATCCAATCATGACATACAGCAAGGAAATCTCTGACTTCCCTACATGAGACTTCACCAATATGTCAAAAAGTAAATCTAAACACATCACTGTCTTCTGTAAGAGCTTGAGAAAAAGTCTGTTTGCATTCTAATCAAATACAATTACATTTCTTCAGTGCCAAAGATGGGAAAAAAACCCACAGTTTGGGATCTGTCAAAATGAAGTGAGGGGAAGAGGGGAGAAATGGCAATGAATGACCAAAATAACATTTACCTTTTTTCCTTATTATTTCTTTTTCTTAAGTTTTGTGCAATTTGTAAACACTGTAAAATTAATGTGGTCTAAATCTTGAGTCTATCTCATTCTACAAAATTTGTATGGGGGGGGTGGAGAGAGAATATAAAAACGATGGTATTGGGTGTTAGGTTGGACTCGATGATCTCGAAGGTCTTTGCCAACCTGGTTAATTCTATTCGATTCTAATTCTCTTCTAAATTCAAATTGGTACACACAAAAAAAGAGTGCTTAGTCTAGCAGACAAGATATAATAAACAAAAAGAAAACGGCAAATATCAGTGTAAAACTACAGAAGGATGGAATCAATGTAACTAGAACAAAAAAAAATGTAACCAGCAATTATGAAATCCTCACTGTTTTCCACCATATTTTCTTCAAGGCCAGTTAAAGCAAAATCAGTGGAATTTATGCTGACACAAGCAGATGCAACACAATATGTTCTTTGCTTTGAAGAATCATTCAGAAACCTTATTCTTGCAGAAACCAGACACCACACAAAAAAGGATTTTCAGGGGAGAAGAAAAAGCATCAATTTGGCTTGCCAGGCAACCTTGAGATATCATTTAAAAAATAGCAATAATTTTATAAAAAAAAATCTGAAGTAGAATCCTTGAAAACTTGACCCACTGAACATAGTTTTCTATTTTCTTTGGCAATGGAAGGTCTGGCCATAATTGGCCATTAGTGTCACAGAACCCGGATTTTGCTTGATGGTTGATCATTCCTGAAAGACCACTGAAAAGAATTTTGGCTATCAGAAGTCTCAGCATAGAGATGAGATCCAGATTGCCAGTATTAGCTAGTCCATGAACTTCTCACAGTATTTCACTAATTTTCAGTGAAAGTATTCCATATTCATGCTGATGTAAATATGAAAGAGCTAGAAGAGCACAAGTGCCCCAGCTGGAGTTTCACTAAGATTCATCACCTACAACGGAGGGCTTATCCGCTTGAATCTAGTTGGCATGACATAAACCATCCATGATTAAACTGTCACTGCTGGTGAAGTTCTGATTAATCAGCAGGTTGAGAAAGTAGCCTAAAATGAGGAAGGGTGAAAGGCATTTGAGGAAATTTTGCACTTAACTCTCAAAATCTTTACACAAGGCTCTAATGTGAGACACTAGAAGTATGAAGGAACTCAGCGCTCAGAAGACAAGTGCAGATTTGTCATAAGTAGAAATTTAAGGCAGACTTTCCCTCTTCAGCTCTGCATTCTCCTTTCACAAAATACGAGGCTTCCAGATGCTTAATGAGATTATTTACTTCCCTTCACCTGCAGTTCCATCACCTAAAAGTTGGAAATTTTTACCCACTTACCTATGACTGGAATAGGTTACAGGACAAGCAATTGGACATCCATTTGCTACACATCAAAAAGAAAGAAAAACATTTTTTCTTGCAAAAGATGAGGTCCACAATAGATTGTAACCTTTTTTTTTTCATAGCACATGTAATAGTTTTTATGAGCTTGAACAGCTATCTCTGAAACCAGAGCATCTGGCACTGCAGGATGGGGTGCGTGTGCTCACGAGGCCAAGGTGCACGTGCTCATGTGGCTAGGGTTATAAACAAAAGTTCAATTCTCTTATTCATTTCAACTTCTATATCTATGTATTTTCCTCTTGTGCTTTAAGCACTTTGAGAATACTAGCATCCATTTATGCAAGCACATCAGACTGTAGTAACTTAAACAACATTCTTAACAAAGGAGAGAAGTCATCTCTCCCTAATTTCCAGAAGACGAGGTTCAAGCAGAAGACGAGGCTCAAGCAGAAGACTTTTTCACTAGTAAACCTGTCTATGTTGCTTGAGGTTTATTTGATTTTTAAAAGTAGTTTTATTGAATAGACAGACAAGCTGTATGTTTGTTTGGTTGTTTTTTCTTTAAGAGAATGAAGTATCATTGGGGGGCACTGAATATAACAACAAAAGAATGATCACGAATGTGCAAATTTCTGTAGGTACTGTCTTGGAACCACAGAAATATCTTCTCTTTTTACAATTAAAATGCACAATATACATTTTCTGCAACTACATTGGCAGAAAGATGAGTAAATAAGAACTCAAAAATGAATATTTGGTAATATTTGGTTAATATACATGAACTCTAAAATAGGAACCATTTAAAGATATGCCTTGGTAAAAGAAAACTATTTGTTAGTTTGCCACCTAGTTTATCTTCCCTTTTTTTGCTCCTTCCAATCTGTTTCCTTCTTTTACACTTTCACCTGTTAGCAGCAATTTCAGCCATCCAGCATTATGATGATAGATAAAAAAAACCTGCAGAGTTTCTATCCCAATAAAAGACTGGACCATTTAAAACTAGCATAAAAAGGCAGATTTTTCAAGTATGAGCAGACTGCAAAATTATTTTCATCTTTTACTTAAAAACCTTGGGTCAGTAGATAAATGCTAAAGCCAGACTTACTTAACGCTTTAAAACTGTTTTCGTGTTGCATCAGTATGTATGTCTAGAACCTTGCTTAAGAAAACTATTCACCATGCAAAGTTTTAAATGCACAGTATCAAAGAATAATTTTTTGACATTTTGATTCATACAAGCTTATAAAGCTCCAAGACAACACAGTTTAATTATAAAACATATTTCTACTGCCTTAGTCATGCCAATTAAATTTGATTGGATACTTTCTTTATTCAACAAGCCCCTTTCATGTCATTTTAATTTACTGTCAAAGCAGCCTGAATATTGGAAACTAAATTATTTACTACAGCCCATAAGCCAATAATGTTCCATTTGTCTCGTACAGAGGGAGACTAGACTAACAAGATTATTAAGGACATTACTTGTAATAGCGAATGTCCTTCACTTTATTTGAGCTTCATGCTGTGCTTTCAGAGATCATACTTCAAAAGAGCTCCATTTCATTCCATCACAGAACCTCTGATATAAATTATTCTTTGCTAGCTTTATAATACTCTGATCATAGAGAAACTAGGCCCAGTCTTGTTGGCTAAAAACAGAGGCTTCTTTTCTAAGATAACGACATAGTTTATTTCTCCTACAAACCTTTGATGCACTCCCTTGTGCCAATAACGCAGAACAGGGAGAAATCAGCTGAATTTATCATACAATGATAACAGCTCAGAGATTTAACTCACAAAGGCTTTGGTTGTCTTTGCAATGATTTCAACCCAAATTCTGCAATCTAAATGCATGTGGTTAAAATCAGTCTTGTAAGTCCTTAAAAACACCATGTAGGGAGCGCAATAAACGTAATGCAGAACAGAGTTCAGGAAATCAACATATCTAGCATTTCATGAAAAGAGACTGGGAAAATAGAATACAAATTGTCTCACATATAATCCTGTCATAGAGACTGATAAATTGATAAAAGATCACAAACAGAAAAGACTGAAAAAATAATAAGCTGAGGAAGGTAATTCTTGACCTAATGTTAGACCCACGCTTTGCCTTTTTGTTATGACTCAAGTTAGCAAGACTTTTAAATAGATTAGTAACTCAAAGCAAATGAATAATCTTCTTTAAATCAAGAGAGCTGCTTACATGCCTGATGTTAAGCACATATTCAGATCTTCTTAATTGAGAAGATTTGTTATTTATGATACTGAAAAGTATTTCAAAGACAAAAAAAAAAATAGCTGTAGAAAGGTTTTGGAAATAATGACTAGGAAAACCCTTTAGAAAAAGACAGCATATGGGAAAAACCCTCCTTTGAGAACACTGGAAGACAGGTAGAACATAGAATAATTCCTTTAGCCTCACATAGACACAGAAGAAAAACAATCACCCTTGCACAATGTACTGTAGGCTGAATTTCAGCTAGCAGTGTTAAGGGGGAAGATAAGCAATTATTAAATCCTAGCCCAGTTTCTTCTGCATATAACTCTGACTATCCTGAGTTAAGGAGATAAACTTGAAACAGTTGTGGGAAAAAACCTTACCATATAGCTTAGGGACAGTTATGTAAGTCTTGACTACTTGCTAGCACTTATGAAAACTGCTATTATGTAGAGTTTGCTCTTTTCATCCATTTTGACCACCTTTTGTTTTTATGTACATGTACAATGCAATGTGATAGGTCTGAAAGAGGGAGAAGACACAAAGATACAAGCCTCTTCTTATCTGTTAAGAATATAGTACAATAGCCAGATAATCTTTTAAAAATCTTAAATACCTTGGAAACATTTAGATAAAGTCGGGTCAAGGCTAAATTTCTTAATTGAATCTATTAAGGATGGACTTTCACCAGTATTTCTGTATGTCTTTGAGGTTACCTGGTCAGGATATTCACAAGTCAGGAACTTTTAAACAAAACGCACCAAAAAAGTTCCTGAATGTGCAGAACTAAAAAGAAGGGAAAAAACAGAGGCAGTGTTTTATTGACAAAAGCACTTTCTCACAATGGAGGAGGGCATAAGGTGATAATTTAGTGTTCCAGCACAGATTTACTGGATAATGGCCAAATATTGCCAAGCAAACACAGCTGTAATGTTTATGTTAAAAACAACAGGCTCTGACAGCAGTCAGGCATTCTATCCTTCAAGTACTGAAAAGAAATTGTTTCTTTTCACATAATGGAGATTGCTAAAGTGTAACATGACAGAAAACTCTGAGAAAACCGTGTCCTGCTTCTAAGCAGGACTTCTTGCCGTTTTGAGTGCCTTGTAAAGACAATCCCATTCACTATCATCACTTAATGATGATAACGAAATCAGAATTCAATGTTAGAAGTAATGCTACTAGTAATACTACTGCTGTTAATGTACAAATCTATAAGAAAAGAGAAAAGTTTTAGGTTTTTTATATATTCAAGGCCATTTGGAGTCTTTTTTACAAACCTGGATTGGAACTGCCTATATTATAAACAGTGCTCCTGACAACTGAGCAGAAATTTGTCTTTAAATAGGGGGGGGCGGGCGGACACACTTTATCAAAATGAGAATTGCAGAGTTTGATTCTACAAAATCAGATAAAGGCAACAAACTTTTATTCTCTGTGGCACCTCTATTTCAGATTATCTGCCTTACTACAAACTTATTGGAAGATATAAAATAAAAAAGGACTCAATGGGCCAGATAAGGAAAAAGTCTTACAGTACTGTTTCTATATTGAAATGTACTTTGTGATTCTACCACATTTAAGAACGTTTATGAATGTTTAAATAAGGATTTTTCTGAACACAGAAAATTTCTTAAGATAGACAATCTTAAAAATGAGTCAGATTACAGAATTAGTATTAGGCATTTTGAGACACCATTACCAACAGCTGTTAAATCTGGCTGTACCTCTACATGATAAAAACTCATACTCATACTCAATAGAAACCTTTGAGAAGGTGCTATCTATCAGTTACACACACAGGACGAAATGTTTCCCACCTCAGCTATAAAAAGCGAAAGAAAAATGAGCAATTAAAAGAAAAACCAAAACCCACCACACAACAACCCAACCAAACACAAAACCCTCCACCCTGAATTCCGAGGATAAATCCCATAACGTCCATGTAATTTTGTATGAATCAACAGCGTAAATTGTAAACGTTAAGCTGAGTCTTACAAGCAGTAATCCTTGTGTGCCTCCTGAATTGTCACCACTTTGTCTTCAGATCACTAATATCTTTGTAGCTCATGAGTTGATCAATGTTTTAATCCCTTTTTTTAAAAGAATTTTTAAATTAAATGTGCTAAGAACACCTAAGAGATTTCCTACTTTCTGCAGGAAAAAGCACAAATGCAGTACTGATAAAAAAAAAACCACCATGAAATATGTATTGCACTCCTATATAAGACACATTAAATATGTCTATTAATTCATGCAAGCTCCATTTCAGTATTTTATGCATGTATGTATCTAATTAAACACAGATATACATTAATGTATGCACTACTGTATATGTAATAGAGGCATGAACACAACGCATTAAAATAGACTATATTGAGAGGAGTCATCAAGGTTCAGCTTAGCTATTTTTTCCCCTGGGAAAACACATATATGTGTAACAAATTAATATGGTCCCTGTGCATATATATTTATGTACACACACACATATATGTAGCATAGAATGGCTTAGGTTGGAAGGGATCTTAGAGATCATCTACTCCAACCTCCCCACCATGGGCAGGAATGCCTCACAACTAGATTAAGCTGCTCAAGACCTCATCCAACCTGGCCTCGAACACCGCCAGGGAGGAGGCATCCACAACCTCAGGTACCCTCAAGACACACATAATAGGACTTGGAACTCCACCAAGGGAATTTTGTAATCCAGCCTCCTAGGTTTTATCCCAAATCTTTATTTCATATGGGATGAGATGACCACTTATGGGATGGGAGACCTCATTGCTCTCTACAACTACCTGAAGGTGGATTGTAGCCAGGAGGGAGTTGTTCTCTTCTCTCAAGCAACCAGCACCAGAACAAGAGGACACAGTCTCAAGCTGTGCCAGGGGAAGTTTAGGCTTGAGGTGAGGAGAAAGTTCTTCACTGAGAGAGCTGTTCGCCATTGGAATGGGCTGCCCAAGGAGGTGGTGGAGTCATCATCCCTGGAGGTGTTCAAGAGGGGACTGGACGTGGCACTTAGTGCCACGGTCTAGTAGGTCTTGGGTGACAGGTTGGACTCCATGATCTTTGAGGTCTCTTCCAACCTTGGTGATACTGTGAAAACACTTCCATTTTTATCTTTACATAGGAAGATTTGGGGGGATGGGGGGGTGGAGAGTGATGTTTATAAACAGCAAAGCTCAAATAATTCAATGACAAATTAGCCCTTGTAAAGCTACAGAGAAAGATGTTCAACAAGTAGTTTCACGATACTTTCCTCGATTTCTGTTACAGATATATTCGCATTAAAAGACAAAAAGGATTAATTCCTTAACATTTCTGTATATAAAAAAAAAAAATATGTGCATAAACTAATGTGTTGTTTTTTTCCCTGATTGAACTTTATACACCATGTTCCATTTTGACTGAAACAGTGAAATAACTAGCATGTTGCCTCTCTGAAGCCGAAAGCAATTTCCTTTTCTAATTTTAGTTATGCAAAGCCTATGGGCATCATCAGCATTTAGTAATTAGTTTTATAATTACTGCTGTTTTGCTCACTGTCATTCAATTTTTCTTACAACATGGTCTGGGATTGAAACATCCCACATCCACAGCTGTGTAAATTGCCATCCATTTATAAGACAAAAAAAGTAACATTCAACGTACATCATTATTCAGTCAAGAATGCGTTATTGGTACTTAGGTGATGCTTTGAGTACATAAGCTGCCCAGTAAAACACAAAGAAAAATATAATTCCAATGCTCAGTAAATGCTATATAATACAGGAAATGAGGGGAAAATCCAAATTCAGAATAAAAGAATTTCCATTAAAGAGCATTTCGGTCTATAACTGATAAAAACACCTATTCCAAACATGGAAACAAAATAAAGCTCCTCTTAAAAAAAAAATAAATAAATATGGTAATGAGCTGAAAAGCAACTGAATTCTGATGTGCTGATGATGTAATTTGGACATTATTTTTACAAGAATTTGTAGTCTGGCAACTAACAACAGAGACATCCAAGCTAGAATTGCCTATTGATACAGTGTCAATCTCTTTAGACATGATATTACAAAATGTGGGCTACTTAATTTTATCAATCCTGAAAACACAAATGGGCTTTGGTATGACATATTTATCTCAATACAACAATTTGGCTTAATGATGTTATGCCCAGCAAAATTAAAGAGATTGACTAGAATTCTTGCATCACTGTTTCACAGACATTGTTTCAAGATTTAATTTTTGTATTCCAATTTCTAATTCAGCAGAAGTACAATCTCCCTGAGAGCCACAACCCAGGGCGGGGGATCTGTCCCTAGGGTCTGTCAGAAAATCTTTAACAAAAACAGGAAGTATATCTCTGAAGGACTGATGCCTACACACCATGCTAATAACTGGCTTTCATCCTTTCTGAATTGTTTTGTGTTTCTTCTTTTATGAAGGCAGAACAATTCAAATTGACAAAGGAAGGGGTTTGAGGTTTTCTGCTAGGCTTTTTTTTTGGTGTTCATGTTGGTTTTTCTTTAACTTGATACATAAAAATCCTTGTGTAGACAATTATCGTTAACAACTCCACCTCCCTTCCTAAATAAATAAAGGAACCTTATTGTGCATGATCTTGGAGTAGCAAAAATAATTTCCATTTTGAACCCCTGAAAACAAATCAGCAGTTTGGAGATTATCTGGCTACATGCAACTACATCACTCCTTCAGAAAGCAAAAAACCAACCAACCAAACAAAAACCAACACAAAAAAGCCAACAAAAAAACCAACACACACACAAAAGCCCAAACAAAAAACAACCAACCAAACCAAACACAACCCACCAAACATAAAACCTCCCAGAACCCAACCAACCAACAGCAACCCACCCAAAACCCACCAAAACACCTCACAACCAAAATCAAACAACAAGAAGGAAAAAAATCAACACAAAAGGCAGAAAAATCCACAACAAGCCAAAAGAAAAACCCTAACCCACAACACACCAAAAAGACCAAGCCACCCAGAAATCCTAACACAAAAATGGGGGAAATCCAAATTTATGCATCTGTGCCTCAGATGTTTTGAACACAATTAATAAAACACATTGATCCACAGGCAAAGCTTTTTTCCATCTTTGATACACTTACTGAAATACTGCAGGAAACACACCTGAGTATTTGTATGCCACGCCAGATGATTTCTAACAAAAGGACTGAAGTATTTTCTTCATTGACGCACCATTCGGGATAGATGAAAAATGTTTCCTAGCCCATGCCTTCCACTGACTTGAATGAAATGCCACACAGCATTTCAAAGCAAGCTGTAAAATGTCCCCTGCATGTATGTTTGTTTTTTTTTCAGGATACCTACTACTCATCTACAGTAATATCATTAGAGGAAGATATTTTAGAAGCTGGAGAAACTGATTAACTGGAATTTATTCAGGTGTGAAAAGCTAGCAGAGGGTGTTGAGCTAACTGCACTCCTAACAGGGAGAGCTGCTTTGGGAATTCTGAATCTGTAAGTCCAAGGGCCTGAAAAAATATCTTTTTGGATGGACCCAGTAAAACACTGCAAAGGAGGAAGAGAGTATTCACTATGGAAGAAACGCTGTCTGACGGATGGAGCAGATAACATAAGTTAGTAGCTGTAACACTGTATTTTTTTGCTAGCTTTTGAATACATTCTGCAATAACAAGTGCAAAGTATTTTGAGATCTTCAAATTACAGTTCCCATATAAATGTGAAGAAGTAATATTGTACATTCCAGAAACCTCTTCATTCATAAAATATTCCTGGCCATATGTCTGTAAACTAATAGCAATCACCAAAATTGCATGAAACATGGCACAAAGAAGTGTGAAAAATAACACATGACATAGATCTGATACATCTTCAGGGAGAAGTTTCAGGGGGAAACACTCTGATGTTAGTAACATTCAGTGGCTATCAGAAATTTATTTCTTTTCATTTTGTCAGTGCCTATTAATCCCAGCTATACTGACAGTCAAAGGTTAAAAAAGGGAATAAATTAACATTATTGTCAATCATTACATACAGAAGAATAATTAACTCAGTATGTTTATTTATATACTTTTGCTACTTGATTAAATGAATGACTGATGACAGGTTCCTTGTTTTCTTTTCCTTCTTTTTGTCAGTATAAATGATCAGTATGAAACTAAACAGAGGCATTAAACTGAAATTGTTAGAAGCATAAAATAGACTACAGATGGATTCAGATGATTTCAACTTTCTTGTTACTCTAGTGCAGCTGACTAACATGCATTTTTATTTATATGTAGGCAAAAAAATAATCCATTAGTAACAGAAATAATCTGCAACCTGACTTTCAAATATTCTCTATTAATATTTAGGTTTTCCTCTTTTTAAAAACAAAAGAGTGGTTTAAAAGCTCTGTAGAGAAATCGTGCAAACAAATGCAGTTACCCAATTTATTCTTTGATAACTCACTGCTACCAGTGTGTGCAAAGATGCCCAAGCATTCTTAAATGCTGGGTAGTGTTTTGGGTAACACAAACCTAGATAACAGTTTTGAGGAATAAACCAGGGCAAAAATGGGTATGGTGAATTGAAATAAATAAATAAATAATCAACATTTAGGTAAATTGAGATGAGGGATAGAAAGTAACAGAAAGTCAATTCTCTCTTCAGTTTGCCTGTAAGAGTACATCCCCTCTCTCCCAGCAGCCTGCTGCCAGGCAAGTCAGTGGTGAACGAAACCATTTTCAGGACCCGAGGTTTTTCTTTTCTTCCTCTCTTCATAAACAAGAGAAGCAAGACCTAAAGTTCTGATATTGCTCACCTTAACGTAGCATAGAAATGCACAAATTGCTCCGTGTTTTTGAGGACAGATGAAAACCCAAGCCTCTGAAGTAAGGACAAACAAGAGTTTCCCCTGAGCTGACCAAAGGTTGCTGGCTAGGCTAGGAAAGTTAACTGAATGCAACTGCATTTTTGGAAAGTTAAAGGAATTGACCCAGAAGTCTGAGGAGACAGCTTTTGTATGGGCTAAAAGAAAGTAAAATATCTCTCTCCCATAGCAATTCACAGTGGTAAATGGCTGACAGCTTGAAAGCTTTGTCTGTTACTTACAGAATTTACTGTTCAGAACACAAACTGAAGGAAGTCACCAGCAAAATCCGCAGCTTCGTTTACACTTGTAAAGAAACTACCTGACTGAAAAAGGCAGTTTGTTTCTGAAAGTCAAGGTTTATATCTTTTTGTTAGTTGGAAACACTAGACAGCTGAACCCAAATCACAAAGATAACCTGTGTCCACTTAACTCTAATTTTAAACTAAAGGAAGTCTGAATTCAAAAGGAGCTATTTTCTACCAATTGCCATACAGATTTTGGCTCCAGTTACTGTGCTGTCTTAGAAAGTGAGTTCGTTTTCCATGCAGAGCTCTAGCTTCTGTGCACCACAGTACTAGGATTCTGAAGATGTGTTTAGAGGTGACTGGGTCTGGGTGGAAGGCAGCCTTTTGCGCACGCTTAGCAAGGATCTCCCGATCTCTCTCGGCTCAGTTGTGCTCTGGTTTCTCTTATCCAGATCAGAGAATCACAGAACATTAGGGGTTAGAAGGGACCTTGAAAGGATCATCTAGTTCAACGCCCCCTGCCAGAGTAGGATTGCCTAAAGTAGGCCACAGAGGAAACAGGTGGGTTTTGAATGTCTCCAGAGAAGAAGACTCCACAACCTCCCTGGGCAGCCTGTTCCAGTGTTCTGACACCCTCACAGTAAAAAAGTTTTTCCTTACGTACAGGTAGAACTTCCTATACTCTGTCTTGCCCCCATTGCCCCTTGTCCTATCACTGGACATCACTGAGAAGAGTCTGGCTCCATCCTCCCAAACCTCTTCAAGTCTTCATTAACATGAAAGAGGTCACCCCTCAGTCTCTTCCAAGCAATAAAGCCCCAGCTCCTCCAACCTTTTCTCATAAGGGAGACGTTCCATACCTTTAATCATCTTTGTGGCTCTGTAGTGGACTCTTTCAAGTAGTCCCTTGTTCTTCTTGAACTGAGGGGCCCAGAACTAACTGGACACACTATTCCAGAGGCAGCCTCACTGTGGCAGAGTAGAGGGGGGAGATAATCTCTCTCAACCCACTAACCACACTCCTCCTAATACACCCCAAGATACCCCCAGATCCCTTTCCACTGTGCTGCTCTGTAACAGGCCAGTCCCCAACATATACTGGCAACATACAGTTGTTTTTTTCCAACACAGCAATGCCAGTTGTCTGAATAAGACAGTTATCAGACTAGAAGGTGGCAAAAGGAACAATTTGGACAAACTTGGACTGATGTTTGTTTCCAGAGATATTCCAAATCGAGGAGGCAAGCTAACACTGCCATCGCAGCCCATTCAACATACTAACTATGAAAGCCACTTTCCTCAGAAGATTAATTCCCCAAGCTCACCTTGCAGTGCCTGCTCTCTACATTCAGCTCTCTGTAGCACAGCCTAATCATACTGAAATAATTAGGTCACTGTAACAAAATACAAACCAAGTGTAACCTTCAGCATTCACCATTACTCGCAAGAATCTACCTCTTGACATTGTTCAATTCTTATCAGCAAAAGGAATCCAGAAACACTACAATGAGAAACTTGTATTAATTTCCAAAGTTTGGTGCTTTTTTAAAGGATAAAAAAAAAAGCTACTTGCATTATATCAAAATGCACAGCAAACATATATCACAGGGACAAATGAAATAATAGCACACTGGAATAGACACTGCAGTTTTTACTTTAGGCTCCTCTGACACTGTTACTGAAATCTTGTGCTCACCTGTGGCTCCCTCCAGTCTGAAAGTATGTTAGAAAATTGGATATGACTCAAATAAGAGCTACAAGAGTGATTAAACTTCTGAAAGTCATTCCCTATGGTGAAAGACTAAGAAAGCTCGATTTATTTAGTTACTGCAAAGAAGGTTAAGAGGATCACAATACCTACATGTGGAAGAGATTTCTGACAGTAGGCAGCTCATTAATCTAGTGAAAAAGGCATAACAAGATCCAGGGCTTGGAAGCTGAAGCCAAAATAAGGCTACACATAAGGCATATCTTTTTCCACAGTGACAATAATTAACTGTTGAAACAATCTGCCCAGGGATGCAGTTGATTCTTCAGCATTTAAATGCTTTACATCAACAATAGATACTTTCCACAGAGATAAACCTGTATCACAGATACAGAAAACACTGGATGAGTTTCTCTGTACGGGTCTGCAAGAAATCAGACTGGATGCTTACTGCAGCTGTACAACATTGTACCTCAACAAAACTGTTCTGCAAGAGCTCTACACTTCAAGAGGCAATCATCTCATGACCATCGCATCTATCCTTTGTGTGCAATTCAGATCAGACTCAAGGGAGGCGGTCTCCAAAATTCATCTTCCCGTCTGGCAGGTGAAATAACCCTTTCAGGACTGATATGAACATCTTCAATGATTATCCCCTGCCACATTTACTGCCCTGTATCATCACTGCTGGAGACCAAGACATCAAAACTGCCAGTAAGCACACAATGGAAAGCTGTTTGACTGATGCTTCTAGCCACGAAGCATCTGTTGGGCTGACTTCAGGCTAGTGATGGGTAAGTCAATATGCAGACCTTGTAAAATGTTGGAGCTTTTCGTCTCAAGGCTGCAAAATGTATTATGAGGTGAGGCGAGCTGTTAATTGTCCTCTCAGGTCTTTAGTAATATTTATGAAAGGAAATTTGCCCTTTTAGTCTTCAGGATAGGATGCTAGAGCAAAATGATAGCAGAGGAAAAGACCACCAAAATAGAAACCATAAAGAGCAGGACAAGAAGTCTAAGTATCATTGTTTATACACAAAATAAGCAGAAACAGCCTGACATATAAGGGCAAAGAGAAAACGGTGCTAAGACACTAAATTAACAACCAATATATTCATCTTCAGACAGCAGAAATGCCCTAGGTTTGAGCCATGAGCTGCTCAGGGCAACAGGACAGAAAGGTATTTTCATAGAATGGAATCAACCAGGTTGGAAAAGACCTCAGTGATCATCGAGTCTAACCCATTACCTAATAGATTACCTAATGAGGCTGGTGAGAGGTCTGGAGCACAAGCCCTATGAGGAGAGGCTGAGGGAGCAGGGATTGTTTAGCCTGGAGAAGAGGAGGCTCAGGGGAGACCTTATTGCTCTCTACAACTTCCTGAAAGGAGGCTGTAGCCAGGTGGGGGTTGGTCTCTTCTCTTCTCCCAGATAGACAGCACCAGAACAAGAGGACACAGTCTCAAGCTGTGCAAGGGGAAGTTTAGGCTTGAGGAGAGGAAAAAGTTCTTCACAGAAAGAGTAATTGGCCATTGGAATGTGCTGCCCAGGGAGATATTGGAGCCACCGCCCCCGGAGATGTTCAAAAAAGGATTGGATGTGACACTTGGAGCCATGGTTTAGTTGTCATGAGGTGTTAGGTATTAGGTACTAGGTTGGACTTGATGATCTCTGAGGACTTTTCCAACCTGGTTGATTCTATGATTCATCTGTAGCAAGGCCCAGAAACATTTAAAATGTAAATAAAGCCACTATGCCATCAAAATGTGGTATGAGGGTGAAAGTCCCCAGGAAATTACACCTGGCAGGGAAGTTGGACTCAATGACCTTCAGAGGATCCTTCCAACCCTTAACATCCTGTGATCCTGTGACTTGCCACAGATTTCTGTCAGGTTCTTTTAGAATACCTAGTTACTCTAACATTTTTTTTTCCGCTTGTGGCACGTAAGTTGACAATAGATTGCAAAACCTTTACAAAACACTGAAGGGACTTTTTCTTTTTAGAAAATATACCTAATTAAGGCAATATAACACAGAGATTCAATATAAAATGGATTAGTAACATTGCTGCTATTTGATTGCTTCATTATCCACCGCAAGTATAAATCTTAATGTTCTGAAGACTATGTCCTCACAGACATGGGTTACATTTCCTAATGAAAAGCTGATTATATACAGTATTCTTGTAAAGAACATGAAGATACTGTTATTGCTTAAGAACTGGACTCTTCACCCAGTGACATGGGAAGGGGACTCTATTCCCTGTTCTACCACAGACTTCTTATGTGATACTGAACAAGTCACTCTTGGCTGGCTTTGCAAATGTGCTTAGCAGCTGCTTCTTATGATCAGATTACCAAAGTGCTGAAATCTTTTGAAAATCTAGCTATTTATTTTGCTGCTGAATAGGATCAGAGATCTTTTGAAAGCTGGCCCCAGTTGGGGTGCTTTGCTCTTTTGAAAAGTTAGCCCTAAATCTGTACATGCCTCAATTTCTCTATTAGCATTATCATCACTGTTCTGCTTCATCAAGAGGATGAGAAACAGCTAGAGTACACAGCAATTCAAATTGGAAAGGGGACATAGAGCTGCTCTGATAGTTCTAGAAATGCTATATGTACTTAAAAAAGCAAACATAAAAATCAGCTCCTTATTTTTCCTAGACCTTCACACAAGTGTGGTTTCCTGTGAAATCTGAAGTGAGGCAATGCTGACAATATTATTCTGCCTGCTAGAAGTAATGCTTGGGAATTGTCCACATACATATAAAAACATGAACAGAAATATTTCTCCCCCTGCCTTTTATTATTATAAATATACATTTAATGACTTTTCAGATGAAGTAAAAGATGGAATTTTTTACTTCTGTGGGGTACTACCCCATGCAAAGCAAGGCAAAACTGACTTTTGTATGATGCAATTAAAACATAAAGTAACAACACACACATGCCCTTGACTTAACTCTGAGAATTATAGGGATTGACATGCTCAAGCACTGAAATTAAGGTAGGTATTTTTGAGTAGGTCTGTTTCTGAGAACTGTGGCACTACTGGAGTTAAGCAGTTTATTAGGGATTTGTCTTTCATTCCTTCCTTCAGAACAGAAATCACAGTATGACTAAAACCTTTGAAATTAAAAATAAAAATATTCACCTTGGCTTAAAAGCTACCAAATAAACAGAAAAGATGTTTCTCAAGGCACCTTGATATTTTAAGACCTATATCCTCAATTGTATGGAGATTCTTATTTGGTTCAAAATCTCAGCTAGATATAGTGGCTTACATGTTCTCTACAATGTAAGCTCTCTATGAAGGGTGTTCTTTAATTACAGACAGCTAATGAAAACAGTTTTTACTGATCTCTCTAATGTCCTGGGAAAGTCTTTACTATGGATTCATTGTGCTCTATTTTATATTCCTGATTGAAATGGGAGACCACAAGAGCACAGGGATTTGGTGGAAACTCGATTTCCTTCCCCTGGCTTCAAAGAGAACAGTTGCAGAAATAAAGCTGCGTTGATACTGTGGTCAATCTTTGGTCCAACTGCGGTTCCACTTGCATATTATACAGATACAAAATCACTGCACTTGGGTTTCTAAAAATCACTGGGTTTTCCCTCATGATCTAAATCTCTGTCTGCTGACTAGAGGTATTTCAAGTGACTATTACATGAAAATAAGTATTATTATTAAATCCAGATACTGCAAACTTCACTTCCAGGACTCTGACTATTATTTACTTCAAATAGTAAAGACACTTCGAAAAATGCTAACAAATATATGACTGCAAATATATAAGATGTGAAACAGATTTCCTCTTTCAGTTTTGCAGAAAATAAAGGTTTGTGTGTTTACTTCATTTCAGACAAAATGTTTTCTTTGAGTCACAGTCTTTTACTTATAATGTAACGCTTGGTAAAACAAATAACACAAAATCTCCGCAATGCATCATCAAGGTATAAAGGAAGCAGACATTCAACTGGAGATATACAGCAGAAGTTCATATGACCCAGAAAACCAACATACTACATTAGCAGAAGAAACAAAGGCTAAGCTTTATTGAATTTGCAGGATTTTTAGTGTGTCCTTACATTCTTTGCTCAGCTGAGGAGACTAAGGTATGTTAGCTATACTTGAAACCGTTCAATCCAATTCCTCGACTGCTTTCATTTGCGAAATGGAACATTACAATATCAAGTGTGACTGAGGCTCTGTCCAAAACACTCCTGACAGCAAGGACACTTTCCTTCTGTTCAAAAAGGGACAAATAAAAAGACAAAACAAAAGTTCTATCAAATACTGAGGGGTGGTTGTGGCCGGGAGGGGGTTGGTCTCTTCTCCCAGACAACCAGCACCAGAACAAGGGAACAAGGGGACACAGTCTCAAGCTGTGCCAGGGGAGGTTTAGACTCGAGGTGAGGAGGAAGTTCTCCACCGAGTGAGTCATTGGTCATTGGAATGTGCTGCCCAGGGAGGTCGTTGAGTCACCATCCCTGGAGGCGTTCAAGAGGGGATTGGACATGGCACTTGGTGCCATGGTCTAGTCATGGGGTCTGTGTTGATAGGTTGGACTCGATGATCCTCGAGGTCCTTTCCAACCTAAGTTATACTGTGATACTGTGATACAGATAGCAAATGCCATTTTTCATATAAAAAATTACAGCAGTGATTCTTTGTTGTCTGTTTCTCACTCCTAAAAACTAAAAAAGCAAACCAAGTGCTTTAGGTAGACAGGATTTATTGCACATCTGTAATTAAGCTAACCCCATCATGTGTGTTATTTGAAAAAGTTATGTAGACTGCACATATAATTTAAGATATGAATGCTTCTAAAAAAGACCAGCTGCAGCCAGCCCATGCTATGTAAAACATGAACATAAAAATCATAGGCAAACATTTTATTAAGAGCTTTGGATAGGTGGACTGACTTACATACAAATTTCTACTGGATGAAAACCTGTGTAATATATCCATATATAATCCATATAATGACAAGAAATTAACTAGGTTTTAATTTGAAAGTTTTCCCTGACTTTACCATCACCACCAAGGTTGGAGCCAATGAAACTGTTGATTTTGTTCTCGTGATATGCTTCTCTCTGCAAGTCACACAGAATCACTGACGCTGGAGTAGACCTCTAAGATCATCGGGTCCAGCCTATGACCTAACACCACCACAGTGACTGGACCCAGTCACTAAGTGCCACATCCAATCTTTAGTTTAACACCTCCAGGGACAGTGACTCTACCACCTCCCTGGGTAGTCCAATCCAGTGTCTAATTACCCTTTCTGTGAGGAAGTGCTTTCTAACATACAACCTAAGCCTTCAGGCCATGCCCTGTTGCCTCATCTCAAGTTGCCTGGGAGAAGAGATATATCCCCACCTTGCTACAACTTCCCTTCAGGTAGTTGTAGAGTGTGATAAGGTCCCCTCTGAGTCTCCTCTTCATCAGGATAAATAACCCCACATCCCTCAGCCTCTCCTCATATGACTTTCCCACCAGTCCCTTCACCAGTCTCATGGCTCTCCTCTGGAAGTCCATGGTCTTGCCAAAACCCACTCAGCCAATACTGTCAGTGTTCTCAGTCATGAATTACAATGACTACACCCACCATCTGTTAAGGAAATGAGAAAGGTATGTTCCCAACTGAAGAGTGAATTTTGAATGACACTGAGGACTACTGTGCACAGAAAGATACTGCAGGAAGAAAGAAATAAAAAGTTAAAAACTTTTTTGGGTTTCTTTTAAATCCTAAAATTCTTCACCAGATTGTTTTCATTACCAAGTCTGCATTGAGAATGCAAACAGAGGCAGAGGGCTAAAAGTGGAGAGAGTCAACACTGCAAGCTGAGTAGAAGAGGAAGGCATGCATATCTGGGGCTCCAGTTAAGGACTCAACAGAAGAAAAGGAAAAAGATAATAACTAAGAAAACTAAGAAAAATAAACTGTATTGAAAGAACAGATATTATTATTATTACTTTGACCTTGCTTATTCCTGCAGTAAAATCTGATCACTGCTTTCTGAACAAGTTTTCTTTAGAAATGGTACAATACCACATGAAGTTTAACTTTACGAACCACCATCTTCCAGCTTGACAGCAAAGCTGATATTCAAAGACTGCCCTGCTTGCGAATTAGAAGTCAAACAGGAAGCAAAATCTTCTTACATTTTTGGTGAGAAGTGGCCCTTGATCCTTGAGAGATACAAATTCACTTCAACCTACATGACACATCACATCACAGAATACAGAATTAACCAGGTTGGAAAAGACCTCCAAGATCATCAAGTCCAACCTATGACTTCACACCATCCAATCAACTAAACGATGGCACTAAGTGCCTCATCCAGTCTTATTTTAAACACTTCCAGTGATGGTGATTTCACCACCAATGACCTAATGAACCTAATGACCAAGTCGATGTAACAGCACAAGAAGAGAGAAAGGAAGATGAAATACAATGTAATAGAACAGAAATACAGTAGCAACTGGGAGTGAGAGAAAAGACATCAATGTCGCTTATTCTATTTCCTCGCTCTTAAAAGCAGTTATTGTTTGGTCATTTTCCTATTTCATTGTTAAGTTGTAAGGTAGACTTCTACCAATAAACAACTCTTTCAGAGACTGACAGACATCTGATTGACAAGATTTTTAAAAGAGTATTAATTTTTTACCAGCAGTAAACATGTTGTGTTGTTGTGTATCCACAGAAGTGATGGATAGAACTTTTTACAATACAAATAAAGCACAAGGAGAAACTACATCATTTTAACATTTCTGCTAGCAGAACTGGAAGAAGCAGGTAGGTTCTTTTTTTGTTCATGGGGAAAAAAAAAAAGGGGGGGGGGGGGGAAGAGCTGAACTTGAAAGGCTTTTCCTTTTATTCCTCTTCTGCATCACAAGAAATCTAAAACATTTCAAAGTCACAGGATCACAGTCTTGTAAAAACAAAAAGCTACCTACAAAGCAACAACGAGTAGCCTGGAGTTTAGAACAGTAAAGATAAAAATGAATAACAACAACAACAATAATTTCCATTTTGTTACAATGAAATAAATACATTCTAGGGGCTTCAGTTTACTAAGGTGCACAGATCATTGTCTATGATCCAAACATCATTGTAATTTGCAAACTTGGAAACAGCACTTATGCTATATTTAGTCCCAGTTCATTGATGATCATGGGGCACAGTGGTTTCTGGAGAAGGCCACAGAAAATCCTTTCTTAATAAATCCTTTCATTTCAATCTGCTTTCCAAGATCCATCAGTGATAATGTGTTTAGCTTGGTTCTGTCAATATAATGTGCTTCCAGTACTTTAAAACCATAATTTTTATGGTAACTTAAAGGCCTTACTAATACTTCAGTATAAAATACATACCCTAGTTAGCTGGACTTGCAATTTCAAAGAATTGAGCTGGGTTTGTTTTATAAGAATTACTTTCCACTTATTCATGTTTGCTGAAAAAATAGACAATCTTACTTTTACCCCTTTAATTAAGGAATTTCCCCACTATTTTCCCTGTAACTGCTTTGAGACTAATACAGCCCAGTTCTGCAAACATCACATCAGCGCTGTAAGGAATGGATGATGCTGAAAATAATATCGGGCTGATACCAGAGGTAACCCAGACCTTGCCTGAAGAACCCATAAAAGGCAATGTGTTTAACAATACTGGAATACTTGAGAAACACTGCAAGTTGGAGTTCAGGAATACAATGCCCAGGAGTTTCAGAGTTCCTTGCATGTCCCATGGCAGGTAACCTATTGAAGCAACACAGAACCGTGGCAATCACAATGAGGCGGTGCCACTGGGTTTTACTGAGATGTCAGGAGTTTCCCTGCTTTGTTGGGAAGACCTGCTTTTTTTGGCACACCTAAGAATATTTTTCAAGTACTTTTAAGTTTGATTCAGACACCAAAGAAAGATTTCTCATTCTCCCATCAGAAAAGATAGAGATTGAATTTATCATGGATAACAGCATGACTCACAGAGCCTGCAGCAGTTGGGACCTAATGCTTGGTACTCAAGCATTTCAATTCCAGAGGCAGAATGCTTTTCCATGAGGAGCTTGAGGAAAAAAGAAGGAAAAAGAAACAAGGCAACAGAACCCACAACAAACTACAATAATGTCATTTTGACCAAGAAGTTAAGTTACATAATCATAGATTCGTTTAGGTTGAAGACCACCTTTAGGATCATCGAGTCCAACTGTAAACCTAACACTGTAAAACTAACACCACCAAACCATGAACTCTGGCAACAGAATTGTCCTTCTCAAGTTGTTGTATTGTTGATGACAATGACTCAGTGTGCTATTAGCAGTAAGCTGAACTGTAAAGACCTGTAGAACTGATTCCATACCGCAACCCCCTGTCAAGCTCTCCTGCCTTTGCTGCATCAGTTTTACCATGCCATATCAACAATGAGCTTACACCATTGCCAGGATTCTTCCCATTTCTCATATGAATAACATCAATTTTTCTTCAGTTTTTCTAATCTTGCTAGGTTTTTCCCTCAATGTCTCCTCTTTGTCAACTTTCTGCATCTCGGATATGGCAGTTTATCTCAATTGCTATATTATTTCCCTTTTATTCCCAAAGTTTTCCATAACTACACATCCACATTTTTTTTTCAAATTACTGATTCTGAAAGAGGATGCAGTTCTATAATTTCCAGGTGTGCAAGAAAACAATCATTTCATACTTTTTTCTTTTAGACTTCTAGTCATTTTTTTTTTCCTAATTTTTCTTCTAATTTTTCCTCACCACTTTCACACACATGTTTCCCCATTAGGCAATTAGCCTCTCAGAAACACTAAGTATATTGGCTGGCACCTTCCTCCACTTGCAGAGCTTGAAAGCAATCAGATCATGATCACTTGTCACTAGGCAACAACCAACTCTGAGTCCAGTATTCAATTCATCTTATCTATCACAATGAGATTCAAACAGAGCAACCTCATTTTGAGTTCCCTATCTTTCTTACTAGAAAACCATCAATAATTCTCATAAAGAACATTAATGTTTTACCACTGTCTGAAATTTTCAGCACTTGTTTGCTACATTCAAACAACACCTAGTAATCTTTCTCTTTAACCTATGTAATAGGTCTATATTCCCATGGCTGCACTGCCCCTGTGGCCACATAAACACGCTTCAGAATGAATAGATGTTACGTTTACCAATCAGTGCTTGATGCTGCCACACTTTATAGTGGCCTACATATAAAAAAGACTCAGATTCCCATAAGAAAAACACCTGCAAGATAGGGAGAAATAAATTACAGAGATATCAAGAATTCTGCAGCAAAAGAGCAGATGTTCCACATGAAGTGGGATGGCCACATTTAGACACCTTTTTCACAACAAGCAATAGCACCAATTTATCTGCATTTTGCTCTTTTCATCTGATTGACCTTTTCATGTCTAACAGTGAAAAACAACATCTTAGGCCACAAACACGGAGAATAAGTAATTTTTATTCCCTTGCTCCTGTAGATGGTTTCCCTGAGACAGAATTGTGTGGTGATTTGGAATAGAAGACTGTTCTTAGCAGAAGGCTTGTGTGGTTTGGCAGGAAAGGACTTGTATTAGCTTGCACTGCCTGCTCAGGAAACAACACTCAGTTTAAAATATAAAAGGCTAACAACAGGTAATGTTATTTGAAGGGTTTCCACGAGGAGACAATTCAGAAGAGAATAATTTATTTATCTCTTAGAAATGCACAAATATCTAGCATAAAAATTATGAGAAAAAAGGTATTTAAATTAATGAAAGTAATCCCACTTGACATTTGGGATAACAATTACCATACTTTCCAATTACCCTTATTGCTTATTTTCTTTCCCAGAGAATTCAAAGCACTGGACTTATTTCCTCAACCCTGAGTTCCCTACTATAAGACATCAACTTCAGTTTCCAGCTATACATCAACTTCATTTTCCAACTATACTTATATACTTTGTTTAGACTGAGAATGGATCCTTTGAAAAACATGCTAGTTTGAAGAAAAGTAGTGCAATTTTGTTTTAAAGCAAAATTTTTCTCCTTGTGATTATCAAAACATCTTTCTTAACTTTATTACCAATGCAGAACAGAAGTAACAATGAATGCTTTACTGCATACATGTCAGAGTCACATTTAGTAACCTTGGACAAGAAAAAATCTGGACAGGAAGAATTTCAGTTCACCACAAACACTTTCTCCAGCATTCAACTTATTTTCATACTAGTATATATTAATTCCAAAACATAGATGTGTAAAACTACCTAATTGCAGAACATGTAATGCCAGAAAATGGCTAAACTGAGCCACATACTTCACACAACCTACTAGTCAGGCAGTACTATTTACTGAAGCTCTTTTCACTCCTCAGCTAGAATCTCTCATTCACCTCTTCTCTTACAGTAGAAGTAAGATTATTTTACTTATGTAATCTAAAATGTAAACATTTGTCTTAATCAAAAAAAAAAAGGCTCAAGATAAACCTACTGATAACACAAAATCGTGCATAATCCCACAATTACCTTTTCTCATTCAAGGAAAAGACATGCCCAAGGTTTGTATGTTTCATGTCATCCAGCAGGAAATTAGACTTATGGCCTTGCACAAACATTTGTATCTCCAAAGACAGAAACAACCTCACTTCAGCCAAAAAAGGATGAAAGCATGAGAATTATTCGGATGTCATCATGGCAAATTTCCAGGACAAGGTTTTACAAAATTAGGCAAGAGGCTCCAGGGTTTAATTGTAGCTTCTGAAGAAAAGGAAACGGCAAATGCTGGGAACTCTGTTCAAGAGAGAGTCAGGAGCCTTCTATCTATAGTGATTGTGGCCTCAAGTCAGAACCAGTGTCATAAAGACTGTGCCAAAAGGACATAAATGGCATGACTTCACATCAGCCAAACACAGTCAAGACACAAGAGAATATCATGGTACCTCACACTCCTCCTCTCCCTTCTTCACTTGAAAGAAAGGAAGAAAATATGGCTTGGGAAGACATATCAGAACAGAACATAAAAAGCCAAACGATCTGTGAATACTTTCCACAACTGTTTGTGTTCAAAATATAAACTAAAATTGCAATGAATCATTTAAGGACAGTATTCCAAAATATGAAGGTTCTCACAAGAGTTAGATGTTGGAAAAGGACTCCAGGGCCTGTTATGTGACGGACAATAAGAATGCACAGGAGGCCTTCAAGCTCCATGCCACATAAAGTACCAGTTACTAGCTGAGCACATTCCCAGATCACAACTTTTAGAAAATTCACCTTTAAATGCCAAAAAAAATAATTTATCAGCAGCTCATTTAGTGTTCCCCTCAAAACATAACCCTTAAATACTGGGCATGAAACAGCCTTCTGAAGGAACGGAGACAGAGGAGAATAGTACTGCTATTCGTAATGTACTGCACACAGTATGTGAAGAAAAGCAATTTTATTTCTATTGACTCTAAATAACTTTAAAATTATTTTCTTCAAAATGAGAATCATGTCGTGGTCTTTAAGAACTGTAATCTTTAAACTCATCTGCTGCAAGTTATGTGTGTATCTGTTTACAAGGACTAATACTTCCCATGTACGGAAAGCCTTAGACAATGCAGCAAAAAAACAGCATTGACTGAAATCTGCTGTATTAGAAGATGGAAAATTTATCCATTTTTAGCAAATGTCAAATCATTGGCTATTGCTTTTAAGATTAATAAAAGATATAATGGTTTCTAGATAGCCTCTAAATAAAGATTGCTATGAATGGAGAAATGATTTACCAATAGTCACCACAATGTGATTTCTTTAAAGGTTACAATCATCAGTTATTTAGCTGAAACACTGCTGAGAATGCCTGGTCATTTCTTGAATAATGCATAATGTTCATTGTAGATTTGATCTGTATTATAACAATACAGATATTTCTAGAATAATGGAGAAAACTATCTGTCACTTTCCAATTGCTCAAGATATTTCCATGAAGTAATTGACTCTGAAAATATTAGATGGAGTTACCTGAGTGTTCATTTGCAAGCACAACTTGTTGTGATCGCTGCACAATAGGCATAGGAAAACAAACTCATCAGCCTTTATAGACTTTTAAGAAAAGCTGTGGTAAATACAGGGCAGAATAAAAGACCTCCCTGAAATACTAAATTAAAATTATTAAATTGCTGTACAGTACTGGGGGACAAATTTAAAACTAAGCTTTGAAATTTAATTATGAGCACAAGCAGGAGGAGAGGGGAAAAAGAATAAAAAAAGCAAACAAAAAATAAAAAGGCAGTTGCCTTTGCAACATTAAGTACCTCTCATATAATTTTCCAAATACCTTTAAGTCTATTCAGAAGATTGCTTGGGCATGCACAAAGTATAATATCTAGTGTTTTACTGTAGGATTACAAACCATACTTCACATGAAGCTGCAAGCTATTTATGTGAGCTTGTTTATCCATATGAACCTCTTCAAGGGCAGCAAAAAAGCACCCTTAATAAATGAAAAGGAATTTCTTTTGATGTAATTTCATAAATGTTTGATCAGAATGTGTTAACAGGTTTCCATGTGAGGAGAACTGGTGGAGTAATAAAATATACCTATAGAGTTAAACCTGCTTATGGGGAATTCTTATACAACAAAACACTGTTTCATCAAGCACTGTTTCAATATACTGACATATAAATAATAGAGTCAGGGTTAGTATAAACCTAAGTACTCAAATGGGGGCTGGAGGGAGGGAAAGAATAAATTCTCCCCCAGCTCCCCCACATCCCTCATATCCCTTCATATATCCTCTGTATCCCTTACGGAATAAGAAACATATCACCACATGGGTGGAGGAGGAGGATTATTATATCAGATAGGGTGAAAAGACATTAAATGTTTATCTTGCCTTTGTTAATGGGGAGAAACATGTTAATCTAGGTCAGACTATTTATGCTGTTGTCTACAAACAAGGTTTTGTTTCCCCTCAAAATTATTTGTTGTTGTTGTTCGATTCCCTGCACAAAAAGGAAGCTTCGGTATTCAGGTATATATTCCACGAAAGGATAATGAAAACCAGATCCCAGATAGCCTGAAAACATACACAGAGATCTGCAGAGATCAGACTTTCCATAATGCAGGACAGCTTGTATAAGCACTGTATGTCTGTTAGCTGCAGGAATTTTTGCAGGAATTATTTATTTTAACAGACAGATCAGAGATAGTGCAGCCAAGTCCACTTTATAGCCACCTTGAAATACTGTTTAATTGCCTGAGAATAAACTTTCATCTGAAAACCAAGGGAACATTTGCATATTATCTCAGAAGCCTTATGAACCATGTTATACTTCTGCTCTGGATGATATAACTATTACCTTTTTTCCCTTTTTTTTTTTTTTTTTTTCCCCTTCCATGAAAATTATACATAATGTGGTAGATAATATAAATTAAACATATGAAATAGCACAAATATGTCGAGCTGCTAAATCAGAAGCAGCAGCCTGCAAGTCCTTTCATTCCCGCTCTCCATGTCTAACTCCATGCACTGAAATGTTAACTTCCCTTAACTCATATTCCTTTAACTGGAAGAGAGGTAAAAGCCCTTTGCACCACCAATACTGGGAACCCTGCAAGGGCAGTTGCGGGCTGACACGTCAGATTCTATTTCCTCCTCCTCCCTCCATTCTTAATAATAATAATAATAAACCAGGTTGGAAGAGACCTTCAAGATCATCGTGTCCAACCCATCAACCAATCCAACCCACCTAAACAACTAACCCATGGCACCAAGCACCCCATCAAACCTCTTCCTGAACACCTCCAATGCTGGTGACTCCACCACCTCCCCGGGCAGCCCATTCCAATGGGCAATCACTCTCTCTGTATAGAACTTTTTCCTAACATCCAACCTAAACCTCCCCTGGTGCAGCCTGAGACTGTGTCCTCTTGTTCTGGTACTGGCTGCCTGGGAGAAGAGACCAACATCCACCTGTCTACAACTTCCCTTCAGGTAGTTGTAGAGAGCAATAAGGTCACCCCTGAGTCTCCTCTTCTCCAGGCTAAGCAACCCCAGCTCCCTCAGTCTCTCCTCACAGGGCTTGTGTTCCAAACCCCTTACCAATTTCATTGCCCTTTTCTGGACTCGTTGCAGCAACTCAACATCCTTCCTAAACTGAGGGGCCCAGTCTTAAAAGGGGGCTTTTTCTTTTTGTCTCATGTGTGGAATAAGAGTTTAAATTTTATTACATATGGGAAAAATGCAAAATGCACAAATCTCATACTCCTGTGCCCAAAACATGTTTTCCTCCAAATATGAGATCAGTCCTTTTTTTTTAATGCTATCAAATCCAGGACAACCACAATCCCTGGGTTTTAGTAACTTGGAGTTCTGTTAATGTAACTTGTTCCCCCATTTGAAAGTATTTATCAGACAGCAAGATCATGTTCAACTACATAAGCAGCATGAGTTTAGAGAAAAAAAAATTACAGAAAGATATCTAGTAGATACAAGCCATTTGAAACACTATTTAGGACCAGCATGCACACAGCCTCTAAAATAACTGCCTGATTCCTCTATTACCTGTGGCAACTCATGTCTAAAACATTGATTTTTCTGCCCAACTGCTTGTTTGAGCATGAAAAGAGGGTGCTTAATATTGAAAGCAGCCTATTTTGGATGAAATGTTTACAGACGCCTCAGAAGCCAAAACAACTTCTATACACATTACAAGATGATAAATAAAAGCCTAGCCTCTGACCTGAAGATCTACAAATTCAGCTGTGATTCTCTCCAACTTCAGAAATACACAATTCTGCCTTTAAGGTTCAGCCAGAGAATTAAAAGATCGAGCCCTCAAATCAAGGAATGATGCCACACTCCTCTCAAATGAATCCTTACACACAGTAGTGTAAAACAAGGTAGCATAATCATTGCTCACTAACTTCAAACGGTGTAGTCTACGTCACCTGGAAGACTCACAGCTGTAATAGTTACACTCTTAATTTTGTTCTTAAATGGAAAAAAAAAAAAATAAGAGGTTTATTTCACCTTCACATGGTGTCTTTCTCATGCAGACCTCAGATTTCCACATTTGTATCCCTTTAAAGGATTTGATGTGCAGGGAAAGAGGAAAGGATGACGGTAAAAATGTCAATGTAAAGGCTGCCATATTCGATACCATGCAACACATTCACTCCATACCTTTTACTGATGTGTTAGGTGGAGGTCCTTCCATTCTCAAGTTCCACGGAGGATCGCCCTGATTAGCAAAGTCCCTCATTTTCAGATAGCTAATTGTAAGTCGAATGATGGATGCCTTGTCAAGCTGGCTGGTAATGGCTGCAGGCAGCGGCAACAACTTTGCCAACTCATAGAATTCAAAATTCTCCTTTCCCCGACGAGAGCGAGCAGCATCTCGGGACTTCTCCTTCCTCAAGGCTTGTAAACTGAAAGAAAATAAACAAAGCAGGACATTCATCAGTATTAGTGTTCTGTCACATTTAACTCATTTGCTCTTTCACTGCTGTTTTTCTATACAAATTGCCACGTTTTCAAAACACTGCTGTGTACGGACAGACAGACTTCAGAGTATAGTTAATGGTACTGCAGTCTCTGAATGATTAAAAATAATAGTAAGTGGGAGCAAACATATTAAGTAATTAGCTCTGATTCATTTCATCCACTTTATGCTCAGCCTACTCTTCCTTTTTCAGCTGCCAATCACAAGGAAAGATTCCCAAGACTTGTGTGTACATGTGGTGTTTACCTGCCGTTTCTTCTCCCGACCCACTTCAACCTGATTTTGCCTAAACTTATGCCAAATTTTGACTTTTGGGAAAAGAAAGTTAAAAGCAGATGACTGAAGGGTATACTGCCTCTGACAGGGTTGCACAGTGAGGTCAAGATGACCAAACAGGTTGTGCAGTAAGTTCTCTGCCACAGAAGTTTAAGTCTGGCATAACTTAAACCTTCCTGGATCTCATAACGCTGCTGTCCCACAGCTGTCCCTGTTGTGAAAACAGCATTCTTTGACAAGGGGGTGAGCAAGCAGTTAAAGCAGTCCTGTGCTTCATACTTCTGATTGTAATTCACTACCACATATGTGTCAGATTAGCAACCTGTTGGTCAGGAAGGACCTTCTGCTTTACCCTGAGCAGGTGGAAATGCAAAGGCATTAATTTACTCCTGTTGCACCAATATATCACTTGCTACCATCCATATGCAACACCTAAAGGTAACTCAGATTTTACTCCTGGGCTACTTGTTTAATTGGTGTAAAACTGCTGAATGCACATCGTGATGACAGTGGGTAACCACTAGGGTCTTCTGATCTTTCCCTGAAACTCAAAGGAAACTCAACTTTCAGGTAGTTTCAACAGCTTTGCAAGGGGAAAAGGTAATTAACATTTTTTTATTGTCTGATTTGGGGCAGATAAAAAATGTACAATACTCCTCAAAAAAAACTAGGAGTCAATGTGCAGACAGTACAAAGAACACATATTGCCTCTTCTGGCTTTAATAAGAGAGGGTCTTGTTGGTTGGGGGCTTTTTTGACACAAAGCAGAGTGTTCAACTCAGGATATAAACTTGACCATACCTCTGCCTTGATGCACAGAGGTTGGGGCTGATGCTAGGGTTACTGTCTGTGAGTCACTGCACAAGGTGAGTAGAAACTGTTCTTGTTCCTCACAAAGCCTCAATCTTTGCCTTAGGAGTTTACTTACTAATTTGGTGAAGTAACAGCCACAATTTCATTAAGGAGTCATTAGTTTTCAACAGAGCTAGAATTCAACCAGTATGTAGTGGAACAGTAAACACTTCATAGTATCATAGTATCAGTCAGGGTTGGAAGGGACAACAGGGATCATCTGGTTCCAACCCCCCTGACAGCTTCTTTCAAGCTTCCACAACCCTTCCTGAAAACCCTGAATTTTGTCAACAAAAAAGCTCTGTAATAGCCAAATGCACAAAACCACTCCAGCATGTGAAGTGGACCAGCAGAATTTAGGCACACAGAGCTAACAGAATGATTTGCAGACCTCTATTTCCCTGTATTTCTAATTTGAAAATAATTTCAACTACAGAGGTTATCTCGATATTCTTAGCTATGTGCAGTTTTGTGGCTGTCTCTGCCACCTCACACTTGAAAGGGCAGATCAGGTGGGCCATTAAAACACAAGTTAAATCCCTCCATCACACTTCCCTAACAATGCTCAATAAACAACTCTATAGTAATAGAAATGGTATTTAAAAATATGGCATGGATGAGAAACAGGGTCAGTGAAGTAGATACAGAAAGAAACTGGATGTTTTCACCCACATGTAAAGATACACCATCCTACTGAATCTCACCCTGAAGTACATACTTGTCTTCATTAATTTTATATAGACCACTAGTATCTGTAACTGATATTCAAGTAGCAAAGCACCTGAAAAACGAGATTTCACAATGCTTTTTGTGGATGCATCTCTGACAACTTGCTGACAATCTGCTGTCTACAACTACCTGTAGACAGGTGGGGGTTGGTCTCTTCTCCCAGGCAACCAGCACTGGAACAAGAGGACACAGTCTCAAGCTGTGCTGGGGAGGTTTAGGCTGGATGATAGGAAAAATTTCTTCACAGAAAGAGATATTGCCCATTGGAATGGGCTGCCCAGGGAGGTGGTGGAGTCACCATCACTGGAGGTGTTCAAGAGGAGACTGGAGGCGGCACTTGGTCCCATGGTTTAGTTGATTAGATGGTGTTGGGTGATAGGTTGGACTTGATGATGCACTGCCTGCAGACCTCAAGTCCCCACATTGAGTTTGATGTTGTGGTTTAAGGTCTGTGGGGACAGATGGAAACCTGCCCCACATGGTGGACATTTAGGTGGGTGGGAAATGCAACCCCCTGGGTAAAGGGTCCCCAGATCGTATTTATTCCCTCCCATTTCCTGCCTACCCTCCATATAAGGGGGAGCAATTTCCAGCCTCACTCTCTCTTGCCTTCACCTCCCTGCCTGGTGGAGCTTGGTGCTGTTGCTGAGAGCTAGTGACCACGCGGTCAGGCTACCTGCCACATGGTCCAAGCCTGCTGCCTTGTGTAGGGCCAGCACCCCAGGGAATCCATTGCTGTCCAAACTGGTTCTGTCTATATATCCCTTTCCCTAATACCTCTGTACCTTCCTCTTCCCTAAATAGTTTAACTTCCAATTTCTGTTCAAGTCTTTTGTTACCCTTCTTACTTCCCCTGCAGGGGGAGTGGGAGGGGGAAGAGATGGGTAACCTACTTTCTGTCCCCTGGGTTTGAGCCCTGGAAACCCAAATGGGGACATTTGAGAAATCCAGAACTGAGATTCTAGATCTCTTCTGAAAGTCTGCACCTTATTTCCAAAGCATTAATTACACCCTTATGGAAGAAGGGAGCTTTTGGAGATCCCTCATAGAACAAATCAGAAACATTACAGATCCCAGCCAGTTCTGAAATCCAGGGGAGTGGAGGGAAAGGTTAGAAACCGAATGGATTCAGTCTTTGCAACACCAAAGGCTGAATCCCCAGTTTGTAAGTCTGGTACAGGGCTCAGGAGATGGCTGAAATGGAATATATTGCAAATTAACAGTTTGCAATAGGAGTCAGTTAAACTGAATGGTAAGGCTACCTATGCAAGTTAAAAACATCCTTTGAAAGCCACCTATGTCCATTCAAACTTTTACAATAAAAGAATCCCAAAGCATAAGGGACTGGGAGCTGATATAAAAGAAACATACAAAGGAAACTCCTAAGAAACAGTGTTGTTAATAACACATTTTTCCTTCTAGCCATTTGGTATGTTGTCATTTATGGAAGCTTCACTGAGTGACTCAAGTCAATGAGTTTGGAACTTGTGCACTCTCCTCTTGGCATCAGAGCATTAAGCTAAATTTAGAAACAGTGTCTGTTGAAATCTGCATGCAAGTCTTAATTTCTACTTTATGTAATTCCACCAGGGAAACACACTTGTAGCATCAGATGCTGCAGTTATGCTGATACAATGGGCCCTTAATTTGGGAGCAGTGGTTTCCCTAGCAGGAAGCAGGAATTCATTAGATGACCTAAACGTCACTGTTAATCCTCTCTGGCACCTGTGATTCCGATAGGCAACATCAGCTTGATCATCAGATGCTCTTAACAGAGCAAAGTGCTGGCACTGATAATCCCAAGAGCAGGCTAGAAAAGAAAAGTGTGAAGCTCACAACAGAAAGCAGAGGTGCTGACACAGAGGCAAACCTCATCTTAGATCCTGTCATATGCCATCATGATTAGCATCGGTTCTTGATAACATAAATAAACTTGCTAGTGTATCAGGCTGCAAAAAAAGGACAAATACCCACAGGCTCTTCTGCTAATGACTAAAACAAAAATATGGCAAATTTGGGAAATCTCACCCATTTACTAAGCAGATTTCAAAAACATTCAGAAAGCAAGCAAACACTGAACATGTAAAAGATCTCATGTGATAGAGATGGTCCCACAACAGGCCAGCTATCCACAGTACCTATAAAAAAGTAACAGTGGGAAATATACCCAAAGGACATAAATATTGCTGCCTCTTTGCCTTTGTGGAGAAGGGGAAGGTGCATGGATAATTGGATCAGAATGCATCACCATACAACATGTATCAAAGGAGATTAGTGTCATAGCATCAGTCAGGGTTGGAAGGGACCACAAGGATCATCTAGTTCCAACCCCCCTGCCATGAGCAGGGACACCCCACACTAGAACAGGCTGGCCAGAGCCTCGTCCAGCCTGGGCTTAAACATCTCCAGGGACGGGGCCCCAACCACCTCCCTGGACAACCCATTCCAGGGCTTCACCACTCTCATGGTGAAGAACCTCCTCCTCACATCCAGCCTGAATCTCCCTACCTCCAGCTTCATTCCATTCCCCCTAGTCCTATCACTACCTGATTTTCTGAGAATTCCCTCCCCAGCCTTCTTGACGACCCCCTTCAGATACTGGAAGGCCACAATTAGGTCAACTCGGAGCCTTCTCTTCTCATACAGTGGTGAAATTTCATGCACTGCTTTAAGAACATACTTCTCACAGAGCTTCCTTATACAAAGCCCACCAAAGAAGACTAAGATGTATCCAGCCTGATAATTCTGAGATACAGGACCATATAAACAGGATATTTAATGGATAGAAAATTAACGTGTGTTTAAAGAGGTGGTTTTTAAAATACATATTTTCTTTTAGTTTCAGGGTCCTTCCACCTGGACCGATATAAAAACAAAAAGAGTTTGGCTTTTAAAGATGAAGGGCACAATAAATACCACTATATAATTTTTAAATGGCATACACAACAATCCAAAAGTAGATTTGTCTATTGAAGTCACAGCAGATGCAGAAGACATGATAATATGGCGCTGCATAAAAGTTTTATTGGTACTCATAACTCACTTGTGATTTCATTGTGCTTGTGGTCATTCCCAGCTTAACCTGCTTCGTATTTTATTTGCCATCATTTGAGGTATTTTATATTCATACACAAGCCCCCATATCTGTGTGCACATCCACAGCCTCCACATGTCTGACAGATCATCATCTGTCACTTTAAAGATGGGACAATCCCGGCTCCTAATTTTTTTTGCAGCGTATAATGGCAATCAAACACGTTACAGCGTATCAACAGATGCACTGACCTACATTAGCAAGGACTTTTTAGCATATCAATACCTTGCTTCTGTGGCTCAGTTTGGGTGGTTTGTTTTTTTTTTTTAAAAAAAAAAAAAGGCCAAATAATTTCATTCCCTGAGTTTGCATTTTGAATGAAAACAGGGCGACGGTTGTGGTTACAAATAAATATTTCTGTCTGAAACTTCAAAACGCAACTTGGAAGCAGATATATCACAGTCTCCTCTGGTTATACAAAAGCAGCCCGCATTTACATTTCACCTACGCTGTTCCCTTAAGCCTGACACAGGCAAGACCCTCCTGCCCCAAAGCAAGGCTTCAGATGTCTGTCTCCCCCTGCTCAGCCCCATTTAGCAGCACCGGTGGGGTTTTATGGTACCCTCACTGCACTTGTCATAAATAGAGATTAGACAGGGGCGATAGCCATCAAACAAGGTTTGAGGGCCAGGCTGGCTGCTGAGCTCCAGATATAATCCAGCCAAAGGGAAGCTTGTCTGTGGTGTGCCCTTCTAGTTTTTGCTCATTTTCATTAACTACAAGCAGAGAAGTATGGCAAACTCACAAAAGAGACAGTCATTTTTTTTTTACAAGTATATTAAAACGCCTTACAAGTGCAACAGTATAGCAGAGCACTTTTTCCTGCAATATTAAACAATATCACACTTGTTAATTCAGCTGTTATCGACCACTAGTGAATTTCTTAAGCCTCCAACAACAATATGGATTAGTAGCAGCAAAACCAGATACAGTACAACAATAACACTTAACAATATCTAATAATGTTTATAACAAGCTCTATGGAGTAGGAAGTGATATTCATGTGTCTGCATGTATTTTTATATGAGTCTAGTCTTCTGAATTCAAGGATCAGAAGGGCCACTACAAGCACAAGCCCACTCTCCAAAGGCTGTAGTCAGATGGATGTTGTATCCATTTCACAGCAAAGGAGTCAGATATATGAAATATATGTATGTGTAACATCAAAGCCCACAATAGAACTGTGACCAAAAAAATGGACTAGTTAAGTGATCTCCAACCCCATCAGCCCTCTGAAGGAGACTTCCAATTATGTATGACCTTCTAT
Source organism: Melanerpes formicivorus (assembly GCF_026170545.1). Lineage (NCBI taxonomy): Eukaryota > Metazoa > Chordata > Aves > Piciformes > Picidae > Melanerpes > Melanerpes formicivorus. The sequence goes on along the minus strand of NW_027142401.1, from coordinate 3,401,383 downwards.
GTACACTTTTTTCCAATAGAAAAAAACCAGAATAATACATACTTGCTTTTGAGATTGCTTGTATCTCACAGAATCACCCTAACCATATCCCCAAGCACCACATTCAAGCAACCTTTAAAGACTTCCAGGGTTGGTGACTCAACCACCTCCCTAGCCAGCCTATTCCAATAACTGACCACTCTCCATGAAAATGTTTTTCCTACTGTCCAGTCTAAACCTACCCAGTCACAGCTTGAGGCCATTCTCTCTTGTTCTATCACTAATTACTTGTGAGAAGAGATCAGGGAATAGTATAAATAATGAAATGACCCAATTATTTGGAATATTTATTTATTTTGCCTCTATGTGACCCTTCTTACACCTGAAATTTCCCTGGAAGAAGGGATACAAAACTGGGAAGAGTGGTTGTGACTCCAGAAGGCTGTGCTGCCATTCAGCAAGACCACATCAGGCTAGAGCTGGTTAGAGAGCAAACTAATTAAGCTCCACAAGGACAAGTAGAGGGTCCTGCACATAAGGAGAAATAAGCCCATGAACTGGTACAGGTTAGTGGTGACCTACTAGAAAGCAGCTCTGTGAAGAAGGACCTCTAAGTACTGGTGGACAATTTAACCATGAGCCAGCAGTATGCTATTGTGGCCAAGGCAGCCAATGGTATCCTGGGTTGCATTAAGAACCTGGGTTGTATCTATTTTGCCCTAGTGAGGCCACATCTGGAGTATTGTGTCCAGTTCTGCCATCCTCAGCTCAAGACAGACAAGCAACTACTGGAGATAGTCCAGCAAAGGGCTACAAAGATAATGAGGGGACTGGAGGCTCTCTCTCAGGAGGAAATGAGATTTAACACATCCAAATGCCGGGTTCTGCACATTGGCCACAACAACCCCATGCAGTGCTACAGGCTGGGGTCAGAGTGGCTAGAGAGCAGCCAGGCAGAGAGGGATCTGGGGGTGCTGGTTGATGGTAGGCTTAACATGAGCCTGCAGTGTGCCCAGGCAGCCAAGAGGGCCAATGGCATCCTGGCCTGCATCAAGAACAGTGTGGCCAGCAGGAGCAGGGAGGTCATTCTGCCCCTGTACACTGCACTGGTTAGGCCACACCTCGAGTACTGTGTCCAGTTCTGGGCCCCTCAGTTTAGGAAGGATGTTGACTTGCTGGAACGAGTCCAGAGAAGAGCAACAAAGTTGGTGAGGGGTTTGGAACACAAGCCCTATGAGGAGAGGCTGAGGGAGCTGGGGCTGCTTAGCCTGGAGAAGAGGAGACTTAGGGGTGACCTTATCACTCTCTACAACTACCTGAAGGGAGGTTGTAGACAGGCTGATGATGGTCTCTTCTCCCAGGCACCCAGTACCAGAACAAGAGGACACAGTCTCAGGCTGCGCCAGGGGAGGTTCAGGTTGGATGTCAGGAAGAAGTTCTATACAGAAAGAGTGATTGCGCTATGGAATGGGTTGCCCGGGGAGGTGGTGGAGTCGCCGTCATTGAAGGTGTTCAGAAGGAGACTTGACGGGGTGCTTGGTGCCATGGGTTAGCTGTTTGGGTGGGTTGGATTGGTTGATGGGTTGGACACGATGATCTTGAAGGTCTCTTCCAACCTGGTTTGGTTTATTCTAATAAAGAGTTTATTCTAATAAAGAAAGGCAGTGAGAGCTGGGGTTGTTTGGCCTGGAGAAGAGAAGGATGAGAGGGGATCTTACCCATGCTTATAACATCAAGAGGATAGGGCCACTTTTCAATGGGGCTTTTGCTCAGTAACACAAGAGGCAACAGACATATACTGGAACACAGTAAGTTCCACCAGAACATAAGAAAAATCTCCTTCGCTTTGAAGATGACAGAGCACTGCAACAGGCTGCCTAGACCTTGTGGAGTCTCCTCTGGACATACTCAAAACCCATCTGGATGCAGTCCAGAACACACTGCTCAGGCAAACCTGCTTTAGCAGGAGATTGGACTAGATCTCCAGAGGTCCCTTCAACCCCTACCCATCTGTGAGTCTGTAATACTGATGTCACAAAAGCAGTGTTTAACTCAAGTGGATATTCATCTGAACAGCAGTACATACTTTCAGACTCCAGAAAATTATTTAGACTGGACACATTGCAGTTGACAAGTCCAGTCTAGCAAATCAAGCAACACCACTGGTGGCAGCAGGAGCATAAAGCTTCCTATTGCCAAAGGTTTTTGTTGTTGGTCTGTTTTTCTAAATGCTATGCTCTAGAAAGCTCACAAACATGCACGAAACTGGGTATTTTTGCAGTGCAATAGGCACAAGGGAAAAGAATGAAGCAAGAGAGCTAATGTTCCTCAGACGTGAATTCAGAGAAGAAAAAATAATCCTCTCCAACTTCTTAAGACAAACTCAGTTAGTCCTCAAAAATGACACTGAAAGTAACTTTACCTCTAATTTATACAAATTATTTTGTTACCTCTGAGGATTTTTGGCTTTTGAGATAATTTTTGACCTGAATTTTTCTCCCTTTTTTGCTTCTTTTATTTTTTTTTTCCGACTATCCTATTCAGACTTCCTTTTAACACAGATTATGTCTGAACCAAGAGTATAAGAACTTCAAGACCAATAAAAATCAGTTACACTGTTTAAAAGAGGCCTACCTTTGTGAGGGTAAAAATCTCCAAAAAACACAAGAAAACAGGAAAGGAACAGAATCAAAATCCACATTAAATGTTGCCTTCTTTCTTTTTTAACTACATCTGAGAAGTCAGAAGGTAGATTTTTATGGATTTTTCTACTTGTTTGCTTAGGAGATGTGAACATTGCTCAGTCTCACTATTTATCAATTAATCTAGCATGCAGCCTCAAAGGAAAAAGGTCGACCTGTATTAAAAATTCATCCATCAAAAATTCATCAAAGACTTCAGCATTTTAACTCATGAACCTTTGAACACCTGCATACTTGTCAGATCTGTGGTCATAGGTAACTGGAATCTATAGTTGCTAGTGTCTATACTTGATCTGACATGAGCTGCATGAGGAGGAGACTTGCAGGTGAAAGTGCAGTAGACAAACTAGAGAGCAACAGCGCTTCCTCAAACTGTTCTTTTCTTCAGAAAAGGGATATCTGACATCTAAGTCAGTTCAAAGTCAGTCAGATCAGAGCCTTTCGACGAGGCAATTGCTTTTCAGGGGCATTTATTTTTTGCCACACCATAACTATCACCATTTTTACAGGGAAGAAGTTTGTCAAAAAATGTAAACAAAACCATTATGTGAGGTTAACCTGAAAGGCAGAGTCCACCAATTGAAGCCATTAAATATTGTCCACCCCCCCCCCAAAAAAAAAAAATTCATGTTTTGAGAAGACTTTCTTTAGTGTGTGAAGAAAACTGTACAGTATATGCTGGAAGTTAAAGCTGGAACCTTCAAGTTCAAGGTAAAAACTCTGCTGCTTAACTAATGCACTGCTCATAGCTGTCATCATTAATTTATGTTAGCCTCTGTAAACATCAAGAGTATAATAGGCCAATTTCACAACTAAATATAGATGCACATTTTGCCCTTATATAAATGGCAGATTGCTGCTGTAGATCATCACTGCAGCAACACGTCAGTAAAGATGCACTGTTTGATGGTCTGATGCTCACACAATATATAAAACCAGTTGTAATGGTTGTTTGGAAGCAAAGTGTAACATAGCAGCAAAATTTCATTTGTTCCACAAACTCAGGATATATTAAGCTTGGCTGACAAAGACTGTTTGATGTGCTAAATCAGTCTGACCTTCATTTTTGCTTTATATTTCTCATTTAACACATGAAATGACCATTATTTTTTCACTATATAGGAAAATATCACAGAACGGCTTTCTATTAGAAAGTCTCTTTTCCTTGTAGATAGCAAAACCACATTTTTTTTGCCAAATGTGCTCTAACAATTACTGAAAAAAATAATGTGCAACTCATGGGAATTAAAAAAAGTAATACCTGTATTAACCCAACCTCTTTATGATATGCATGAGACCTGAGGCTGTTTTTTAGGGGTTGTTGTTTGACAGGAGAGGTTTCTTTTATACTATTTCTAATAGGTAAGCGTGGTTCAAAGAAAACATTTGTGTGCTTGAACCAACCATTAAATTATATGCTTAATCACCAATAAGCACATTTGTTTCGACATTCAAATAGCAGGATTTATGCCCAAAGCGAATCACTGTAACATAACAACAGGAATAGACAGACTTTAAGAATCGCATTGTCACCACCCTACACAATCTTTTACAACTAATGCAAACTTCAATACAGCAGCAATTAAGTGAGCTGTGATAAACCAGCTCAAACCCAAACTCTACAGAACACCAGTGCTTTGATTTTTTTTTTCCCCCCTTCCTATGTTGAACTCAGCAATTGCCAGCCTCATGGTAATAGAGAAACTGCAGTTTTATCAAGCAATTTTGCAGCACCCAATAAACAGCACTTTACCTTGGAGCAACTTGTACATTTCACACCTTAAATTTCTATTTACCAAATCAGCTAATCACTTCACAATTGAACTTCTCAGAACAAAAAATTATCAATTAAAGTGGTTGAAACTCCTGCAAATTATCATTTAGGAATGAAGTAATTGCTTTCATCAGGGCAGAAAAGCCCGCCAGAACAGAAATGTCACTTCAGATTAGTGTTCGCACTCCTGAAGCTATGGATGACACAGCTGATATAAGACTAAATGCCAAGACCAATCAATTGCTTTTGTGGCTCTGTTCTGAGCTGCTGTAAAAGGGGCCATTTTCTAGGATCTACTCTTCATTATAGTAAATGCTATCTCCTTGGTAACATAATTCCATTTCTCATAAATTCCGTCTGAGAGCATTGTCCTAACAATGGATGTTTGTGGAAAAGAATGCTGTTGGTTTAATGCAAAGAAATTAAGTGTGAACGGCTGTCAAAGTACTATAGTTTGCTTGTTCTTAAACATAAATTGAGGTCTTTACATTAAAAAAAGAATACCCTGGCGGAAATGAATGCTCTGAACAAGTGTAATATATTGCATTTGGAAGTAGTGTGTTTCTGATTGAGGGTTTAGATTGATTTTATTTTTCTTTTTGTATACCCACGTTCTGTCTATAGTGGGCACACTTGTCCCTAGCAGAGATTTGTCAGTTTAAGGGAGAGGAGATAAACACTCCACTTATTTCACAGCAGTGCAGTTAGGAAATGTGAAACTGCAGAAGAAAACATGGTCTCATTATCATATGACATGCTATTTGTTAGCAGACTCATCTGTGTATAAAAGCCTTCTTTGAACTGAGCCCTTACTGGAAATGTCTGTATTTCAATTTGTATTGTTCAGCTTCCTAAAATACTAAGAATCTGAGTTATGGTCTCCAATTAAAAGGATATCTGAGAAGCTAATTTGGTGGAACAACAGCAATTTCCTGCACTGCTCTCCTCACAACTGAAGTTTAGAAACAAATTCAAGATTACAGATTTTCATTCAAAACAGAATGAAAAGTATTCCTCCCTCAGTGAGCATAAGCAATTCCAATTAACAATAACAAGAGTTATGTGACAGGAGAATATATTACCAAATACGTACAGAAGTAATTTATTCAGTATGGAGACGAAAGCACAATTTTACCAGAGTATTTCTATGGGTAACCAAAGAAATATCATAGGTACCCTATTGCCACATTGTGACTATGGACCACAATGCTGGCAACCTCACAAACATATGAAAAAAATGGCACTTATTACATGATGTGGGGGAAACAAAAGGACAAGAGCAACATAAAGTCACTGCAGGTCACATCTACCTGCCCGAGGTAAAGCCAGTACTTTAAATTACAAAGTCAGGCAGCTTTAAGTCCAGATTCTCCAAATACCCTCATCTTGTATACCATATTCAATGTTCTGTGTAGTATACCACAGTTTAAATGTAAGCTTTACACTTTGGGCTAAGTAGCAGTTACCACATGAATCAATCACTCTGAGATGAACAGAATCCAAACTTATGATTATACTCCCTTTGAAAGTACGGTCTTTAAGAAGGAATGCTTCAGATTAGGGCGTTTTGATCTGCTTCTGAATTAATATTTTAAAGAATAAGTAAGCAGCTGCTATTTTCCTCATCTTTGTCAGAACTAATGTAAAAATGTTTTGCTAGAATGTTTCTATCAACTATGGCCATTATTTTCCATAACATTATTTTACTGGGGATAGCTCTGGCATAAACAGCAGCACAAGTTAAAGAAAACCCAGCTTTTGCTCTAATAAAAGCTGTGCAACACAGTTTATCTATACCATGAAGTTTTATTACTGCCAAAAAGGCCTAAGAGCACAGTGTTGCATTCAGACATCCCATGTTTGCTCTTAACGAATCGTTTAAATAGAGATTTTGTTAGAGTTGGCTGTGCTGTCTCCAACCAACCACTTCGATTCAGTTCCCAGAGCAAGGAAAAAAAGGGCAAGAATTCCAACCCCTCTATTTCACTGCTGCCACATAGATAATCTCTTGGTGGTATGATCTCAATTACTATAATACCAAGTCCCATTCTGAAGAAGATAACATATTTTCTCTCCCTACTCACTCTTACAATTACCATCCTCATCATTCCGTAATTCTTTCCTTCCCATCTCAAAGTTATGCTTTACAGTGATGGGTCTATGCTGAAGATATACAAGTTGTAGTCTCAAACCCTACCAATGGCAGCCTTGACAAGTCCTTTCATGAAGAGGCATTGAAGGGCTATAGGATACACCAGCACTGCAATTCAAAGCACTTACTCCAGCTTACAGTGACACAACTGAACTATCTTAAAACTGACAATATAACTTCAGCAGGACAGACAATGAGCTATACAACCAATGTCAGCCCCGAGCCCTGCAGGCTTTCTGTGATAAAATCTGTACTGATAGAGGTCATCCACATTGCTATTCAGCTACCTCATTTAAAAATACCTCTAGCACATCTGTGTGGTGGTGTGGACACATTCATTGGATGCTCAAAACCAGGCAGTGCATGCAATTTATTTTGTTTTTCCAGTCCCAGTAAGACCCTGCTGCCTGTGCAAGTCTCCAAAAGCTAAGTGATTTAGTAACACCCATTCTTCCAGAAGCAGAAATTCCACTTTCCAAAGTGCGACATTAGCTGTCGAACCATTGCCTTACTATCACAGAATCATAGAATGGTCTGGGTTGGAAGGGTCCTCTAAAGGTCATCCAGTTCAACTCCCTGGGCAGTCAGAAGGGATATCCCCAACTAGATCAGGTTTCCCAGAACCCTGTGGCACCTCACTTTCAATATCTCCAGGGATGGGGCCTCAACTGCCTCCCTGGGCAACCTGTTTCAGTGTTCCACCACCCTCACGCTAAAGAACTTGTTCTGAACTTCCAATCTACATCTACTCTTCTCTAGTTTGAAACCATTGCCCCTTTGTAAACAGCAGGGTTTGAGCAAGCTGCAAGGTCTTTAGTTTTTAGCCCCCGGCTTGAACCTTGAGCAGTTCAGTGTAAATTGATTTCAGCAGGACACAAGACATCACAGTTTTCACAAGCAGTTGTGTTTAACACACGTACCACCAGAGAAATAGCCTTTATAACTGCTTACAAAATCCAGGACAAGCTACAAGCTCCTTGCAGAGAGACAGCATTTCCTTTCTATTCAACCCTCTGGGACAAGTGGTAAGTTCGTAACTGTCACACAAATACCAGAGAAGAGCAGAAATAATTGTAGTGAGGGATAGACCTGGCCAGAAAGCAGTAATGCAAACAAACAAAGGGCAATTTTCAGGACACTTGTTTTTTCAAGTCTAAGGTAACAACTGTGATACTACTGGTAGTGTTAAACAGGTATATAAAGTTTCAGAAACAAACCCAGACAAGCACACACGTTTGGAAGCAGAACAATGACTTAAACCAAAACCCCAGACAAAACACAAAACTCCACCACTCTTTCATAAATCGATATTAAAATTCTATTTCCAAGGCTGGTTTTCTACCTCCTACCTGCTTCTTGGGGGAAATAGACTATACTTAAATGTCCTTAGTTCCTAAAGACCGTGAAAATCTCACTAAATACTGGACAATCTTACAATTAGGTTATCAAGAGGAAGTCTTTCCCCAAACTTTAAGCAGAATGTCAAGGTAACCATAAGTACATGTTTTCACTGGCACACAACTACCATTATAGTTTACAAGCGAGCAAAAAAAGCCTCATGTAGCAACATGTCATTGTGCACAGTTGTGGTGGGTTGAGATTTTTCCCCCAACATTCACTTTGCCAGCCCAGCTCAGTTGGAAGCAAATGAGAGCTGTATTTACAAGCAAAACTGCAATCCACAATGGAAGGCAATGAATATGTATAAAATATACAGCATTTACAACATTTTACAGATATTTGCAATTAACAAAGAACACGAGAACCCCCACATGGTCAAGAAGACCAGGGAAGCTGTCCCTCTGCCCCCTCCCCGCAATGCCCCCCATCCAAAAGGGAGAACAGAGTGAAGAAAAAGTAGCAATTAGACTTCACCAAAACAATGCAGCCTAAGTCAAGCAGAAGCAGGTTCATCTCTCACAAGCAAAGCAAGTAGAGATCAGAAGAGGAAAGATTGTTTTGGCACAGCCAATCTTAATGCAGATATCTCTCCAATGAAATTGTTTAGAATTATCTTTGGTTTTCCTTTTTAAACCCAATAGTGATTGGACTTGATGATCTTTGAGGTCTCTTCCAACCTTGGTGATTCTATGATTTATACTTTTCTACCTAGCCTAAAACTACCACAACAGTGTTCCACAAATCTCTCCTCAGCCCTAATTACCAACTTCCAGTTCTTATTACTCATAAAAATAAAGTACCTCTCACAAATTCAAATTCAGTAATGTCCATGCCTTTAAAATAACCTCTTCAGATAGTATGCAATACATTAAACCAGCCCCAGAAACCTAGGAAACTCACCCCAAAAATTGCATACTGTCCTCTTTCTTCCATCCCAGTCATAATGAATAAATAAAAGAAAACTTACATAGGGGTTAAAGTGCTTCATACCTTAAACAATCAATTTTATACTTAATATTTTATTAGAGGAAACCCTCCCTGAGTCATCATGTTTCAGTGCATTATAGTAGAACTCCACGAGTGTAACAGCTTGATGCAATTTTTTCCTTCTTTCAGTCTGTAACAATCTTTTTAAAGAAATAACCTTTCAATTGAAACTCTTCATGGCAGCTCTCAGCTAGTCCCCCCAAATGAAATTTTATATGCAGACAGATAAAAATTAATTGAGGCAATTTTTAGCTATATGACTATTCAGATTTTAGGTGCATAACACAGAAACTTACAGGTCACATGAAAAAGATATAACATTGTTATATTTTCAGTAGTTTTGATAGAGTGGAATGAAAAAATGAAACCCACATTGAATGCCGAAGAAAGAACTTCCTTCTTGTTCCATTTACAGATATCAGTACTGGCAACATACATTATTGGGCTTATGTGCCTCCTGAAATGTCAAGAAGACTATCAGAGGTCATACACTCGACTCAGGCCACGAACTGCTTCACACAGTGGTATTGCTGTGCTGGAGATGTATCCCTACGCATTTTAGTCTTAAGGCAGACTCAAGACCTAATTTCTAAATAAGGTTTTCAGATATGGTATAATCAAAAGCAATTCTCAGAAATCATTTTAATTAGTCAAAGCAGACCTGATGCTACAAGCCTTTGATGACCAAAGTAGTGATATGACAAAACCTTTCCTTCAAACACACGCATCATTAATCGCAGTCCTAAAACTGCAACACTTAATCAAAAGCCTCAAATGTTTAACAGTTAAGATATAAAACTCATGTCCTTAGCAACGCTTACCTTCTTCAGTAATCATAGAATGGTCTGGCTTGGAAGGGATCTCTAAAGGACGTGTAGTCCAACCCTCTCTGCAGTTAGCAGGGGCATCCTCAACTATATCAGGTTGCTCAGAGCGCTGCCGAGCCTCACCTTGAATACCACAGGGGATGGGGCTTCAATCACCTCCCTGGGCAACCTAAACACAACAGTATCCTAAAACCATCAGACTGCATGTATCCAAGGCATTGAAATTATCAGTGCTCTGAAATACTGCCTAACAGCTTCCCAGGCTACACCTCCACAAAGCAGTAAAGCTCCTTACAAGAACACTTCCTCAGAAAGGGCCAACCAGCCATAGAACTGAAGAAATGCAAGTGACAGCAAACTACAAAATAAAGCAAGATTCAATGGTAAAAGGTCCCCTTCTGAACAGCTCCTTGCCTGAAGTGGCCTCTTAATTACTCAGCAGGTGAAGCACTTCCCTACAAAAAGAAGACAGGTCCAGATCAGAGGGAATATTATGATTATCTAGGAACTATCTCCATCATGAGGCATACCATGCAACATTACCCAGTAATTCTGGTTTCTTTTGCGAAAGTACCAATCCTAATCTGGAAACTCCAAGCAGCAAAGAATTTCTATTGCTAAGCAGCTGCAATGTTTAAATTAGCCTCCCCATTAACATTTTGTGTTTCATTTTCAGTTTCAACTTTGCTGAATTCAGCTTTCATTCACTGAATCTTGCTATTCCTTTGTCCACTAAACAAAAGGAACTCCAAATATCTGCTATCTTCTTCCCGGGTGGATAATTACAGGCCACGATCAAGTCGCCCTTTTAACCTTCCTTTTGACAAGATACTCGATTGACTAAGTAAACTCAGTCATTGTGTGTTTTTAAGTCTTCATTTAGCAGTCTCTAGTTTTTTGGGTTTTGTTATTTTTTTAAACATAAAACCAACAAAGTTTTAGCACTGGAGTCAGTAGCAGTCATCAGCAGGCGACATAGTTTTCCACGTTTAATATTTCTGCTGATATATTTAAAGATCATTTTAGTCCCTATGTCAAACAGCAATGTAATTTTCCACATTTAATATTTCAGCTGATATATTTAAAGATTATTTTAGGCCACATGTGAAATAGCATCATACTAGGCTACAGTGCTATGCCACCTGTAAGAAAACCTAAGTCTTTCAATTTGGGGTTCACAGAAGAAACAGATACGGAGATATAACTATGAACTACAACATTAGTTACACATTTCTCCCTGTGTATTATTCCTGGCCAGAAATGGTATTTATGTTTCAGAAATGGAAACAGAGCTGATAAGTTCCATAAGCTATAGAGCATGTGAAAATGAGAGAACAACATTAATTCGTTAATGCCAGAAACCAAAATATTTTCTCCCGAGCCTGTAGAATTATCTGTCTAATCTGAACTGATTCTCTGCAATCACTTCTTCATTTTCTTTCTGAGGGCTAAAGCAATCTCCTGCTCTGAAGAAAAGCAAGAAAGAGTTACTTCTTTTTAGCCACTTCAGATTTTTTTTGTGAAAAATGATAGAATCAGGTTTAAAAATGGCAGAACTCAGAAAGAATCAGAGACATTCTGTGGAAGTTTCTTAATTTCCCTCGGCACATGATGTGCAGTTTTCATGTATCCGGATTTACTTATTTTCTGTTTTCCAAGCACACTGAAATTCCTCTGAGAGAAAGGATTCCATGTTTCCTAGCACAGACCACTTGGACTGGCCAGACTGTCATCTGCTCAGAATCAGGTTCCAATCAATCATCTTCGTAATAAATAAATAAGAAGAAATAAAGAAAATTGAGACAGTTTGGTTTCCTCCCTATTTAGGTACAACACAATGCTTTAAAATCATTCAGGTTTTTAATAATCATTTGACTTAGACCAACATTTCTCCTCCTAACCTTTTGGCCACCTTCCCTAGTGCTCTGATTGCTACAGCACTGCGAGGCTCACCTGTGAAGGTGAACAGGGATGGAGAGTATTTTAAGAGCATCACTGTGAATCACTGAGGGCAAACAGCAAATTTGTCACAGATGGGCTGGTGGCAGAATGTTATTATACCTCAAAGGCTGCTGAAAACCTTTCAGACTGCCATTAGTCATCAAACTGGCACTGTTATTCAAAATCAACAGTAAATCCAGGCCCCAAAAGAAGAGACTAGACCAGACCAGGTTGGAAGAGACCTTCGAGATTGTGTCCAACCTACCATCCAACACTATCTAATCAACTAAACCATGGCACCAAGCACCCCATCCAGTCTCCTCCTGAACACCTCCAATGATGGTGACTCCACCACCTCCCCAGGCAGCCCATTCCAATGGGCAATCACTCTCTCTGTATAGAACTTCTTCCTAACATCCAGCCTAAACCTCCCCTGGTGCAGCCTGAGACTGTGTCCTCTTGTTCTGGTACTGGCTGCCTGGGAGAAGAGACATCAAGAACATTGTCCTGTTCTTGATTTCAAGTCATTGCCCAAGTACTGGACTTTTTAGTATATGTACTGGACTTTTTAGCACATACACTAAGTAAGCCTCTGTCATAAAATATTCATATGGTCATAGTGTCAACAATGAACTCCTGAGATAATTTCCAAAAGCCATTATTCACACAGATGTTCAAAACATATAGAACAATTAAGGAGAGATTCTTAAAACCACAGTGTTGGTATAATCCTGCTCCTAGTGAAAAGATGCCCTGGAAGCTGTGTTTGAAAATGTCACCTTACTCTATTTAAAATCTGTCATCACTGGGATAACCTCAGTCAGGTAAACCACAAATACTTGAGAGTCAAGTGGAGAGAAAACCAAGGTACACCCACAAACACTGCACGTTAATCTTGGAACTTACCTGTTGACAGATCTACAAGTTCATCTGAGGGGGAAAGAGGTGCAAATGACTACTAGACTGCTAGTAATAGCTACTGAGTGATGCTTTAAACCAGCAATTGCATTAGGTTTGTGGGTAGGAGTTTAGCTACAGAAAAGAAAGAGGGAAAGAAGGAACCATCACAAAGAGCTATTATACCTGACTGACTCTACACAAGACAGATGAAATGTGAGCTTCGGTATTCAAAATAGAAAGGATACAATCATGTGTCTGGTTAAGTTACAGGAAATAGTTCCAGAGACAATTTTATACTAACTACAGTGATTTGAGCAATTTTTAAAAATAATACCAGCCAATTTCTCTCCATTATACTCCGCTGGCAGAAAATAAAACATTTTTCTTTGAAATGATTGCCTCTGGTTTTGTTAAATGATGCAGCCTGTCAACATGTGGTCACCAGTTTTACATGATCTTTCTGCCTCTCTGGAAAAGGAAGAATTTGCAACCTGATCCCAAATACAAATACAGAACCTGGCATCGGTTATAGTCGTTGCTATTACTACCAAAAAAAAAAAAGGAGATAGATAAGCAACTCTAATATGGTGATATGAAAAAGAAAATCAAACATGTAAGTCAAAATGATAGATTTTTCAAGTCAGATATAACAGGCATTTTATTTTTCTTAAATCCTAGTTCTGGTAACTCCTGCCCCTGTAGGATGAGGAGCTGGTAGACGACAAGCTCAACATGAGCTCTCAATGTGCACTTGCAGCCCAGAAAGCCAATCAGATCCTGGGTTGCATCAGGAGAAGTATGGCCAGCAGGTCGAGGGAGGTGATCCTCCCCCTCTACTCAGCCCTGGTGAGACCCCACCTGGAGTACTGCGTCCAGTTCTGGAGCCCCTATTACAAGAGGGATATGGACGGGCTGGAACATGTCCAGAGAAGGGCCACAAGGATGATCAGAGGGCTGGAGCACCTCTCCTATGAGGACAGACTGAAGGAGTTGGGGCTGTTCAGTCTGGAGAAGAGAAGGCTCCGAGGGGACCTAATTGTGGCCTTCCAGTAACTGAAGGGGGACTACAGGAGGGCTGGGGAAGGACTTCTCAGGATCTCAGGTAGTGATATGACTAGAGGGAATGGAATGAAGCTGGAGGTGGGGAGATTCAGGCTAGATGTGAGGAGGAGGTTCTTCACCATGAGAGTGGTGAAGCCCTGGAATGTGCTGTCCAGAGAGGTGGTTGAGACCTCATCCCTGGAGATGTTTAAGAGCAGGCTGGATGAGGCTCTGGCCAGCCTGCTCTAGCGTGGGGTGTCCCTGCCCATGGCAGGGGGGTTGGAACTAGATGATCCTTGAGGTCCCTTCCAACCCTGACTGATACTATGATGATACAAAATAAATAAATAAGCAGAGTCTAATCGTGTCACTTGATGTGCCTGCCTGACTCCATTGATTTCAAAGAACAACACAGACTCTTAGTGTTAAGAGATTTCAGAAGAGGAAATACTTGAAAAACAGAATGAGAAAAAACCAAAACTATGGACTCCTGCTTTTGGTAGACAGTTGTTTCAGAAAGTGCACAGCAGCTGAACAAATTAAATTGCCAACCTTTTGCTGTAAAGTGGGAATCATGTACTAATAATCCTGTAACTATTTGATTGGGATATGAGTTCACCTCAACAACATGAAAAAGTGAATGGACAACAAAGCCCCAGCAAAATAAAACACATTTACTTTAACAAACTTAATGTTGAAGTAACCTTTATGAGACTCAAGAGAATTTGCCTATTCAGTACTCTTTTTAAGCCAAGGTTCTCAGGTTTGCTGTCTCTGCTAAACACCTTTGTATACTGGGCATCTCTTTTAGTCTCTGCTTCGGGATGAAGAGATACACAGAGTCAATCTTTGTAATTAAATCATGACTGTTGACAACAGCAGTTGCTGTGATTTCAGCTTACACAGCTATTATTTGCATTCTTAGGAATGCCTACTTCAAAAACGTGATGGGAAAAATCGTGCTGTAAGAGCAAGGGAGGAAAAGCAGCCGAAGTGTTTCCTATAATGTGAAAGGAGTCAATATATCTATCTGTGTGATGCTCAATGCCTTCCAGGCATTTGAGGACTTCACTAAGCAAAAGGATTTACTGTAGCTTTAATAAGGTGCAAATGCTAATTCCCACACAGCTAGCCTACTGACAGATACCACTGACATGACAAAATGGGATCTTGACTATTGTGCTCATATGACCTCTGGCAGAGGCTACTGAATATACACCCACATGTACTGACCCTGCAGTTTGTGACCATCTCCTGTAAAGAAATCGGGGAACTGCCTCCAGCTTCCCTGAAGAGTGGCAGTCACACACAGACCGAAGCCAGGGCTAGAATTCTGGCTGAGTAGAAGAAACTTTTTCTCCCAAGCAGTTTTTAAATGAAATGCCAAAAACACTAAACAGCTTTAGAGACTTCTATTAATGGCGAATACAAAAGAAAAGATGCCCAGAGAGGTTGTGGAGTCTCCTTCTTCTGGAGACTTTCAAAACCTGCCTGGATGCGTTCCTGTGCAGCCTGCCCCGAGTGATCCTGCTTTGGCAGGGGGATTGGACTCACATGATCTCTGGAGGTCCCTTCCAACCCCTAACATTCTGTGACACTAGCCTAATATACAAGAATAATAAACATTAGGAGGAGATTGGTGCAGCAAAAAGTAGTGACTGCATAACAGAACAAGTTGAATCAAGACAGAAGTTTGATTTTCAAGTTACTTCCAGATTTGTTTAGCCCTTCAAAAACTAAAAATTCTTATGCCAATTTAAAAAGTCTTATTTCAAATATTTTTTTTGAGTTCAGTTTACATTAAAATCTCAAATAAAATAGCATGGATGCTTTGTGTGGCCATCTGCTACTCTCATCAAGTGTCTGTAGTGACGAAAATGAGGATTCTAGTAGTTTTACTGTGGAGATAATTGAAGCCTTTCTAAGAATAATTTCTATTCAGTTCTTTAGAGCCAAATTTTGCCCTTGGATCTACACTCTATCTTATAATATTGGAACATGGTTCTTGTTTGAGCAGTTAATACCAGCCTCTGAGTATAAAACATGAGCTGCTAGTATCCTTTCATTCTTTTGCAAAAATGATACAATCTGTATTACGTATTTTGGCAGATGCTTTGGGGCACACTGAGCATGCTTATGTACTTAAGCTATACAAATAATGCCAATACCAGAGGCTGATTGTCAGTGATCTGAGTTTCCAATTCAATCCCACCACTAACTTCTAGTATAATTAGGAGCAAAACACTAACTTGACCCACAGACTCTCAGTATCAGCTGGCTAGAAAAAAAACTGTTCTGAGATTTAGCTTATGTAATACCTTTTCAAATCCTCACAGATCCCAAACCTGCAAAGTTTACTCATAGGAGTAAGCCATTAATTTCAATGGGATTATACAGGGATCTCTTGAATAAACCAGAATTTATGATTCAGGCCCATGCCAGCAAGTCCATCCTGTGAGTCAGGTGACACAAAGCTCTGATGCACCTGAACTGCAGTCCTGAAAATCTGTCTGTGAAGGAAGTGTGTTCCTGCTACTGAACTGAAGTTGTAATCCCTGCACTACATACTTTCAAAACCTAAGTACCTGAATCTCATCGCTATGAGATGTTGCCTCTCACTGCTTTCACCACAGCTGCTGGAGCAATGCTCATATGAGCTGGGAATGTTCCAAAAAGCTGTTTTCCTTTCTTTGCTATGATTGCTTATCAGCTTTCTAACTAGCCCCATATCACAGTATATCATACTGATCTTGACACAGAAAACACTTGCCATTCAGCTTGTCTCCCAGTAAGTCTGCAGAAATCTGAGCTAACTTGGTCTTAGCTAACATTTCCTCAAGGACATTCTCCTTCCCCCAACACAGAAAAAAAACATGCAGAGAAAAGAGAACAGAGAGAAATGAAGATGGAAAAATCTAAGCAAAAGAAAGTGAATTCAGCTCTCCTATCAGAGACTGAAAGACAGATGAGAGGTTAGTCCTGGTACCCATAAGCCAACTAGGAATTACTGGTGCACGATGGACTCCATCAGTCTCAGATTCCAGGGGACACACATACACATAAATTAGGCACTAAGTGTTGGGGCTAGCTCTACCTAGTTAATTCTCCTTACAATCTTAGGGGGAAGAGAAAATAGGTGGGGTTTTTAGTTTTTTTCTCCTGAAAAGAAGCAAAAGCAAACAGAACTGTGCAAATCCAATGGAACAGATGTAGGAATCTGTTTTGAAGCACAGACCTTGACTTCTCTGAAATACATTTAGCCCTTCACTTGAAACAGCTGGACACCAGTGAATATAGATATCATTTCATACACTACAGAAAACATGTTTTTATTTGGGAGCTGTGTTCAGGAATAAATAACAAGATCCTAGCTACACAAACACATTCAACTGACACAGACTGGCATTACAGCTGAAAAATCACTTTCTTCTCAACACTGCTACCATATTCCCAAACCCATACTATCACCTGTCTTGGGAACAGGTAAGGTTAAAACGACCAAGTGATTTTTACTGGGTTAGTTTACAGGTTCCTTAATCCAGTTTTGCCACATGGACATACAAACGTTCATATGAAGTAGGATGGCACAGAATGAGTGAGGACACATCCCTAAGCACTACCAGCTTAACATATTCATGAAGGAAAGGCGATGATAGAAGCAAGACTACATACTCAGCTGAAGCTGTCAGAACAATAAGGGCTGCCAGAATGAAACTGCCCACTTGGAATCTGGTCAAAATTGCCATTCCTTTAGAAAAGCTTACTTAGAATTCTGAAAAGTGCTAAACATTAATAAACACAGCCACTAAAGATCTTAAATTCTCCCTCAGCTCCATCGGTTACTTTAGGCTGTACTGGGGCAGTGGTTTGTTTTGAACTTTGCTGGAACTCAATCACATACTGAGACCACAGACACAGAAGGAAATAGATTTCAATATAATTGACAGCATATGTTTCTATATCTCTATTCAATAGCTGATAGAAATAAATAATACAGAGTGTGCCAGCGATAACCATGGCAAATACAACATCAGCCAACTTCCTGAATTGCATTCTAATGGGATCTTAGAACAGATCTCTGCCAGGTTCCTTGGGGCCACTGTTCACTCCATTTCTTTTCCCTCACAGTGGTTTTGTGACAAATACAGCAAAACTCACTTATTAATTACTTCTCCTTTTCAGATTCAGAAACAGTTTGCAGTTGTGACAGCTTTTTCATATCAGGCTAGTCCAACTTTTCTTGCTTGAATCCTTTGCTTTGCTTTCTTAAAATACACAGAAAAGTCTTTAAAGTTTGACTAACACCAAATGCTGATTAAAAACTGTTAGATGCTACCTACAATAACATTTTCATGTGAAGGTGTTTGGATGCATAGCCAACTGGGATCTGTCTGGGCTTATGAGCTGTTGACATATTGTTAAGCCATGAGAGGTACTGAGAGCAAAGCCAGCTTTTGATCATATTTTGTGACTCTCTGACCTCCTGGGAGAGCTGTGGAGCCTTGAATTAACAAAAGCATTATTTTAATCCATGCATTCAAGCACATTATTTTGTGTTGGGGTATGATAATTTTAATATTTAACAGTATTTTACAATCAGTGCTATTTAATATTTTGTAATAATAGCAGGTCCACCTATGATCTGCTATCCTTTAAAACAGAGTAACTCCACTAACTTCAACTTGGTTCTACAATAATAATAACAAACCAGGTTGGAAGATACCTTCCAGATTGTGTCCAACCCCTCAACCAATCCAACCCACCTAAACAACTAAAACTATCAGAGTAGTCAGAATCCATCATTATGCAACTTAAGTAAAACTGATACAAAGATAATGAAAGTTCACTCTCAACTCCCCTTTGCAGAGCTTGTCCCACTTTCAGAGGCAAGCACAGCATGTTCTGATCTTGCCCTTACCAGGTGACCACAGCCATTAGATGCCAAAAACCCAGCTGGGGCTTGTCACAACATCTGGATCCCTTGCAATACCCAATTTCTTGTAAATATGCACATCTCTGAATGAAGCATATCCAGAAATAGATACTACTTTTTTTGTCTTCAAGTAAGGGAACACAGGGATTGTTCTGCATGTGTTTTGTATCTCTATTCAACCTTTTGCTGAAATGAGAATTTGTCTTTTCCTGTCTTGAATTATATCTGACTAAAAGTAGTTTACCAAAGAACATCATCAGCCTCACCAGATCTTTGTACACAAGAGGACACAGTCACAAGCTGCACCAGGGGAGACGTAGGCTGGATGTTAGGAAGAAATTCTTCACGGAAAGAGTGATTGGCCATTGGAATGTGCTGCCCAGGGAGGTGGTGGAGTCACCACCACTGGAGATGTTTAGGAAGAGACTGGATGGGGTGCTTGGTGCCATGGTTTAGTTGATTAGATGGTGTTGGACGATAGGTTGGACTCGATAATCTCAAAGGTCTTTTCCAACCTGGTTCATTCTGTATTCTTCACCTCACAATCTCTTTTTTCTTTTCCTTCCATATATATTTTTTTGCATTCTGTGCAAGATTTATTCCTCATTACAAACATTCATTGTCAGGGTAGCTGGCTGCAGTCAGCATGCCTTTCCAAGAGCACTGGTTAACTCCCTTGGCCAATTTCAGCTCCTTGGAACAGATCCCATCTTCTCCATTTGCCACCTCCTCACTGTGAGAGCTGCTGTGACCTGCAGTCTTCAGTTTGGGTGGGGAAGTGCATTATTCCTAGAGATACTGTGTTCAAAGACTGTATCTACATTTTGTACAGAGCGCTACACACTTCATCATATCCGCAGATTTGGCTCTGCTCCCTCCTGTTCTGGGTTCCTAAAAACCTTGTGTTACATACATTTTGATGAGTTTTGCAGATACATCCTGCTTTTCTGCTCTCAAATTCCCACCTGGGCTTTGGATAATGAGGAGGGATATATGACCTTTTGACTCTAAGACCTTCAGACAAGGTAAAGGGAAAGCAATCTCATGGGAAGGGCTTAACTATTGCTGTCATCAAAGGGTGGAGATTAAGGTCAGTTGGGAGGGAAGGCAAGTTGGGAGATCTTAGAAAAGATGCACATCTCCTGCTTATCAAGGGCCTGTCTTCCCTTTTTCGCCCTCCGTGCATTTGCTCCATTTGATTGCTGTCTAGCTTGAGCAGCCTGGCATACTCCAGTCCTTCATGCTCAGGGATAGCAAGGAGGGAAACTCAGAAGTAACAGGAAAAGAGAGGACAATGGAAGCAAGTCAGCTGAGAGCTTACAGGGATGGATCAGGGGACAAATCAACACATCAGGTATCATAGTAGACATCTGCTGTGATCTAGAAAAGGAATTAATCAACAAGGCCACAGTAAATCCTTGCCAAAGCCACTTCCAAGCACATGAAAGACAGAGGTGACTGGGAACAGCAAGCATAAATTAGCAAGAGCAAGCAATGCCTGACCAGCTTGACAGCCTTTTACAAAACACTTGTTTAAGAGGGGTACAGGGAGAGCAGTGATATTGTTTACCTTGAGTTTACAAACATCTTTGAAATAGTCTCCCAAAAGATCCGTCTAGCCAAACTGGTGAAATGTAGACTGAATAAGATGGGTGGAAAACTCCCAATCATCAGACTCCAAAGTCTCAAAAAGTCCAACTGGCAGATAATTTAGTACTGGTGTCCTTCAGAGATGAATATTGGAGTCAATACCAATTAATGTATTATTTAATGATCTGCAGGATATGATGAAGCACATCCTCAGCAAGTTCCTAAACAGTATCAAATTGGGGAAGCACCAATAGAGGTGCCCCCATGTCCTTCCCTCCCTTCTATGTGTTTCACAGATGAATCAATTCTCCCCCAATCCTGAGATACGGAACTGACCTTTGCAGCTGGGCTGCTGCATAATCAGACAGATGCTTCTGCCCCTTTACTGCTATCCCACACAAATGCAAAACTGAACCATTGCTCCCTATAATTTGTTTCTCAGATAGAGAACTGTGGTATTCAGAACAAAAAAGCCAGATATGCATCCCTGCTCCACCTTGCTAAAGCTTGCAAAGGCTCTGTGATTTGCATGACTCTCCCTTACTCTGTGAAGGGCTGCCTGCTATAAGTCCATAGTGAAGGGAGAGGTGAAAACCTTGTGACCCCATTTAGATTAATTCTTCTCACCTCCTAACCTTGGATTAGGGGCATACCCTTCCTCATTACCAGCACTTTAAATTAAGAAGAGATAAGGCAAGAGATAAGGCATGTTAGAATATGCCACTGTCATAGACAGTGACTAAAGTAACAATAAAACTGTGAATGGTATACTTGCCATTCTTTCACAATACGTGATTAGTGGTGATAATTTCAGAGCTCCAATTCACCACTAATTCAAAAGCTACATTTTACAACAGTAAAAAGCAGAGGCCATACGAGTAAAGCTTTGCAGATGGTCCAAAAAAAGTTATTTAATTCTTCATCAGCTAGTAATAAACAGCTGCAATTCTTGTGTCTGTTCTGCTTTTGTTTGCTGTATCACAATGTATACGCTTATTTCTTGAAAAACCGAGAACGTACAGAAGATTCAAAATATGTTGTACTGCAAATGTTACTTAATTGGAGACAATGCAAGATGGCAAAAGATGACACACAAAATGTGTGAGAGACTGTCAGGCAAAAGAGAAAGACTTTCCAGTCCTTTTTACAGCTCCATTTCTCATTACTTCAATTAAAAAAAAACAGAACAGGCACTAAAGAAAAAAATTTAGTTTCCATATTCAGTCCAACCTGAATTCAAACATGGTGCTTTGATCACATAATAAAGATGTTCTTTGAATTGTTTTATAGACATCCCCAAATCAGCACTTTGAAAAACAAACAACAACAACAAAACCCAAACAAAAAGCCACCTACAACTACCTTAAGGGAGGCTGTAGACAGGCAGAGGTTGGTCTCTTCTCCCAGGCAACTAGCACCAGAACAAGAGGACACATTCTCAGGCTGTGCCAGGGGAGGTTTAGGCTGGAGGTTAGGAAGAAGTTCTACACAGAGAGAGTGATTGCCCATTGGAATGGGCTGCCTGAGGAAGTGGTGGAGTCACCACCACTGGAGGTGTTCAGGAGGAGACCTGATAGGGTGCTTGGTTACATGGTTTAGTTGATTAGGTGGTGTTGGTTGATGGGTTGGACATGA
The DNA here is from genome assembly GCF_026170545.1 of Melanerpes formicivorus. Lineage (NCBI taxonomy): Eukaryota > Metazoa > Chordata > Aves > Piciformes > Picidae > Melanerpes > Melanerpes formicivorus. The sequence continues at coordinate 3,379,521 of NW_027142401.1, read as the reverse complement.
TGATCTTGAAGGTCTCTTCCAACCTGGTTTATTCTATTCTAAACAAAAAACCCAAACCAAACCTCAAAAAAACCACAACCAAAAACCCACCAAAAAATCCCACAAAAAAACTCACCCACAAGAAACTGAAACAATCCCCCCCCAAAAAATCCAAACCACCAACCAAATCTCCCCCCCTCAAAAAAAACCAAACCCAATAACAAAAAACCTAAAACAAGAAGCCCACAAACCAAGCCCTCCCAACTCCCAAAACACTAAGAACAAGAACTGAAACACATATATACTACAAGGGTTTGAACCCCTATTATCAATAAATCCTTGCTAGGGTCCTTTTCTTGCCTCACAGGATCATAGGATGTCAGGGGTTGGAAGGGACCTAAAGAGATGATCAAGTCCAACTCCCCTGCCTCCACATTCTGTGCAACTGTAGCTTAACATACACTGGCAAAAGAAAAACAAATAACAGTAAAAATTACATTCCATTTGTTCCCCAAACTTACAGGCCTTTATTCTGGTGCTCTTCCATTTCCCTTCCAGTTTGTTGCCATATGAGACAGCAGCAAGGGCTATGGTTTTATTAATTCACGTTCCCACACTTTTAGCAAAGACTTTTAGTGCACCAGGAGACACACCAGCAAATTTTCAGTTGCTTCAAGTGTGTTCCGCCAAATGTCTGATCCCACTCCACTCCTGTTATTTCATTTCAAAGCAATAACTCTTTCTTTTCTTTAAACAGAGAAAGATGATTTAGCAAAGCAGTTACAAGAAATCAACGGCAATGGTCATAGAGAAATACCAAGCGCTAATTTAGAATACCATAAGCTATGCAGAGGTAAAATTTTATTGGCTGAAAAATGGAAGGTTTAAAGTGGGTTTCTGGAACTATTCACTGCTACTGATTTTCAACTGGAAGCTACTGCTTGATGAAATATGAAAAGGTGGGAGACAAAGCGTTCAATGCACTCAGCACTGTGACTTTCTGTAAAACATTCAGCAAGTTTACATCTCAGCCCAGCGCCTTACTAAAATGTCTGAGTTCTTTAAATTCACCTGCAAATCCACAGTTTTGGCTAGTTAGCCAGCAGTTGAATTCACAGCTGGCAGCTAGGCAAACAATTATCTAATCTGCATGAGAACTGCTGAAGTTTAAACATTTGGATCTAGAGAGTAAATTTCTCTGTTGCTATAAAGAATTATGCAGTCAAATTCTTTACTACTCCAATTTTTAGTGCAGCCAGGCTTGGTTTCCCCCCTCTTTCCCTGAGAAGGGTCTTGGATTCTGAACCATTCCAGTGAAACAAATTCTAACTAAGCAGAAAACACAATGTTGTTGAATTACACTATAACCTATCTCCATTGTTTTAAGATTGTGGAAAATACAAGATCTTACTCTACATTTGATTGATTGTATTTTTAAAACAAGGATCCTCAAAACCCAGTTAATACAAAATAATTCATCTGCAAGAGAACTAAAACTTCAATCTACCTAACAATTTTTATTTGGGTGGGAGAAAGACTGATTGATTATTCTCATCTTGATATGCATAGATGCAAACTATGCCCTTCTCCCTGGAGCATGCATTGGCATCTGAAACAGAACATGTGGAGGCAACAGCTTTTCAGGCATCAGAAATGACAGAAGCAGGAGCACAGGTAGACTCTGGATACCGTTCTTTGACCCATATTCAATTAATCCATGCACTTCCTGTGTTTTACCCAACATTAGAGGCTGCACAGAAATTGTATTGAGAGTTCACAGTACAGTCTTATGTGGTTTCATAACCCTTTAAGAGAGTGTTAGAAAAAAGACCATTTTCACATTTACAGAAAACTGCAGCGAGTCGCTGCCTTCCAAATAATCCACCAGGGCTTTGTCTCCACAGCAAGCTGAGGTGTGAATGTGTGAGTGCAGGCAGACCAAAGCTGCTGTGGTATGAATGATGGTAAAGCTGCATATCACCGGTCCCAGAGCGCGCTGTGGAGAGGCAGCCAGCAGGCTATTTGCATATTTGGGCACTTAGCATGCACCGAAATCCATGTTACAGCTCGACTGCTTCTGGTTGAAGTTAGTCTGGGTACGCCTATGGATGCTACAGTCACCCCTCTAATGGCAGAGTGGAAGTAATCTGCAACAAGTGGCTAGGAAATATTTTTTCTCTTTAGGCAATAGTTTACTGCCAAAGTAAGTGTGCATGTCTGTTATTCACACATACACACATGTAACAGGTTTCTTCACTTTTCATTGCTGGATGGTTGAGTTTTGAAAAGGAGTCTTAGGGATCACTCTGGATGCTTGCTTGCTGCATGCCAATTGAAGAATGACTATGCACACAGCAGACATAAGTGCATTATACAACACCCCAAATGGAGAAAGCAAAACTTAAAATGATGACACTACCTCCTCATGGTTATTTTTATCTCTCCCAGGCTCTCAGATTATAGAATCTTTCCGAGTCAAAATGTGTTTACATCAATCAGTGCTTGACTGATTCGTGCCAAGACTTCAAAGACTACAGCCAACAGAGGTTTTTCCACTTATTTCTGTACTCCTGAAATAAAGCCCACAATGGGGTTTGAGGAACATCACCTCCATCACCTGCATACAGGGAAAAGCAAACAATCTGTACACACAGGCGCCACAAACACAACACAGCTTTGTGGCACCTATTTGTGCCTATTTCCCCCCATCCCCAAATGACAACCACAGCCTTAGAAAATAATCATCAGCATCTCTGCAAATTCAGCTCAAAGTAACACTTCAACTTGATCTTTAGAATGCTACAGGTTGTGCAACTTTAGGACACAACTAATAGAAGGGGATGGGAGGGTACATTCACTTTGAAAGAGAAGAAAAAGTTCGCCTGAAGGGTTTCAAGAGTCTCTGAGTCATATAACATTATACAGATTAGTTCTATACTGTTGCTGGAATAAAAAGTACAACTGGGTCATTTCTGACACACTGCTAAGGACAAAGAAGTAGCTCCTTTCCATTCACTATTATAAATGGCCAAACTAATATCAGGTTATAAGCAGCAGTTATAATGCAACAACAGAAATTAAATTTGCAGGTTTCTAGCCTCCATTCTGGCTCCATTCAGTGGATGCACTGCCTATGGGCTTGATTCCACAGAATCTTTAAATACTAAAAGAAATATATAAATAATTATAAGCTGATGAGCAGTGTCACTGAGGTCAATGAAACTATTTATGTTTAACATTATGTACATGTCTAAAGTGCTTTTCTGGACAACTGCCCACATTAACTTCCATTTACACAAAAATACAGTGAACAGCTTAATAAAATAGCAGACATCATCTTAAAGGATATTGTGTATCAAGTCAACCTTCTTCTGGCTTTGATATATAGCTCTTAATTAATAAATGTACTCAGATCCTTATTGAGATCCTGGGCAGGAACACTACATTCTAAACATGTAATGCATCCACAATGTACAATAATCTGCATAGAACATAGAGGAAATTTAGAGAGAACCTGGAGCACCATCCCAGTGTTTTAGTGCCTTTAAGTATTACAACCAGCATAACTCAAGGTGTGAACACGTTTGCAAATCTCCTCAAGAAGCTCAAGATCTTATTTTGGTAATGATTTGTGGAAGAGATTAAGGAAAAATACTCAGGTGAAAATTCCCATAAACAGAAGAGAAACCCAAGAACCTGGAATGCTCTGAACAGCCTCCCAATTAATCTGTCAAAGCCATTGCAGTAGGATTCCACAGAATTGTCAGGGTTGGAAGGGACCTCGAGGATCATCTTGTTGCAACCCCTGTGCTATGGGTGGGGACACCTTCCACTAGGTCATTTTGCTCAGAGCCACATCCAGCCTGGCCTTCAAAATCTCCAGGGATGGAGCTTCCAGCACCTCCCTGGGCAACCTGTCCCAGGGTCTCACCACCCGCACGGTGAAGAGCTTCTTCCCGACATCTATTCTAAATCTCCTCTCCTCTGTCTTGGATCCATTCCCCCCAGACCTGTTACCACCTGACACCCTAAGAAGTCCTTCACCAGCTTTCTTGTAGGCCTCTTTCAGATTTGGAAAGATACAGTAAGGTCTCCTCAGAGCCTTCTCTTCTCCAACTGAGCAATCCCAACACTCTCAACCTGTCATCATAAGAGAGATGCTCCAGCCCTCTGATTATCATCACAGCCTCTCTTATGTCTATTTGGTAATATACATAAAATAAATCTAAACCACAAAGGTTTCAAGAGATAACATTTAAAATAACCTTCAGATTGTATATAACTACTAGCAGCACTAACAACAACAACAACTTTCTTCTCCCTTTCCTCATGTAAAGAATATCTTGGGAAGCATTCTGTCTTTCAGAACTGCTGAACTTGATAGCTTTATTTGAAAACCTGGCTATTAAGGATTTTGTTCTTTTTAGCTACAATGTGTGATTGACCAGGGCTATTTTGTTGTTTATGCATTTCAGAGACCCTGGCTTCAGATATTTACACCTAATTCACAATAACAGATTTAAATGCTAATATCTTTCAAAATCCTTTTTTTTTTCCCCAAAAAAAATACTTCTATTTTTCTGAAGACTACAAAAGTTCATTTTCCTTCTTTAATTTATGTGATAAATTGTAAAGAAGCAACACCACTTACTATTTAAAATAACACAGAATTGAAAGTCTAAGATTTATGAGTTTTAATATAACTTTAGCAATTTAAGAACTCTTAGATTGCTTTTCTTAGCATCTTTTTCCCTAACTTTCATTCGTGCCTCTTCTGTATTGAAACTAAATTTCCCTCCTGTAAAGCTTCATTTGAGAAGCAAAACATTAGATTGAAATTAGAACCCTGTAAAAGGAAAATACAATTTCTCTTGCACTTTACAGAACAGTAAATGCAGAGAATCAGAAAATCACAGTCTCTAGGGTTTGGGGTTTTTTAAGTACCCCTAAAGGAAAAAAAAAAGGTAGGGAAATAAAGAAATAATAAATATTTGAGAATGGCACATTTTAAACTCATAGCCTTATGATATTGACTAGCTTTGATTCTGCTTACACTTCATATTATTCTATTACTGTGCTAAGACTACACGAAAAATGGTGCTTGAGAATATTACTGTTCATAAAAATGAAGCATGTCCTGAAGACAGCAGGAAACAAAAGGGAGGAGCCTGCCTAGCTCTTTAGTATAGTATCATTCAGGGTTGGAAGGGACCACAAGGATCAGCTAGTTCCAACCCCCCTGCCATGGGCAGGGACACCCCACACTAGAGCAGGCTGGACAGAGCCTTGTCCAGCCTGGTCTTAAACACCTCCAGGGACGGGGCCTCAACCACCTCCTTGGACAACCCATTCCAGGGCTTCACCACTCTCATGAAGAACCTCCTCCTCACATCCAGCCTGAATCTCCCCACCTCCAGCTTCATTCCATTCCCCCCTAGTCCTATCACTACCTGAGATCCTGAGAAGTCCTTCCCCAGCCTTCCTGTAGGCCCCCTTCAGATACTGGAAGGCCACAATTAGGTCACCTCGGAGCCTTCTCTTCTGCAGATTTAACAAATTATATGCTGGAAACAAAGTTTCCAGGACTGAGATGTCAGCAGGGGAAGAACTAAATGTTGCCAATCAACTGAAAACAAAGATAGGACAGAAAAGACCAGAGGAAAAATGACTACTTCCAAGAGAAGCATCTGAAGAAGTCAGAGAAGAAAGCACCTGGGCTGTGGGCAAAGGGACATGAGAAGCAAACAAAATACGACGCAAATGAAAAAGTAAGCACAAAGCAATTATTGTGTTTGGCATGTTTGAATACCATTCAGTGCTCAATGTTCGCTGCCTCCTCCATATAGACAATTGCACAAGCCATCAAAAAAATGATGCTTGAAAGACCTCAGGCTGCATGTTACATTGAAATCTGCACTAGCTACAAAAAAAACTCTGTGCTGAGCTCCTCAATACCTGAACCAGAGTTGAGAGGCCTCCTGAAGACCTGGACAGTGCCAGTGCAACGACTGAAGAGGAAAGAAAAGGCTAGGAATCAGAGGATCACAACCTGATCTATGCATCTATACAGGTTGTAAAACATGTTTGTGACTTTAGTGTGATGAGACTAATTTGACTGTGGGGGTTTTGACCCCTTGAATAACCCTCATGACTCAGGTGCACATATGAATTTTGCCCACTAATTATCTCAGTACACAGTGAAGCATTTTAAAATACAACCATCTGACTTATTTGCACAGAACCAAAGTTCTTACAGATAAGATAGACTTGGAAATCTCCCTGAATCCCTTGTGCTTAATCTGTTTGGGAAAGTGACATTTGGAAAACTATCACATTTTGACAATGAGGGTATTATAGTGCAGTAAACGATGAAACATTGTGAAACACTTTCTTCAGTTATCCTCTTAGTACCATCCGAAACAATGCTGTGCATGCCATGTCTGCCAAAAGAAAGGAGGGCTGAAAAACATCTAACTTCTATAAATTCATGAAATGAAAAAGGAGAAACTGATCAGAGGATAAAACCATACTAAATATATACAAACTCAATGGCCTCTGAGCATCATTGTTGGTAAAACCATATACTGTAATTATTTCTCTGAAGTCAGTGTGACACCACAGAGCGCTAAATATTCATTCTTTGGAATAAATATGAATTTAGAACTATTCATCTTTTTTCCAACAGCTGACATGCTGCATAAACAGAAAGTATATATGGTTTTTTTAAAGTAAACAATACAATAAGTAAAGTGATTTATTATGCAATTTATCTCTTTCCATCTCTGTGCTGTTCATAATTCAGATCCACACAGGGCTGTTCATATACCATTAATATTTCCCAGATGTGTTTGACTTTAAGGCTATGATCATTTTAAATGTTTTAAAATGTATGCCATTTATCATTACTGTTATGGTGGTGTCATTCGCATTATTATAGCGAAGGTTGTGTCAGCAGTTCTGTAAGCCCTTATTTTCAGGGGTTCAGAACTTGGCAGTAAGAAGTGGCTACAGGCTGAAACCTGGCATAAAGTATCCTGGCTGGGGAGCAATTAAATTTCTCTCTCAAAGAGCTAACAAAAAATTTAGTCTTGATTTTTCCTAAAACAGGGAAAGAAACGTGTTCATGGGTTTGAGATACAAAGTTCTGCTAGTGGATCTCAGAAGTTGTTTCACACAGAAATTAACAGAGGTAAAAGGATGTCCCGTAGGAGGTGGAGAGTGCTGGGGGAGGGTTGAGACAAACTACCATTCTTTTGAGCAACTCAGCTGTGTGTATTTCAAACAAGGGTATCTCAGCAGGGTGTCTCAGCAACATCTGTAGCACCTGGAAATTCAATGAGCACACATCTCGCACATGACTTCGCGTATCAGAACCGAGCAGTTCCAAAAACTCATTCACCAAAAAGAATTCTTCCCACATGCAAATACAAGCATAAGCTTCAACCTAAATGGTTGAACTTTACTGACCTCCCAGTTCTGATTTATTTTTTCCCCTCTCGACTAGACTGGGATTGGAATCATACAGAAACAGTAACACAAGAAATCCTGACATGCATTTCAAAATCTTTATGCTTCTCTGAAACTCATTTGGGTAGATACGTTCTGTACAAAATGTGGTAGAAACTCAGTTGGGAATGGAGGAATGGAGGATATGGAAAACTCTACCCTGCAATGCTGGTCTGCTTTCTTTCTAGTCTAAAGTTACAGTTTGCCTTTCTTCCTGTCGCATCACAGAATTTGCTTCAACTGTCCAACAAAGATAATTATTTCATTTAAGAGATGTGGAACACCGGTAACCATCCTATATATTGTGAAAATTGTTTTCAGGTAAGCATTAAAACTATTACAATTTGCCAGATCCAAAATGAGAAAGGTTGGACTATAGAGTATTGACATTTATTTTCCTGGCCACTGCCACATAGAGTTTGAGATTCTGTGAGCAATTCCTACTGTCAGTTCCCTAGAAACTCCAATTTCTCCAGTTATTTCTTTGTGTCTTTTCCTTCTATCAGCTGGGCCATGCAACAAGAAGAGAGTACTTTGCAAGTCCTGCTTTCAGAACTTCCATTCTCAAACAAGCATCCCTACTTCCTTTCTTTCTAAAGACAGCTCTAGTAAAATCAGAGTTCAGGACCCAGCCCCAGAGGAATCACTTGTTTCTTCCCACTGGAATCAACTATGTTGTCTCTTATCTTCACACAGGTATTCAGCAGATGTCCCCACTCTCTAAACTCCCAATATTTATTCTTCCCTACAATGATTTTATTTTCCTCCGCCTTTCTCTTCACTCTGACATGACTCCTTCCATGTACATCAACAGCAGTCATGCCTCACTGTCTTCTCTAAAAATCAATTGTGACAAGGCTATGCCACCTGAAAAGCAAGTTGCTAACACCCTACCACTTCTTGCAGGACTTCTATCGCTGTCCCCTTACTTCTGCCTAAAAAAAGCCTGCTGTTGCTGTGCTCTTTTTACCTTTGCTACACTGAAACTGTGGCCACTTTCTATTACTAAGACTGCATGCCATGGTGGTGTCAGGGTGATGGTTGAACTGCATGATCTTAGAGAGGTCTTTTCCAACCCAAACAATTCTATGATTCTATGACTATACACTACTAAAAATGTCACTATTTATTCCTTTCCTGTTACCAGACCATCACCCTGGAAGGTATTTTGCTTTTCACCCTCTCTCTCACACTCACACTCTTTGTCAGAGCTAAGTATCAATTAACAACCAAATACAAGAGTTTTTCTTCCTAAAGCCACCTTTTTGTGGATACAGACTGAACTTCTCTGATCAGGAAGGCTGATCAGGACATAAAAACTTCTTGTAATCCTTCTCAACATGCAGTCTTTCCCCAGACAATCAAGTTATGTAAGGCTTTTTTGCCTCGTACTGTTTCAAGACAGAAACCTTTAACAAAACAAAAAGATCATCTAAACTTTTCAAGCAATTCTGGGGAAGTTAGGCTTTATGGCAAATTGCACCACCACTGTATAAGCAACTAGGGAAATAACGTATTACTCAGCTACCTGGCAAAACACAACCTAATAATGACTGATTATTTTATAATTTACTTGTAGATGCTCCTTAAATTCCACCAGAGGGCTACAGAACTCCCAAAATACTGAAAAACAAAGTTTCCAACCTTTCCAAAGTAAACTACGTTCTGTGAGTCAACATTTCCAACTTGCTCTGAGCACGGATTTCAGATTTAAAGAATGGTTTTTAACGTCCCTGAAGCATTGTCCACAGGTCACATTCCCATTTCTGTTTTCAGAGAAATGGAGAAAATCCCTATTACTTTCTATTTTTCACCTACTTTGCACATTCACCACACAGACCTGCATTCCACACATTAAAAGGTTTCCATTTATTTGCTGTTTTTCCTCTTGGATGAAAAGCTTTTACTTTTCAGTCCACAAATGTAATTAGCTGTTCCTGGACACATGCAGCTCACCTTCCCCTGCCATTGAGTGGTCCTACATGTGACACCATAAATTGGAATAAGAAACTCTGATACATGCAGAAACAAAGTGTAAGTTTAAAGAGTGGGAATAGGAAATGAACATACATGTCACATAAATAACGATATATAAGAAGTTCTTGAGGAAAAGAATGAGCTCATGAGTACATTTTTCCACAGAGCTTAATGCACATCACTGACTGCCCCTTTGTAGAACTGGACTTAGCTTTTATAAGCTCACATCAAATTCAACTGACAGCCAAATAAAAATTATTGAGATCTTCAAGTTACGTCAAAACCTTAGCCTAGGTAAGGAGAGCAACAGTTAGCTAAGGAAGAATTGATCCTTAATCTCCACCTAGCAATAAGTTCAACCTCTTTTCCTTGTGTATAAAGAACTGGTCATTTGTTTGTTTCCCATGCTAATTTTTTTTCCCCCCTCACATCATAAATATCACAAATCTACATCATTCATGCTGCCAGATATGAAATAGGAAAAGATTGATCTTCAATCCATACATGAAGGAAAGTTGAATTTATGAATCCAGCAGCAACACCAGTCATTCTTTCACACTGTTTTTTCCCTTTGGTAAAGAGCCTGAACGCTAACTTAAAGCAAACAGGCTTCCTAGATAAACATGCTCTAAACAAACTATTTTTTTCCCCCCCTTGTAATATTAATGTTTACAACTAGCAAAAGCCCAAAGCTGGCGAGGATTTGGTTTCTTTCAAATGCAAAGAAACGATAGCACAGTTTGACTGACATAAGAAAACAATTTACAGATACTGCATTTTATCCCAGATTCTACTGCTACACTGGCCAAACTATAAATGGTTTGATAAAGTCTGCAGATTATGAAATGCATTGCCTGTTGTATTAATGTTTCACTTGCTTGCAAGGTGACAGTTCGAAGGCAAGTAGAACGGTGTCGTTTCATGCATTAGCCTCAAAGCTACCATTGGCTGCTCTGGAAGCAATGGAGAACACTCTCTGTAGCAACCACAGAAATCCTATGGACTATAGTTTCCCCTCAACAGCATTTTGGGGTAGCTATAACATGGCCACAGTCTTCAATATTATAAATGGTGCCTCTAAACCATTCATTACTTTAATAAATTCAAATAGAGCATTTTCCCTTTCCTTGCAGTATTAAGCTTCCTATTAGCATTATATTTACTTATTACATATAAATGTAATTATATTTATGTATACTACATCATCATATATACATTAATTACAGTTAAATTTTGTCCTGTGACTGATGGGCTGCCTTCCACTTCCTCCCCTCCCAGCTTCCATTGCAGTCTGGCTTTCAAGGGTACCCCAACTGTACCAGTCCAAAGCTCACAAAGGATGCTTTATAAGAAAACACTTTTACAAGGCATACTTTTATAAGAAATAACAGGGAGTGTCTATTCTGGCAGCCTAAACTACATCCTCTTTTCACAGGTTGAATGCAGTGTCACTAATAAGTTTAACTGTCATGACTTCCAAAACAAAAAGGTTAGTAAACCTCTGGAATGATTTATAAGATCTATCTAATAGATTGTTTCTGCTTCTTATTCTTCATGAGTCAAAGCTCTTTTAAGGCAAACTAGAATAAAAAAAATCTTATGTCAGCTTTGTTTTCTAATGTCAGAACTTGGGGCTATGTGGTTGTAAAGTTCAACTTGGAGAGGGACCTGGGGGCATTGGTTGACAGTCAACTGAATATGAGTCAGCAGTGTGCCCACATGGCCAAGAAAGCCAGTGGTGTCCCTGGTATGTATTAGAAACACTATGGCCAGCAGGAACAGGGAGGTACTCAGCACTGGTGTGGCTACATCTTGAGTATTGTGTTCAGTTCTGGGCCCCCGATTATAGGAAGGATATTGAGGTGCTGGAGCGTGTCCAGAGAAGGGCCAGCAAGGCTGGTGGAGGGGCAGCAAGGCTGGTGGAGGGCCTGGAGCATACGGCCTATGAGAAGTGTCAGAGGGAGATGGGGTTGTTCAGTCTGGAGAAGAGGAGACTGAGGGGAGACCTCACTGCTCTCTACAGCCCCCTGAAAGAAGGGTTGAGCAAGGAGGATGACAACTTCTTCTCCTTGGTGTCAAGCAACAGAACTAGAGGAAATGAGAGGTTCAGGTTTGATGCTAGGAAATATTTCTTCCCAAAAAAGGTTCTCAACCATTGCAATGGTCTGCCCAGGACAGTAGTGTAGCCATCATCCCTAGAGGTGTTCAAATAGCATGTGGACCTGGTGCTTAGGACATGGTCTCGTGTTGACCTTTCAGTGCTGGGTCAGGGATTGGACTAGATGATCTTTGAGATCTCTTCCAACTAGATGTATTCTGTGATACTTAATTACACTCATGAAATTCTATACTACCCACACAAGAATAGATTGGAGGCCTCTTTAAAGCTTCCATTTTGGAGCCAATGCAGCAAGAAAATACTCTTGATCACTGGTGCTATCAGCAAAGAGGCATACAACCCCTTAGTGATTAAGTCCTAAATTCCACCAGGTGAAGTCAATGGGATTATAGAGTCAAGAAAACAAAGTGTCCCACCAGACACAGACCGAAAGAAAAAAAATATATCCCAGCACTATCCCAGGGCATAGTTTACAACTTAAAATGAAGAGGATGATTTGGCATTACTGAACAATTTTATTTACACTACTAAGAGGAACCATCCAGACTCTCTCTCCAATTTGTCTCTGGTATTCTTCCACTGAAATCGAGCAATGAAAGAAAAATTCAATTGTAACTGCAGATAGATATCAATGCAGTTAATAAGATTCACTTAAGACACCATTGATTTATATATTTGACAACTTTGCAATACTATATGCCATCAAGGCAACTTCTTCATATACATTCTCCAGCTATCTTACATAACTTGTTTTGCAAAAGTTGCTGCCTTTGAAAGGTGGCAGGTTGGCAAAGGGTTTGGCATGGGGTTTGTTTTTAAACTCAAAAAACAAAAGTAGTATGTAGATGTGGGATTCACTATGTTGAATCAGCTATGTTAAATCACACTGAATCATAGTTTCATAGTTTCATTCAGGGTTGGAAGGGACCACAAGGATCAGCTAGTTCCAACCCCCCTGCCATGGGCAGGGACACCCCACACTAGACCAGGCTGGCCAGAGCCTCATCCAGCCTGCTCTTAAACACCCCCAGGGACGGGGCCTCGACCACCTCCCTGGACAACACATTCCAGGGCTTCACCACTCTCATGGTGAAGAGCCTCCTCCTCACCTCCAGCCTGAATCTCCCCACCTCCAGCCTGAATCTCCCCACCTCCAGCTTCATTCCATTCCCCCTAGTCCTATCACTACCTGAGATCTTGAGAAGTCCTTCCCCAGCCTTCCTGTAGGCCCCCCTCAGATACTGGAAGGCCACAATTAGGTCACCTCGGAGCCTTCTCTTCTGCAGACTGAACAGCCCCAACTCCTTCAGTCTGCCCTCATAGGAGAGGTATCACCTGTTGAGCTTTCAAAGGAGACAGTGTAGATCAGGATTATAGACGCAGGATCAGTTTACAAACAAATTTGAGAACACACGGACTTGCTATCTGTTGGATAAAAACCGTTAACATCAACTCTTATCATCATTTTGAACTATTCCTGCAAAGTCAGAGAACCTCTTCCTAAAAGAATCCTGTCCCTCCTTTCCTCCTCATAAGCACTGCCAGTTTCCCAATGCTCTTTTGACAGTATAATCAGTCAATTCAATCAGAGAAATTCTATAGTACAATGGTAATTTTCTCTCACTTTTTTTTCCTCCCTTTACAGTGTCAATTCAAACCACCTGCTGTAAGCATCAATGTGGAACGGCTTAGTATTAGCTCTGAAATTAGTACCAGTCCCCAGTTAAATACCTGGCACATTCAGGGTGGGACAGACACTGTTAATAGCACATAAACCCATCAGATGCAATCGGTGCGTTACTTGAGCAAGTCTATTTCCAAGCCGCCCAGAGAGCGGTATCCCTGCACTAGTCTTAAAAATCAACCTGAGAAGAATGATTTGAGGAAGGAGGGGAAGAACAAACATAACCACAGAATCTATGTCTTAAAGAGAGAATTTCTATGAATATTCTATTAAATACACTAGGTAGCCTCCCATGGCAATGTTTTATTTATTCAATCAAGAAGCGGTTGCTTTAAAAGCACATTTTAAGGTACAAAGCATACAAACCAAACTGTGCAATGTTTTCAATTAGAAGAACCAAATACAATTCACGACACTATAAAATGTCATTTCTTCCTAAATCCTAATACTGGGCTTCAACTATATATATATACTAACTTCCATCACTTAAGCATATAAAAAAAGGGCTATTAAATCCAGTCTCTGACAAAGCCATCAGTTCTCCTGGCCTATTTAGCTCAGCAGGTAGGTCCACGTGCATGAGTCAGTCAGAAATGATGAAAGGCATTTACTATAGACTCCTCACAGGGTCATCAATGGACAACCTGTACAAGATTTATGCCTTAAATAATAAATGAACTAAACACCTTGAAGTAATTGGCTGTGTGAAGCCTCACACTAGGCCAGATAGCTTGTCTGTACAAAGTAAAATAAGATTAAATAATAAATGAACGGTGCAGAGGTTTCCTAACCAAACTAATTCTACACGATTTTTTAAAGTGCAAGTTGTTCATGAGTTGAGAGGCTTTCACAATTTCATGCTGGTGTCACGGGGCCAGTCTCTTTCTTTGTCAATAACAACTATCTCAGAGGTCTGTGTTCTTTTTGGGGATAATGTTAGGAACTCCGTGCTCTCCTACCCAGTACAAAATAATGCAAGCAGCCTAAGCAACAAGGTAGCCATGTCAGGAGTTCATCAAACACTCATTCTCCATTTCAGTTTTGTAAAGAATGAACACATCAAGACCATGACCACACAGGGAGCAAGCCCTCTAGAAAGCTGGCATTGATTCACTAATTCATTCACAACTATAACATGCAAACTCTTCACTGATTGGATTATACTGATAAGACAGTCACAGGATTTGCCCTTGGTAGTTATCTGTAAGGATTCACATTCAACATTTTTTCCTTAATGCTGGCAAGGGTTTCCCAAACATCTTCCAGCTGCAAAATAACATTCTAGCTGACAGACTTGTGCAGAAACTCTCCCTCTTATAGCTGATACTGTAGGCCATTTCACTTCCAGTGCACAATCACATGTGATTTAACATCCCTGTTAAAACTAAAGCACCCCACATTTGGAAGCTGCTGCTCTAGAGCAGCACAGAAGTAGTCTAGAAGTAATTCTACCACAATGATATGACTAACAGAAAGAAGAGAAGGAGCAGGGAAGGAAGGAGCAGGGAAGGAAGGAGCAGGGAAGGAAGGAGCAGGGAAGGAAGGAGCAGGGAAGGAAGGAGCAGGGAAGGAAGGAGCAGGGAAGGAAGGAGCAGGGAAGGAAGGAGCAGGGAAGGAAGGAGCAGGGAAGGAAGGAGCAGGGAAGGAAGGAGCAGGGAAGGAAGGAGCAGGGAAGGAAGGAGCAGGGAAGGAAGGAGCAGGGAAGGAAGGAGCAGGGAAGGAAGGAGCAGGGAAGGAAGGAGCAGGGAAGGAAGGAGCAGGGAAGGAAGGAGCAGGGAAGGAAGGAGCAGGGAAGGAAGGAGCAGGGAAGGAAGGAGCAGGGAAGGAAGGAGCAGGGAAGGAAGGAGCAGGGAAGGAAGGAGCAGGGAAGGAAGGAGCAGGGAAGGAAGGAGCAGGGAAGGAAGGAGCAGGGAAGGAAGGAGCAGGGAAGGAAGGAGCAGGGAAGGAAGGAGCAGGGAAGGAAGGAGCAGGGAAGGAAGGAGCAGGGAAGGAAGGAGCAGGGAAGGAAGGAGCAGGGAAGGAAGGAGCAGGGAAGGAAGGAGCAGGGAAGGAAGGAGCAGGGAAGGAAGGAGCAGGGAAGGAAGGAGCAGGGAAGTCAAAGATTTACATAAGGAATACATAACTGAATAAAAGAAACTTATAAACAGGAAATACAAAGCTTAATATATAAATAAATTTGTTTCAAAGAACTGTAATGAAATGTTAAGGCTATCCCTTTAAAACACACAAGCAGCATTTAATGCAGCCAATAATCTAAAGTCCCTGTGACCTTGGCAGCCTACAGAGGTAATCTTCATGTAAGATGAATTATTCTTGAACAATTGCTTTAATGTATTAGCCACAAGCATACTGTCCTTCAATATTAGGCATGCTTGTCTTTGCACATCCTTATTTCTAAATAAATATATTTATTAAGGACAATGAAAGTGAGGGGAGTGGGAAGAAAAAAAGAGAAATAAAAGATTACATTCTATGCAAATATGTACCACAATCATAGAACGGTTTGGGTTGGAAGGGAACTTAAACATCATCTAGTTCCAACCCCCTGCCAAGGACAAACAAATTTATTATCCATAAAAGCTGAAATTATTTGTCAGAATAGACTTTCTCAAAGAGTTCAGAGCACAGGATAACTCTGTGAGCCCTCCTCATGGAGGATTTAATGCATGCAACCCTCCAAGAAAAATCTTTCAGAGAAACACGTATAGAAAGAATAAACAATTCAAGCTTCTGAGTGATCCAGATGTATCCCACAAACACATTGACTGACACCCCCACGAATATAAAGGAAACTCTTATTTATTAGGAGGACCAGCACTTTGCCATCCATCTTCCTGTGTGTTGGATACACTGGTCTCTCACCTACCAAAAGAGGAACTATTTGAGCCAGACATCAGAAGAGACAGCACCAAGCGCTCCATCATCTGAGAAGGGAGCAAAGCATGTTTGTAGAACAGGTTAGGATTGTGTCTAACAGCAGTAGTGGTTTGTTATCTGAGAGGTTTGTTGTTGTTTTGGTTAAGGTTTGGTTTGTTTTTTTAGTGGTGGTGGTCATGGTTTGGTTTGGATTTTTTGGAGGAAGTGGGAGGGGTTTGTTTGTTTGCAGGGTGTTAGGGATTTTTTTTTGTTTGGGTTTTTTTTGTGTTTACTTTTTGTTTTCCCCCACAAACTCAAGTCTTTTTCAATATATTTCAAGATGAAAGTACTTTGAAGAGGATCTCTCTGTAAAGAGTACCTAGACCAAGACATATCATTATTGGACTGAGTGAGCTACTTATATATTTTTTTTTAAACAATATAATCTGAGGACTTCCCGTGTTTTGAAAGCATTAATTATGTGCCACAAGACTCAGGCATAAAAACACACAAATTTGGAAGGCACCTAGGATTAGAACTGCATTCCTTCAGCTCTGTGTAAATATTGAGAGCTTCTAAACAAGAATCATCTTCATTTCCCAGAGACAGCCCTGCATCTGCTCATGCCTGAAACATCCTCACACTCACCCAAGGTAAGAGCACAATCATTATGCAGCTACTTGACACCTCTTCTCCAGTAACATGCCCTGATCTCCTGTGTCCTGAGATCCTGCCTAAATCACATCTCTGTGGTTAGGTTTTGCACAAAATACCACTGCAGTTATGACTTTTTACAAAACCACAAACTAGAAGAGAAGAACATGTGCTTCTACTCACACATCACCTTCCTGGTTAGAACAGTCATGAAAAATAGGGGTAGCAGGTACAATTTCCTCTCCTGTCTGAGAGATCAAACCCTAAGGAGTCCACACTAACCACCAGTATCACCCCTTTCAAAGCAGATGGGCACTCTGTACAAGAGTCAGCATTAACTGGACCAGAGAGAAAGAAGTGGTAGATACAGCCTTCCCACCTAGTGATCAGAGCATATACCTGGAAAGCAGATGGGGGGACACTGATTCCACCCTGGCCAACGATTAAATTACATTAAGAAAAAAAGCGATCTACATACAATATGAACCTTGCAATGTCCAAAAGCTACTATGAGATTTTTATGCACCTAGATTCTCTGGAGCTTTTAAACTAAATCTACAAATATAAATTGCTAGGCAGCAAAATCCACCCTTCCTGGTGCCATAGGCTTAACAGTAGTTTCAGGACACCTTGCACGGACCTTTCTTCAGGCCACGTGGTAGCCAAGCACCTCTCTGTCACGTAGGTTGAGTGAAACCTCACAAGCTGAATACTAGTTATTGAACATGTGCATTTAAGAGCTGTTGAACAGTACACCCTGCCATTAGCATTTTTTCGTCTTGAGTGTCAAGGAAAGAGCCTGAAGTAGAAGGGGATCTTCATGGAAGCCAAACACAGTAGGGTCTGCTGTTTGGCCTGCCCTCTTGTTCATCACAAACAGCAAATTGATCATTCCAATTGATTTGTTGGCTCTTGAATACCTGGGTCAATGAAAACTGGATACATTACATCTGAGGTCAGCATTTGTTCCTTGCCTTTCAAAACATTGCAGAATGTTTGCCATATGATACTATGAGTCAGTCCTTAGTGTTATACTGGTCAGCGATGTTCAAAAACTATTATCTCTGTAGGAAACCATGACAATCCATGGGAGGAAGCATCACCGTCTTACACTTCTTTCCAATGACCACTTTTCTGTAGGCTGGTCCATTTGTCACGTTAAAATGCATCACATCTATCAAACCAGTGCCAGAGGTCCAGGCAAATGAATAGTCATATGCTCATGTCATTAATAAACAACACAGGAATTCTAGGAGCTCCAGTAAGCTTACAAGAGACTGTACTTGCTGAAGTACTATGCATGTCATGGTATCTGTCAGTGATCCATACATCACGTGGAAGCGAAACAGGTTTTGCAAATCCTGCTATTGAAAAAGGGTAAGTGATGAATTCTATATTTATACTACTGAAGGGAAATTTGCAATCATGATACAGCAATGCTAGAAGAAAGGGATATATGTGTGATATATCAGCCAGCCTTGACTGTGACTGTTCCTGCAGTGTAAGAATTTCTTTATCCAAGGACAACTGCTTTCACCTTCCCATCTGTCCTGTGAATTTTTTAATGTCTGAGACAGGTGGCCTGTTGGAAACCTAAAACCCTGCGGGTACAAAATATGATTAAAATCTGATGGTAGGCTCTATGATAAAAAAGAGCTTTATGTTGAGTTGAAAAATTTGTAACTAACCTGCAAAAATATGTCAAAGGTAATTTGAACTCTACATAACCAAAATCTTTTTAATTCAACTTCAGCATATGCTATATCAAAACTTTGCTTGCACACATTTCCCCATAGATCAAATAGGTATCCCTGAGAAGTACACATAAAGCTTTCTTCTAGCAAGAAAAAAACCCAACAGAAGGCAAACAAAAAACACCTTAAAGGAGTATTTTAATCAATGCTCCATTCCTAAATATAGCATTAACAACAATAATATGAAAGATTAATATGTTGATCTCATTATTTAATAACTTCCAGAGCACACCATTAATGCATCATAATAAATTCTTAACAGTTATTAAAACAAATAGCTGAAAACTTCTGAAGGCATATCAAGAATTCAAAGGCTGCTGGGTATGTAATCTTGCCCCTTGTTGGAGAAGGCAATGATGATGTAAATGGGTCTTTTATACTTTCAATTATTCCCCAGCAAAAAAAAAACCAAACAAGAAAATAATAACAGAAGGAGCAAGAAGCCTAATTGAAAAGTATTTAGAGGAGATTCAGAACCTATGCAGAGTTTAAAAGTTTGGCATGGAATATTAAGCGCTGATTCCTGCAGATAATTAAAATTTAAAATGTTAAAAGATTTATCTTGTTGTAAATAATTAAGGGGATTTTGTTTAAAAGGCAAGCAAGGATATGCAGTATGCGACTCCACATTGGATAATATCAATGTGTATTTTGTCAGAAATGGTACCTACTGCATATGGACTAAGGGCTTTTGCCTGCTTTTCATAATGATGTGGCATAAGAAGATTTGTTTTTTAATATTTCCTAAGAATTCCAAAGGATTTAAACATATGCAGTGAAACTCAACTAAATCTGATTCACATTCTGGCCTAACAGGTTATACAAAAACAACACCACCACGAAAAAGGCCCTGTGAGGCAAACCTGAGAGGTAACTTTCCAATATCATCCAAATCAAAGATATTGAGACTCAACTATGAACTATCATTCCAGGATACCTTCAGTCAAGCTTGCACACCTGCAAGAGTCTACAATCTCCAGACACTGACTCTCAGGCTGTAGACATTTACCAGTTGTACAGCTGTGTAAAACTTGTGAGGAATAGAATAGGAATAGAATAGAATAGGAATAGAATAGAATATCAAACCAGACCCAACCTGACCAGGTTGGAAGAGACCTTCAAGATCATCATGTCCAACCTATCATCCAACACCACCTAATCAACTAAACCATGCAACCAAGCACCCTATCAGGTCTCCTCCTGAACACCTCCAGTGATGGTGACTCCACCACCTCCTCGGGCAGCCCATTCCAATGGGCAATCACTCTCTCTGTGTAAAACTTCCTCCTGACCTCCAGCCTAAACCTCCCCTGGTGCAGCCTGAGACTGTCCTCTTGTTCTGGTGCTGGTTGCCTGGGAGAAGATAGCTATGTGCACCAAATATCAAATGCAACAAGGTAATAAGGGCATTGCCACAGGTGCATAAAAATATTTAGGATCTAATTCAAATCTTCTATCTGGCTTTTCACCTAATTTTCTAAACTTTTTTTTAATATGTTCTCAGAAAAGGGAACATTTGTAAAGAGTTTAAGCCACTAAGTGTGGCCAGTAGGTCAAGAGGTTCTCCTCCCTCTATACTCTACCCTGGTGAGGTCACGTCTGGAATATTGTGTCCAGTTCTGGGCCACTCAGTTCAAGAGGGACCTCAAGGAACTGCTTGAAAGAATCCAGCACAGAGCCACAAAGATGGTGAAGGGAGTGGAACATCTTCCTTATGAAGAGAGACTGAAAGAGCTGGGGCTCTGTAGCTCGGAGAAGAGGAGATTGAGAGGCAACCTCATTCATGTTTATAAATACATAAAGGTTGAGTGTCAAGAGGATGAAGCCAGGCTCTTCTCAGTGATGCCCAATGACAGCACAAGGGGCAAAGGGTGGAAGCTGAGGCATAGGAAGTTCCATCAAAACAGGAGGAAAAATTGTTTCACAGTGAGGGTGACAGAACACTGGAAGAGGCTGCCCAGGGAGGTTGTGGAGTCTCCCTCTGGAGACATTCAAGACCTGCCTGGATGCATTCCTGTGTGATCTGCTCCAGGTATTCCTGCTCTGACAGGGAGGTTGGACTGGATGATCTCTTGAGGTGCCTTCCAGCACCTAACATTCTGTGATTCTGTGCTGTGCTCTAGGGATAGTTTTGCTTAAATAGTGGTAAAGGTAGTTTCACTAGCCCCAGCAACAGAAGAACTGGCTGGAAATGATAAGATGATCTCCTCTTCCTCTCCTCTATCTAGCAGCATGGCCTGCAAAACATGCATTCCATGTTTTCTGATGTGCAATTACAGCATTACAGGATCACTGAATGGCAGGGATTGGAAGGAACCTCTGGAGATTACCCAGTCCAACCCCCCTGCCAAAGCAGGATCACTCAGGGCAGGTCACACAGGAGTGCATTTAGGTGGGTTTTGGAAGTCTCCAGAGAACAGTCCACAACCTCTCTGGACAGCCTGTTCCAATGCTCCATCACACTTACAAAGTTTTTCCTCATGTTGAGGTGGAACTTCACATATTTGAGTTTGTATCCACTGCTTGTCATCCTATTACAGGACATCACTGAAGAGAGACTTGCCCCTTCTTGGCACCCACCCCTCAGATATTTGTAAACATTAATACAATCTCTCCTTAGTTCTTTTCTTTTCTAGACTAAACAGCCCCAGCCTTTTCTCATAAGACAGATATTTCAGTCCCTTAACCAGCCTTGCAGCCCTCCAGTGGACTCACTCATATTTCCATGTCCCTCTTGAACTGGGGAGCCAAAAACTGGACACAACACTCCAGATATAGTCTCATTAGGGCAGAGTAAAAGGGGAGGAAAGCCTTCATCAAGATGCTGCACACACTCTTCCTAGTGCACCCCAGGATACCACTGGCTGCCTTGGCCACAAGGGCACATTGATGTCCCATTGACAACTTAACCAGGACTCCAAGGCCCTTCTCCACAAAGCTGCTTTCCAGCAGGTCAACCCTAACCTGTGCTGGTACATGATGTTATTCTTCCCCAAATATAAGACTCTATACTTATCCTGCTTGAACTTCATTAGGCTCCTCTTTGCCCAGCTTTGCAGTCTGTCCTGATAGCACTGAATGGCAGCACAGCCTTCCAGTGTATCAGCCAATCCATCCAGCTTCATACCATCAGCAAACTTGCTGAGGACACATTGTCATGCAGGACTATATCCTTCCCTTGATCTGCACAGAAAACCTTTTATTTGTTCATAATGATTAATTTCATTTAATTAATGTGAACTTTCATATTTGCACCACTTCCCACTCTCCCATACCAGGTAATTTACTTGCAATTTCATATATGATGCTTTTTGAGCTGAGGTTCAGTTCAAATGTCGGAACTCATTCCTTGAGCAACATCTGCAACACCATGCAACTCCTTTGTTAATGATAATGCATGTACCTTAAATCATGCACAAGCCCCCACAACCTCTGTTTCTTCTCTTATATGAATAGATAATGGCTCTGCATGTACACAACACAGTTGAAATACTATATTTTGGGCCCATATGCAGGCAAAGGTTTCAAGCAAAAGCACAGAATTCTTAAATGGAAAAACTAGCTGGAAAAACTACTCAAGTTTTTCCCTTGAAGGTGAAAGAGTCAGAAAGAGTGTCTGGCTCATCTGAATCTAACAGAAAAGCAGTCCTGGGAAAACAAGAAAGGAGTACTCAGGTCTAAGATACCACTCAGATTCAGGGAGCATTAGCCAGAATGCTTTTTACCCTCTGTTGTTCGGTATTAATAACAAAACGACAATAATAGGACAGTTGGTCTCACTAGTCTCCAAGAGCCAAAACCAAATGCAAAAATCAATTCTTTAAATGGATGTCCAAGGAATAACCACACTATTTCCTCACCCTGAAAAAAAGATGCCAATTACTCATATAGAAATCTTGAGTCACAGGCAAGAGCAGTAAAGTTGCCAGACGACAAGAGATAAGAGATAATATAGAGGGGATATAGCTGATGGCTAGCAAATACTCATTCCCTGCAAAGAAATTAGAGAATATGCCAATAGGAGACCTCCATATATAAATAGTTTTACATCATCTCAAGAAGTTGAAAAATGAGAGAAATTAATGTTGTCACGGGGGGGGGGGGGGGGGGGGAGAAGAGAGGATAAATCTAAAACAAGCATAAACTGACATATATTGCAAGCATTAAATACATCCTGCAACAAAACCCTCACTTGAACAGTAAGTCCTTCCAGATAGGCAATGTCACATGGGATAAGTTCTAGGAAACGAGGAACACCTGCAATTCCTTTCATCTTCATCGTACAGCATAACCTTAAGTGAGAGCTGCAGGTGTTCAATTCCACTTGGTATTAGTCTCTGAGCATTGAGCAAGCATTAAGAAAGGCAAGGAAAAAAAAAAATAATCCAAATGTTTGGGATTTTATATTGGTATTCACATTTCACTTTGTTAGAGGAAACATAAGACCAGGAATGTATTATCTATTCAGAGGCTAGAAGCAAACAAGCTTATTTATGTCACAATAAACATATTATATAACCTTTTTTTTTTCCTCCAACCACCACACAACTGCAATTTTGAAGGCATCAAAGAACAGTTCTCAAAGTCTCAAAGGCCACTATACCTTCCTGCCAAGCTCTGCCCAAGAGAGCCCTATTATGCGTCCCCTTCTTTCTCACAAGTTTAATTCACTCCGGATACAAAGAGGGCAGAACAAAATCCTCAGTTTTCTGCAGCATTGCACAAACTATGTCTGCAAAAGCACTCCCTCTACCTTAGCTTAAGAAGAACAGTCTGCTATAAATAACATACACACCATTCAATGTCTACAATAAAACCATGACTATATTTTACTGGAAACATATGGAGCAAGCTTCATTTTTGTCTGCATTACTTTATAAAACAAAACAAGCAAGCAAACAAAACAACCAACCAAAGAAAAAATAACCAACCATTTAAGTCTCATTAGCTATTAATTGAAAGAATAAAGAATATTGGGAAAGTATTCTAGATACTATATATCTAACACAGACCACGCACTGGAACTTGAAATTGCCAGGTGAGGTACCATTGGGCTGAGCTTAGATGCATGCAGTTGTGAAAATGAGAGATGTGAGAAAGCCACCACTTCTCTGCTGCCTTCTTTAAGATCCACAAGCCCTATGAGGAAAGACTGAAGGAGCTGGGATTGCTCAGCCTGGAGAAGAGGAGACTCAGGGGTGACCTTACTCTCTACAACTACCTGAAGGGAGGTTGTAGACAGGCAGATGATGGTCTCTTCTCCCAGGCAGCCAGTACCAGAACAAGAGGACACAGTCTCAGGCTGCGCCAGGGGAGGTTCAGGTTGGATGTTAGGAAGAAGTTCTATACAGAGAGAGTGATTGCCCACTGGAATGGGCTGCCCAAGGAGGTGGCGGAGTCGCCGTCATTGGAGGTGTTCAGGAGGAGACTTGATGGGGTGCTTGGTGCCATGGGTTAGTTGTTTAGGTGGGTTGGATTGGTTGATGGGTTGGAAACGATGATCTTGAAGGTCTCTTCCAACCTGGTTTGGTTTATTCTATTCTAAAGGTTTATTCTATCCTTTACAAAACCAGGAACAATTGTCAGCTATTGTTGACATAACCAAAGGGATATATGAAGGCCTCAGGAGTATGTAGCACCAGTGAAAGCAGGATTTAGCATTAAATGAAGCATTTTATGATGTTTAAAAAAAACCCACCTCTGATTTGTTTTAACTATCTGCTTCACAACCTTACTCCTAGAAATAATGAGTTGCTAACAGTGCCAGCAGACACCTAACCACAGTTTCAGCAGCGCTGTAGAGCCATGTCCTTTACTGCTATGACTATACTCCAGTGACATGCAAAACAGAAAAAAAAACCCCACCAAACCACAACAAAAACCCACATGAGAACTTGTTTATTTTCCTAGCATACAGCCATCATGTTTCTTGGCTGTTCTCCATATACCCCAGAGCATGTCAGCATTAAACACCCAGAGATTGCTAGCTTGCTGAGTGGGTTTACAGCAGGTCACTTCTGGAATTTCAGGCTGCATTTGGCCTTAATCAATAGCTTTTTCCATTTCCTTCAAAATGCAGCTGCTCCTAAAAGATTTTAGGGTGTCTTGCTCTCTTCAGCACTTTTGTCCGTAGCTCTGCTTGAGTCCCCTGGACTTCCTTCTCATTTCTTTGCTCTTTCAAACCAGGAAATGTAAAAAAGAAAACCAACAAAACCCAACAAAAAACTATCAGGAAACAGAAAGGTTTTAATTACTGTTGAGTCCTTGGTGCCTCTAAGACTGTTCAGAAGGTTTCCTGGATTTATGAATTACATTCTCACTTATTTTTGTAAGCCAAATGAAAATAAGACTGAAATCTGAAGTGCAAGTTGCACCCTGACAGACAGAGGAACTCAGTGAGTGCCTACAGTGTAAATGGCATGATTTATGGGAGAAGCAGAGAGATTAACACTTCAAAAAAGAAACACACAGATTAAATACAAGGTAGCCAAAATGCAACAGCAGAGGAAGAGACTTTTCCCCTGAAAGAAATGTCCCGGCAACCATCCATCCATAGGGTGGTCCAAGAGTTCAGAGCATGGTCAGAGACACTTTAGACAATGTCTGCTACTGTTCTTGCTCTGGCAGCACTGCATGGAGCAAAATACTGCCAAAAACACAACACTACACTTTCCAAGCTTCCTTCCTTTTTTGTGCTGCCCAGATCACGTATTACCAAAAGCATGCACTGCTCTTTATTGCTGCCTACATGTGAGTCATTTGCTAACATCTGAACAAAGTATTAGCAGCTAAAAACTCC
This sequence comes from Melanerpes formicivorus, assembly GCF_026170545.1. Lineage (NCBI taxonomy): Eukaryota > Metazoa > Chordata > Aves > Piciformes > Picidae > Melanerpes > Melanerpes formicivorus. The sequence goes on along the minus strand of NW_027142401.1, from coordinate 3,354,193 downwards.
TGACTGCTTTCCTTTAATTTGACTGCTGTCCAATGACAGTACAGTGAATGAAAACTATAAAGCATGTGCTCAAAGAAAAATAAAGGCAGGAAGAGTGGTGAGGATATATTCTTCAGGACATTACCTGGGCTAAGACACACCTGGATGTGTTCCTGTTTGATCTGCTCTGTGTGATCCTGCTCTGGCGGAGGGGGGTGGACTGGATAATCTTTTTGAGGTCCCTTCCAGCCCATAACATTCTGTGATTCTGTTCAGGGCGACATTTGAGGGATTTTTCACTTGGTTTTTAAACTTCATTGCAAATGAAAATTTATCACATGGCTTAGGAAATCGCATGGTGGGGATAAAAGGCCTGTATGGAAATTTTTGACTCGAAATTTTTGCTATTCAAAACCAAAGCGTTGTACAAACATCCACTTGGGCAAGGGCAGAAAAGCTAAAGAAATGCCACTGGAAAAAAGTAATAGTTCTGGAAGTTAAGATGAAGCCTTCTGAACAAGCTGCAAAAGGTCAGTTCTCCAACACGTCATATACAACACTACTGACAATGAGATCAATTCCCTTCTCTACAGCCATTCCTTCAAAATACCAGAATGCTTGTTTTCATTATAGCTGCACCTTGAACAGTCAAAGAACAAAAGAATTGGTGCCACCTTTTTTGATTAGGAAAAAAAAAAAAATACATGACTTGGACTCCCCAAATGGCCACTTATGGCAAAAATAAACTGAGAGCAACTTCATTATATATAGAACCACCACACTAAATTTATTTTGTACATGCAATACATACCAACCTCTCTGCAGTAATTTAACATTTCAAACCCATCTTAAATATCTGTAACTTGAAGAGGATGAGTGCATATAAACTATACATGTTGTTCGGATTGGCAGAAACTTTGCATTCAGTTGGGTGATAAAAGCCTGCTAGTAAGCCCCATGGTATGATGTTTTATTTGTAATCCACAAGGGAATGAGTAAGAAATTAACCTGTTAGAAGCTCAAATGCAAGGAAAAGATCAAGTGAACAGTGTACTACAGTAAGGAAAGAAAGGCAATAGAATGCAGGGTTGCATCAACAAGGGCATTATCAGCAGGGAGAAATATGTCATTGTCCCACACTATCCAGTGCTGTCAGGCCACATCCAGAGCATGCAGTTTTGGACTCCTCTGTACAAAAAAAGGTGAAGACAGGCTGGAAAGCACTCAGAGAAGGGCCATGAGAATGATGACAGGACTGGAAGCTCTGCCATATGAGGAAAGGCTGAGAGACCTGGGTTTGTTCAGTCTTCAGAAGATAAGGCTTAGGGGAGACCTTACTACCACAATACAGTATATAAAGGGTCACTACCAGGATGATGGAGACTCCCTTTTTCTGAGGAGACACACGGAAAAGACAAGGGGTAATGGGTACAAGTTACTCCTAGGGCAATTCCAATTGAAATTCAGAAGAAAATCTTTCCCAATGAGAACAGATAGGCACTGGAATAATCTCCCAGGAGAAGTAGTGCATTCCCCTACGTTGGTGAGTTTTAAAACTCAGCTTGACAGCGTACTGGGCCCACCTCCTATAAACTACACCATTGCCTTGAAAGGTTGGACTAGATGATGCCTGGGGTCCCTTCCAACCTAGTAGTCTGTGAAAATACTATACTGATAAAAATCTCTCTTGATGTAAAAAGCTTTATCATCATCATAGTATCATTCAGGGTTGGAAGGGACCACAAGGATCATCTAGTTCCAACCCCCCTGCCATGGGCAGGGACACCCCACACTAGAGCAGGCTGCCCAGAGCCTCATCCAGCCTGCTCTTAAACACCTCCAGGGATGGGGCCTCGACCACCTCCCTGGACAACCCATTCCAGGGCTTCACCACTCTCATGGTGAAGAACCTCCTCCTCACATCTAGCCTGAATCTCCCCACCTCCAGCTTCATTCCATTCCCCCTAGTCCTATGCACTAATGGTGCTTATATATATATACACATATATATACATACACACACCCCTTAATATGGGTAGCATTCACTTCAAATCTTTAAGGGTAATATTTTCAGTTCTTTTCAAGAACTACACACATTTCCATTTGAGAATACCTCATTTCCTCCTCCACTCTCTTGCCTTCTTTAGTGAACCAAAACCAACCGCTATTTATTTTGCAAATAACTACTAATTCACAAACCAACAAATCCTAACCAATCACTACCACCCAGCAGGGAATTTTATTTCATATTAGCATATAAACCAAAATTACCATGAAAGCTCCACATAAATATTAGCCCAGCAAGCTTAACAGATGTATCACTGAAAATGCCTCCCTTTTTCTTCTCTATAATCCTACACATGTCCTCCTTTCTTTCCTGACACAATAAAACCCCCACCTTATATCTAAATCTTTCCCTTTCTTTCTACACAAGATTTCCAAGATCCAAAGAGCCAAAAGTCTCCTCCAGGTTGTCACCAGTTTGCAGCTATATTACTATAGACTGCTTTTCTTTGTCTCTTAGAAAAGTCATCTTACCCTCCCTTTCCATCCATTTGGAAGGTTGCTTCAAAGGTCATTTTTTTTTTTCCTTTCACCACCACACTTCTCCACTTCAGAGAAGTTCCTTATTACAGGAAGGATCTGGATGTGCTGGAATGTGTCCAGAGAAGAGCCACCAGCATGATTAGAGGGCTGGAGCACCTCTCCTATGAGGACAGACTGAAGGAGTTGGGGCTGTTCAATCTGGAGAAGAGAAGGCTCCGAGAAGACCTAACTGTGGCCTTCCAGTATCTGAAGAGGGCCTGCAAGAAAGCTGAGGAGGGACTTTTTTGGGTGTCAGGAATTGATAGGACTAGGGGGAATGGAAAAAAACTAGAAAGGGGTAGATTCAGATTGAATGTTAGGAAGAAGTTCTTCACCATGAAGGAGGTAAGACACTGGAACAGGTTGCCCAGGGAGGTGGTAGAAGCCCCATCCCTGGAGGTTTTTAAGGCCAGGCTGGATGTGGCTCTGAGCAACCTGATCTAGGTTGAGGTGTCCCTGCCCATGGTAGAGGGCTTGGAACTAGCTGATCCTTGAGGTCCCTTCCAACCCTAACAATTCTATGATTCTATGTTAAAATAATTTAACATTAACAAGTTTCTAGTGTTAAATTTAAACATTAAAACAAAACACTTTTTGCAAAGGACCACTGGTTAATAGAAGTAAATTTATCTCTTCATATGAAAATGGAATATCTGTAATTTTCAATAGGCAATTAAAAATTTTTGCACCTTCCATGCTGAGAAGAAAACTAGAATTTTGTCAGACTTCTCTGACAGTATAATGAAAGGTAGAGGTAAGAAACAAATATTTACTCTAGAACAGCATATGGTCTATAGCAAGATGTATCAGATCTAATTTCAGGTGCAAGCATCAATTAACCTTAGTTATATTAACAACACATCCATCATAGAAATGACTTAGCATCACTCCAGAGTAGTCAACAGCCTGACAATGAAAACAGTTCAGTAATGGGAAGGTAGCTAAGGCTGGTTCTGACATGTCTAAACTCAAGTGAGTGACCAATTTTTGGATAGTGGAGGGTACAGCAATCTTGAGGCACTCCTCTTTGTTCCCTTCCCTTAAATCACAGGATCACATGATGTCAGGGGTTGGAAGGGACCCAGAGAGATCATCGAGTCCAACCCCCCTGCCAGAACAGGACCGTACAATCCAGTTCAGGTCACAGAGGAATTCATCCAGACAGGCCTTGGAAGTCTCCAGGGAAGAAGACTCCACAACCTCCCTGGGGAGCCTGTTCCAGTGCTCTGTGACCCTTACAGCAAGGAAGTTCCCCTTTGTGTTGAGGTGGAACCTCCTGTGCTGCAGCTTACATCCATTGGTCCTTGTCCTATCACAGGGAGCAAGTGAGATGAGCCTGTCCCCTCCCTCCTGACACCCACCCTCAGATATCTAGAAACATTTATTTATAAACCCTTAAATCTAAGAATCTTTTCCTATGAACTGTTTGGCCTTTTGACAAACCCAGCAATTTATTTTGTAAAGGTGTTGGGTTTTATTTGGTGGTTTGAAAAAAAAAAAAAGAGAAAGAAAAAGTAATATCTTAAGTAGTTCTACTTAAAACTACAACTGCTACTTCATTCTGCATAGCAACATAGAATACATTAGTCCCCAAATGATGGACTTAAGGTGTATAAAATGTTACTCACTAAAAAAAAAAAGAGAAGAAAATCCTCAGAAGAGATTTAAGCAACGAGCTTGAGCTTCCTAAAGAAAGGAAGGCAGCTTATCCCTGAGCTCTTGGGCATAATGGTAAAATCCTCCATCATGCAAGGTCTGTAAGTTTTGCAATTGGAACTTCCACTAAGAAGGCACTAAAGAGCATAGAGGCCTGGAAGCAATATACCTAAAAATTAAATCAGGAGACATATTCAGGTCCTTGACCATGAAGAGGCTGACAGGTCAACTTCACAATCAGTCCTTTGTTTCTGAGTAGCCAATGCAGCGATGCCAGGATTAGGCAGATATGCTGCCCTCATTTCTTTTTTCCCCCCAAAGATATACTTCTCTGGCAAAAGAGTTTTGCCCAGGCTTGGTAATGCAACCACTTGGCAGGCCAGTGAGCAAAGTATTATAGTTGTCTAGCTTGGAGGGGATAAAGCCCTGAGCCAGCTTCTCATAAACAGACAAGGATAAATACAGACAAAGTATGGTTTCATTTTTTCAAATGGCAGTAGGAAGTCTTAATAATCCGCTCAATGTGATGTTTAAAGGACACCAGATTCCAACAGGAATATGGATGTTGAAGTGGTAATCCTGTGCAGCGAATAATATATATACATAAAAGCTACATCATAAATTGAGGTGGCGTTAAGCTTATAGCCAGAGCCACAAAATGAGAAACTTTCATTTTACTTGAATTTGACTAAAGAAAAAAAATCAACATAACTTACATTTTAATGTTTTCCAGGGAACTGGTCCAGACAATAAAAGCAGAGTCTGGATTTTCTCCTTTAACTGACAAATGAATTAACATGTCCTCAGCACAGAAATGAAACCAAATAGCAACTCAATGACTAATCTGGCCCAAAGGCAGCACACAAGTGTAAACTGTAACCAACCAACACCAAACCCAAGTGTCATAAAATCATGGAACAATTTGGGTTGGAAGGGACCTTTAAAGGTTGATGTTGTTGAACTAGATGTTCAACTCCCCTGCAGTGAGCAGGAATATCTTTAGCTACATCAGGCTGCTCAGAGGTCCACCCAATGTGACCTTGAGCATCCATCCAACTCTAGGGATGGGACACTGGTCACCCCTCTGGGCAACCTGTTACCATGTTTTACCACTATCATTGTAAGACATTTCTTCCTTATATCTAGTCTAGATCTAAACATTCAGTTTAAAACCCTACTAAAAACTCTGTTCCCATCTTTCTTGTAAGTCCCCTTCAAGTACTGAAAGGCTGCAGTAACATCTCCCTGGAGCCTTTATAGCAGCCCTCTAGCACCTGAAGTACAGGAAAGGTGGGGGACTTCTATAAAGCCTGTGGTGACAGAACCAGCATCAATAGTTTTAAACTAGAGTAGGGTATATTTAATTTAGACATTATAAAGAAGCTATTTACTGTGATTGATGGTGGTGAGATACTGGAACAGGTTGCCCAAAGAAGTTGTGGACACCTCATGCCTAGAAGTGTTTAAGACCAGGCTGGATAAGGCTTTGAGCAACCTAGTCTAGTATCTTGCAGGCTCATAACAACTTGAGCACCACTGGGGTCTATCATAGGACCCATTTAAAATCTCCATCAGTGTCCTAGGGGAAGTGTTAGAGTGGTCTCTTATCAACTGTGGAGATGACCACAAACTCAGGGGCGCCAAATGATGCACTTGCAGGCAGGGCTGCAACCAAAATGGACCTAGATGGCCCAAAGGATTGGACCAACCTTGTGGAATTGTACACAGATAAAACTTGGAGATAGGGGGGGGTCTCATTGAGCAGTGAGCTGAACATAAGCACAACAGCATCCTGGGCAAATTTCATGGATGCCCAGCCAGCGTATCAGCCCCAGGAGAAGACATGGTATTCAGTTTTGGGTTCAGGAGCCAGAACACTTGCCCTACTGACATTACAGGACCAGGACAAGTTCAGTCTGAAAAAGAGGTGGATTTGGGATGGGTACTTAAGAGCAGCCTGCCAGCACCTATGGGGAGGGTCCAGAGAAGATGGAACCAGGCACTTCACAGTGGTACATGGTGGTTGGTGAGGGACAACAGGTGTAAGCACAAACAGAAGAGTCTCAGACCAGATATAAAAGACATTTTTTTTTCATTGCAAAGACATCCAAGTAGTGACAAAGATTGTATGAGGTGGGTGTAGCATCTCCACCCTTAGAAGATTTTTTGGGACCTGACTGGAAAAATCCCTGAGCAGCTGGGCAGCTCACCCTGCTTGAGCAGGAGGTTGGACTAGAGACCACCTAGAGCCCCTTCCAGCCTGAGCTGTCCTACGATACCACGATCCAGTAGCTATCAAAAAAAGACATTAAAGAAAATACACTGCAAACCTTCCTATTACATTTAATTATAGCAACAGGCTACTTTAGAAATCAGATAGATGTCCAGATACCAAACGCAGAAGATTCCAGCATAACACAGATAATGGGATTCTCACACTGATCCTTGCTTGAACTACTTCACACCTTAGAAAGCTATCGAAACTGATCCATTCCTTGTAACAGCTGCAGAAAACTCACCCAAATCACTGAAGTTGTTCCAAAGATTTGACATTTAAAAAATGTGACTCTTAGCCTTAGTTTAAATTAACAACAAATTTCCATGCATTAAAGGGCTACCATTTGTACTGGTTTGTTATTACAACACTACAGCCAAGTGTTTTTACTCCAAACAAAAAGGGATACACGCTCTTGGCATTTTATAACAAACACTCCAGTTTCAAAGCAGACAGAAGGACTTCTTAATGCATTATAAATGTATTCACTTACTCTATGCAATACTTCAAAATAAAAAACCCCTATAGTGTCTAGAGATAAACCCAAGTCCACAGAATGCCATTTCTTTATTTTCCTTTCTCGATACTCATTCTGAGCAATAAAAACTTCTGTGAAACTGAACAGTAATGAGGATGTTCAAATTTAAACACAAAGCAAAGAATCTCTTTGAAAAGTTGCTCATTTTTACAGTGAATTTTGATAGGTGTGAAGGTACTTTAAAACACATATTGCATATTTATTTTCTTAGGGCACATGTATCATCTTGCTTCTTACCTCTCAAAGGTTGTTTAAAAGAAAAAAAACAACAAACCAAAACAACACCTCCTCCACAGCCACTGTGAGGTTGATTAACTCTATATTAAACAAGTTCTGAGCTAATTAAACTCAAAGTCAATTCAGTCCATGACAGAAGGTTATTACCTCATAAACAGGATGTACTTTAAAGTTATTAATAATACACTAACATTGCCTTTTCAAAACCTTTGATTACCAAACGAGTGAAAATTAGCATCTGAAATTCTGCCTGTGCAGACAGTAGATCAGGTTGGGTAAATTTCTCCATCTCTGATTTTTTTAAATGAAAAGGAAGCAGCTAGAAACAGCTGTATAAGTGAGAAAACTGTACAGACAGAAGGCCCAATCCTGGGCAACTTCAAACTCCACTGAGACCTAAGTAGTAGCAATGTGTAGTAGTAGCATACTCTGTCCTGTCACATACTATCAATCATGCAACCAACAATAACATGTAAATATGCAGGATTAAATGCTTACTAAGGAATACAGAATGGTATTTTAAATGACAAATTTCAAGTCACCCAAATTCCTTCATAGCTAATTAGAAACATTCTCTTCATATAAAAATGTAAAAGTCACTGGATGACCTAAGCAGGACAAAAGCAAGCTTGAATTGAGCACAGAAATAAAAACAAACTCAAGTTCCCTTCTAAAAATGGCTGATAATACCTTTATATTTTCAGGATAAATGATAAATAAGTTCTCAACCACATGATTCAGTAGGTTTCTCTTGACATCAATAACACAAGTCCACAGCCTCAAGGACGTTTTTATGTACAGCTAAGAAAGTGAAGAAACCAGGCAGATAAAAATCACGCAGAAGAAACCTTTTTAGGGGCTCTGTTTCTGAAGGATCATTGTTATTTAGCATGATACCTGGCAGCAGGAAGACAAGGATGTTACCAGTAATAGCATTTGATATTTCTAAACATTACAGAGCTAAGTACATAATTTATATGACTATAAATTATAGGTTTATAAAATGTGCCTGTTGAACTGTTATTCACTAATATCGTATGAAACTACAAAAAAATATCCATATATCCATGTCAGTTGCATACATAAGCACAAACTTCTCCCAGGGATTTCAGCAGGAGGAACTGTGCACTGTAGCCTGTTTGGTGTCGCAGCATGCTGCCTGCAGTGTCTCACACATTCCTTAAAGTGCTGTCTTCAAATAATACACAAGCTTCATGTCTTTGATGCCACATCCTCAAACCCAAACTGAGTTCTAAGTCAGACTCCTCAAATTAACTCAAAGGGAAACAAAGTTGGTGAAGGGCTTGGAACACAAGCCCTATGAGGAGAGACTGAGGGAACAGGGGTTGCTTAGCCTGGAGAGGAGGAGACTCAGGGGTGACCTTATTGCTCTCTACAACTACCTGAAGGGAGGTTGTAGACAGGCAGAGGTTGGTCTCTTCTCCCAGGCAGCCAGCACCAGAACAAGAGGACACAGTCTCAGGCTGCGCCAGGGGAGGTTTAGGCTGGAGGTTAGGAGGAAGTTCTACACAGAGAGAGTGATTGCCCATTGGAATGGGCTGCCTGAGGAGGTGGGGGAGTCACCATGACTGGAGGTGTTCAGGAGGAGACTTGATAGGGGTACTTGGCTGCACGGTTTAGTTGATTAGGTGGTGTTGGATGATAGGTTGGACACCATGATCTTGAAGGTCTCTTCCATCCTGGTTTATTCTATTCTAACATTATTTTTTTAAAATAAAAACAAATTGTAGAAAGCCAACATTTAAAAAAGCAAACAAATAAAAACCACCACACAACAAAAACCAACCAACCAAAAACTGCCTACTGGAGAGAAGAAACCTTACACACACACACAAAAATTTAATCATTACTCAAAAGGAGCGCAATGGATAGTGATTGGTAGGATTCTTTCAGAAAAAGAGTATTTGATAGAAGATCATGAGACATGCAAAGCCAAGGAAAACAAAATTATACTAGTCAAGCAAAAATTTGAACTGCAAAACATACATTTATACAATCTTTCTAGAATCATAGAATCAACCAGGTTGGAAGAGACCTCCAAGATCACTCAAGTCCAACCTACCACCCAGCCCTACTGCAGACACTCACTCTCTCTCTTCCACTGTACTATAAAGTCAAATTTGATTAAACACAACTTGGCTGTTTCCAAATTGCAGGCTCTGAATGTGAAAAACCAATGGGTGCCATTGTACTGCACTTGGGATTGTTGGGGTTTCTATTTATAATACATAAAGTACACTTGTGCTTTTCAAAGGCAGTTTAAAGTGGTAAGAACAGCTCTCAAAATATTAGTCTTCTTTCCTATCGCCAAAGTGGTGATAAGTAAAGCTGACAAGTAATTGCTCTCAGCCTCCCTAGGCCACAAATTGGTGGAATAAATGCCCTTTGGAAATGGGCAGAATGCTACCTAGCTTTCTCAAAGGATTTGGTGAAGAGGGGAAAAAAATAACTAGCAAAACTGGGCTTCAGGTTCTGGAGAATAAGAAAGACAGACGACAATTACTCACTGAAGTAAAAACATCAGACACCAGGGGAGAAAATATTGCTGTCAATGGAGAAAAGCTACACTGAAATAGCAACCCCAAACATCACTGACAGAGCTGCAGCAACAACCAGCAGCCTCTAGCTGAGAAAGGACCTGTCCCAAATTTTTCACACAAGCCAAGGCACTGAAGGGTCATTCCACTTCTGACTGGGGAACAGGTTATCTGTAGTGCTTGAAACGATCAAGAGCCCTGAGGGAAAAAGCTTTGATTGTTCCTCCCCCATACCCACTCAAACAAGCTCTAATGTTTTGCTAAATCATGAAATCAAGTTTCACATGCTGATTTAATAGGGAGAGAAAGAAAAAAAAATAATTACAAATAGAGCTTTTGAGAGAGAGGACTGGCACCAGTGTTTTGATGGTTTTTCCTCCCATCCTTCTCTGATTCCTACTTCCTGCACATACTGCCGACTTGCTGGTTTCTTCCTGTATTCTTCCTTATTTTGAGCACCATGACTATCAAACCCACCTTTTTCATGTAACAAGGGAAATCTATTCAAATTTGGTGTCTTCTGCCATCTACCTGCATTAAAGAAACAAACCACCAAACAAAAAAATCCCAAACAATAACCCTGGTATCTAAACCAATACAGGAACCTGTAATGGAGACAGCAGTAAGTGCGTTCTTGTAGAAGTCAACATCAGAGATTCTTGCAGAGCTCAAGAAAGGCTGGAGTGCTACAAGGTTTCTGTAATGACTTCCTGGAGTGCTGCCAAACAGAAAGGGACCTGGGGGTGCTGATGGACAGCCGCCTAAACATGAGGCAGCAGTGTGCCCAGGTGGCCAAGAAGGCCAATGGCGTCCTGGCTGGCATCAAGAATAGTGTGGTCAGCAGGAGCAGGGAAGTCATTGTGCCCTGTACTCTGCATTGGTTAAACCACACCTTGAGTATTGTGTCCAGTTCTGGGCCCCTCAGTTTAAGAAGGACATTGACACTCCTGAACGTGTCCAGAGAAAGGCAACAAGGCTGGGGAGAGGCCTTGAGCACAAATCCCTTGAGGAGAGGCTGAGGGAGCTGGGATTGTTTAGCCTGGAGAAGAGGAGGCTCAGGGGAGACCTTATTGCTGTCTACAACTACCTGAAGGGTGGTTGTAGCCAGGAGGGAGTTGGTCTCTTCTCCCAGGCAGCCAGCACCAGAACAAGGGGACACAGTCTCAGGCTGCGCCAGGGGAAGTTTAGGCTCAAGGTGAGGAGAAAATTCTTCACTGAGAGAGTCGTTCACCATTGGAATGTGCTGCCCAGGGAGGTGTTGGAGTCACCATCCCTGGAGATGTTCAAGAGGGGATTGGACGTGGCACTTAGTGTCATGGTTTAGTCATAGGGTCTGTGGTGACAGGTTGGACTTGATGATCTCTGAGGTCTCTTCCAACCTTGGCGATTCTGTGATTTTACAGGATGGATTAACAGGGCACAGGATCCAAATCTACTATGTCCTCACTGTTTCCCCCCCTCCTTCCCTCCCCCAGTATCTCCTTGTAATGTTTATGTGTAAAAAGTAATTAATATTTCCAGCCAACATTATCCCTAGGTGTTATCGCTGAAAACCTTAGGTCTGCTGGAGTAGAATGGTGTGAAAAGCTTCCCTTGCCTTGGGGGAACTGATCCTAATTTTGTTAATTTTATATTCTCTGACTAATCTAACATAACATATCTACAGTTTAGTCAACTATAAATACCTGAAGAGAAAAAAACCCCATGGCATACCGTGAGAAGTAAACATCCCCTCAATTTGAGCTATGAAGCCACATTCTGAGAGACCAAGTGGTAAAGCATGAGTGAAGCAAAGCACAAATGTCCTCACATGGGTGTTTTCATTACTTTTAATGTTTCGTACCACCAGCTCTTCTAAAAGCCAAATATCATAGTATCATAGTATCGTATTATCATTCAGGGTTGAAAGGGACCACAAGGATTATCTAGTTCCATCCCCCGTGCCATGGGCAGGGACACCCCACACTAGATCAGCCTGGCCAGAGCCTCATCCAGCCTGGGCTTAAACACCTCCAGGGACGGGGCCTCAACCACCTCCCTGGACAACCCATTCCAGGGCTTCACCACTCTCATGGGGAAGAACTTCCTCCTCACATCCAGCCTGAATCTCCCCACCCCCAGCTTCATTCCATTCCCCCTAGTCCTATCACTACCTGAGATCCTGAGAAGTCCCTCCCCAGCCTTCTTTTAGGCCCCCTTTAGAATAGAATAGACCAGACCAGACCAGGTTGGAAGAGACCTTCAAGATCATCGCATCCAACCTATCATCCAACACCACCTAACCAGCTAAACCATGGCACCAAGCACCCTGTCAAGTCTCCTCCTGAACACCTCCAGTGATGGCGACTCCACCACCTCCCTGGGCAGCCCATTCCAATGGGCAATCACTCTCTCTGTGTAAAACTTCCTCCTGACCTCCAGCCTGAACCTCCCCTGATGCAGCCTGAGACTGTGTCCTCTTGTTCTGGTGCTGGCTACCTGGAAGAATAGAATAGGCCAGGCCAGGCCGGAAAAGACCTTCAAGATCGTGTCCAACCTATCATCCAACACCAGCCAACCAACTAAACCATGCAACCTCGCACCCTATCAAGTCTCCTCCTCAATACCTCCAGTGATGGTGACTCCACCACCTCCTCGGGTAGCCCACTTCAATGGGCAATCACTCTCTGTGTAGAGCTTCCTCCTAACCTCCAGCCTAAACCCTCCCTGGCACAGCTTCAGATACTGGAAGGCCACAATAAGGTCACCTCGGAGCTTTCTTTTCCCCAGACTGAACAGCCCCAGGTATGCATCGCAATCGTCTCTTATAATTCTTCTTTATTGCACATCAATTACCTCAACTGAGATTATTAATTCTCTCTGTTGAGATAATTGAGCCTACACTAACAAAAAACTTCTATTTATATGTATGTTCTAAACCAGTGCACTATTCCATCATGGAATGTGGCTTTTCAAAAATAAATGTCCTACTTTCACTGGTGTTTCCCTAGACAAACAGGTTATCCAATACAAAACTAGGGGCTTCACAAATTTTATGAAGAGCCATCAGCTTTGTTCTTTCTGAAAAATGTGTGGTAGTGAACATTTTTCTTCTATTTCTAGCCTGTGATAGCAGAGAATCTAAGCTGCCACCTTAATTTACCGGTTTTGCTGGAGAATCAGTGGTAAAACATAAATTCTTACATTAATGCTCAACATACAGACGGAGCTCAGTGAAGAATCACATCCCTCAGGACTCCATATTGGGACCAATACTGTTTAGCATCTTCTTAGTGACATACACAGTGGGATCAGGAGCACACTCTTGCTTTGCTGACAACACCAAGCCACGTGGTGCAGTTGGTAAGCCTGAGGGACAGGATGCCATCCAGTGGGAGCTGGACAAGCTCAAGAAGTAGGCCCATGTGAGCCTCATGGGATTCACCATGGTCAATTTCACAGTCCTGCACCTGGTTGGAGCAATGCCCACATTCACCAAAACCAACCCCAAACAAACAAAAACCCAAACCAAACCCAACCCTCAAACACAAACAAAATCCAATCACCAAACAATCCAAACAAAGAAACCCCACCACAGCAACAAAAAAGCAATGACAGCAACACCAACAAAAAAGAAACCCAAATTTGGAACTCCCCACCATGAGCCAACAACCAAACCAATCCAGCATAACCACCAATCCAAACCAAACCAATTCAAAGCAGCACAACCGCCAAACCAAGCCCCAATCTAAAAGGTCTAGAATCAGATATATGTTAATGTTTTGCATCTAATATTTACTATCTAGTAAATAAGGAAAACCAATAGCCCTATATATGCACTCTGCAGTGACATGCAGTTCTTTCCTGCAAGTTACCAAATTCCACCTGCTGTAATACACTCTTCACAGGAAATGCTGGAGGTATTTTTCCAAGGAAATAAATAATTATTAGAAAGAGCTGTAGAGGAGGCGCGCACTTTACATCGAGTTATAAAGCTTTGGGGGGAAACGCTGTCCCAGAGTAATCAAAATGGTATTTTGATAACATAACAAAAATCAATAATAGAGAAGACACGTTCTTTTTGTTCCAAGGTGTTGTGTTTTGAAAATATTGCCATGTAGTATTTACGGTAACAGCTGTACAGTTAAACTTTAGGCACAAGCTGAACTGCAGAGGATCTGCTGCATAAATAAAATTCCCATGGCAACTAAATGTGCTACTAGATAACAGAGAAAAAAAGGATTTATGTGTTTGCTGAGCTGTCTTGCCCTAGAGGAATTCTCCAGGCAAATGCAGGCCACCTGCCACATGTTATATTAAGCTCAGCCTTCTGGACTTATTTTCAAATCTACAGCAAAAAGGTCCACCAAGTTTTATTTGAAAGATCTCCTGTCATGTTCCCAGCCCCTCCAAAATACATAGTTCACTCTTCAATATGCTTCCTATATTTACACAACTCTGTTGCATAATGATGGGTGTATTTCTGCATGTAACTTTGTTAATCTCACCCCCCAAAAAAATGGGCAAGCAAGCTGAATCCTCAAATTCATGTGACGTTTGCCCCATCGTACTGAGGTGCACTATTACAGGGTGTACACATTTTAAACTCTACCAAAGTAGTATTCCTTTTTTAATAATATATGGGAAACTATTTGAGTCAGATAAATCATGTAGTATCTTTCTATACAACAAAGAGATAACTGGTCAAAAAGCCTTGCCTTTGTATCTAGAAAAAGAAACCAATTTGCATTTCCACTAGACTAAAAATATTAATAAAGAAGCATTACTGCTTGGGAATGCTTTAAGTTGGAATACTATACTTAGAAGACTGAAGACCACTAAAATAGCTAGCAGAAGAAATAGAATCACCCAGCAAGCAATAGGCAAGCTTAGTGCAAATTATCATAGATTCATAGAACCCTTCAGGTTATAAAGGACTTTTAAAGGTCATTTAGTCCAACCCCCCTGTAGTGAGTAGGGGCATCCTCAACTAGACCTGGCTGCTCAGAAAACCCTCCAACTAATACCACCAAGTTATCACACACCAGAGAATGTGTGGAACTGCAGAATATTTATGGTATTTTCCTTGTCAATTTTGCCTCAAGATTAAGTAAATAAAATTTAAGAAACTGTGTTTTAATACCCTTCGTCAAGAAGGAAACTTCTTTGCTCTGCTTTGCTTCTCCTTGCAAAGCCCTGTGAGATTTTAAAGAGGCAGCAGAGTCTGTCTCGTACCAACATGAGCTAAGTGTGTGAACACACATCAGACATGTTTTTCAGGTAGACTGCAAATCTAACCTAAGCACTAAGTCCATGTTTAGCATCTGGAAGCTATAGCATCACGAGACCGGGCACCTACCCTTACAAAACACTTTTGTGTTCTCTTTCTGAAGACTCCATGCATGAAATAAACAGGCAAGCCATGAATATGGGCTTTCTGATGTCTTACTATTAGGGCTCATGTGTTTCAGACTTGTTCACTTACATCCCTACCTTAGCCCGAGCATCTTCCTTCAGCTCCAAGTGAACCATGGCCTCGACCAAAGCCCACAGAAGTCAAACCAAGCTTTGTGCTAACACAAAGATGTTTTAGCATTAGGAAAGCATACATTCCCACTGCTTTTTAGATCTTGCTCTTGTTTGAGCAGGTAATCAGTAAATCTAAGAGTAGAACAAAACATAGGACAAGAAAAAAGGTAGTACTAATTTTCATGAAACTGTTGCAGCGGTCACAAGTTAATCTCTCTTCAGGATACTCATAAAGTACTTGCATGTAAGAAGCAGAATGGTTTGTGCAAGGACAGAAGAGTGCATACAGAAGTTTTATAAAGTGACATTTATAGAACACTTGCACAGCATCTGTATTGTATAATAAACACCACTAAAACAAACAGAAATTAGTTGAGGGTCAATATGACATTACCAGACAAGACTTTGTATTTTTATTCCTAACAATAGCTTCTACCCTGTAATGATTTTTTTAGAAGGAGGAGGTAAAAATAGAAGACTTGCATTAAGTTTTACACTGACTTGAGTTTTCTTAGATGTGATCACATAAAATACTCCACCAATAGATATGACAAATGCACTTTATATTTCAATGTGTCAAACCATTTCAATACTCAGGAACTATGTTGAAGCTGGCAGGCAAGCAGGCTATATTAAATTTTTCTCTGGAATCGACTTCAATTCTGCACTGAATTATTGGAATTTTAGTGACCCTAAAAAAGGCTGTCAAAAATAATATTCAATACAGAGTTTTCAAATCTAATGCTCTATTACACATATTTCACCTAAAATAATATCATTTCAGTATAAGCAAACCAGTCCTGAACAACATTATTTTTGTACCTGGAATTTTAGCTACATTTTGATATTGATTTGTTACAGCATTTAAAAAAGGGGGAAAAAAATTACCTTCTCCTTAAAAAAAATCATCAAATAAAATAGTCAGAGGCTATATTTGGTGATTCAATGGTTTTGCTGCAGATTTTATATAGGTGGAAAATAGCTGCAAATAAATATTTTGCCATCACTGAACAGTAAACTTGTTAATAGCTCTGATTTTTCAGGACTCCTATATTCTGGCATATCCCAAAATTCTCTTCAGAAGTTTTCAGGGCCAGACAACTAGCTGCAAGCTGAACTCCTTTTCCCTTCCATTTAACTCAATGATCTTTCTGCATAATGAAATTTAACATTTCTTTTTGCCTTTTTCCCCATCCCCCTCTTCTTCCCAAACAACTTTTCACTACCTTGCTTCTAAAGCCACCTTTAGCTCTAGTGTTTTACAATTCTTACTAACAACATAAAAAAATTAAGAGTTAAGCTTGCCATTTACCTGCTCACCAACAATTCCAACCACTTCTTAATGTTAAACTCCTACTTTTACAAAATGCAGGAAGTGAAGTGATGGCACTAAGTACAGCAGTATGTGTGCTCTTGTATCCACTGATGTGATAGTGCTTCACTTAAATAAGGGAATTCGGTCATACATCACAACTCAAAAGGAGGCACAGTTAAATCCACAATAGCTTGGAAAGCAACACAGAAAGCCCATCAGCAGCTTTACTCTGTGACAGACCCAGAGGCAACTCAAGAGCTGTCAGCACAACTGCCTGTGAAGCTCACAGGGGAAGCAATAGCCAATTATGCCCCATGACCTGCAACTGGAAAACAGTGAGAAAGATAACAAATCAAGGGCCTGAAAAAACTCAGAACTTTTAGAGAAACTATGTAGCTTACTTTCAATCAAACCTGAATCTCACTTGAAGCTTTTAAGAACAGCATGGCATTCAGTAGCCATGCTCTGCCTCACCCCTATGACTCCCTTCAAGGAATCCCTTTCAGCCTTGCCTAGCTGGATAAAAACATGCATGTCATTCACCTGGACGCTAAGCTTTAGTTATAACTGCAAAGGATTAACACTTGGATCCCTGTTTTGGTCTCTACTATGACTAATTACTTAGCTCTCATATCGGTGTGCATGATCAGCAAAGCCAAACTAGACTCAAGGAGACAAGAATCAAGCCTACTTGAAAATTTTCTTTCCACTCTGCCACTTCTAACAGGTTGGTCTGATTAGCTACAAGAATTAACTAAGAGAAATACTTATTTTGCTCACAGCAGAAAAGAGAATGGGCCTGTCTTGATCCTCATTAACTGATTTACCTCCTTCCTCTCACCAGCACTGAGAGTTTCCCTTATGTCACAGTAAAGCAGATGCTTCTGATACATCAGTAGAAGGCCAAACTTCACTGCAAGCTTAAAGAGCTGCTCTGAAATCATGCACATGGGCACCAACATCAACACTGCCCTGCAAGTTGAGCTCAAAAACATTTCTTATTTTCCTTTGTGTCTGGAGTCATTTAGAGATTGAATCTGACCTACAAAAGCTAATAAAACCTTCAGCTCCAAGGAGGACAGCATTAAGCCCATATGCCTAGGTTAAAATTGTTATGATTAGAGGTCTAGCACACAGCATGTGCCTGTGCTTTACTAGAAACACACTCAGTTTATTTGAGGTCTTAAGCAGGACTTTAAAGATATGTAGACCTTTGGAAAGCCATCAATATGCAGGATGAAACAATTCTTTTACAGAAGTATATTTGCAGGTAATGTGTAATGTATTTGGGTAGCTATAAGACATGAAGCAACTGCAAAAGTATCTGAAGCATACTGACTGTGGGTTAAACAAGCACTAATAAAGGGAAAACAGATTAAACCTAACTAAAGATGTTGATTAAGTAGCTGTCTCAGGTACACACACAAAATGTAACTCCACATCAACTGCCCAAAAGAACAAAGTAACTGACACACTGGCTTAAACTTTCCAAAAGCAAATAAATAAAAATGAGGGAATGAAATGTGGGAGAAGTTATTCAATGCAAACATAGAATTTGAAGATGATGATTAGGTCCAGTTTTGCAGTTCTGCAACCATGTTGGAGCCTAGCGTGGAAGGAACCCCATCTAGGAGCAGTGGTCCACTCTGTTCTACAGGAAGGGTCTGCTGAGCGAGAAGCAAAATGGTGGCCTTGTAAAATGACTGGACCTCTAAAGGTCATAGTATCAAATATCAAACACAATGTAATTAAATCCCTGATTTAAAATATTTTTTGCCAGTTCACCCATAATCATGAAGCACCTTTTTTTCCTAGTCAATGCATTAGACCAATTAGAAAATGGGTTTGGATTCACTAAATTAGAGGCATAATGGGTGTTGTAGCCAAAGTCCACTAAAAGAGAGTTTCCTAAGCTGTGAACCAAAGAATGCAGTCAAAAAACCAAACCAAACCAAAAATCCCAACAACAAACACCCAAAATCAAACACAAAAACACCCAAAACTGAAAAGGTGTATCCTTGTGAAACAGGGGAACACGCTACATGCGTTTCTGATCTAATATTTGTATTTGCCTGAAGGTGACAAAACTGCTGTGAAGACAAAAGGCCAATACTGCATTTTCTAGAAACCAGTCAAACCTACATCTCTGTTAATGGTCACATCCTTGACCATTTCTTGTGGATCCCCTCAGTACACACAGATTTTCACCTTTAACTAAATAGTGGTGAAAAGAAATAACGTTGATTGAGCCAGTTACAGGTTATAGCCAGTACCAGACTACCAGCCTGGCCTTCTACATGGTTTGCTGCCAGGCAGTTTGAGAATGTATCAGTCCTCTCAGAAACAGAATGAGTGCTACAAATCTCTGCCAACAAGTGAGGCTTGGATAGATAACGTGGAAAGAGAACGCAGAAGGAGCTGAATGGTTCCAATGCAAGCAAGTTGCAAAAAGTCTTTGAAGGATGCTTCAGGAAGGTTCTTGCTCCTGATCAAGGATTTCTTCACAAAGGAACAATCTGACCCTTTAATAAAATACTTATAAAAGTTTTTAATGAATAAAAATTAGATTAAGTAATCAATACCTATAACTATGTTATATTTTTATCAAATTATATCCAAAAGCAACCTCTCTCATCCACTTTGTAATTTCCGGAGTGGGTTCTGATCGACATTCCTTTAAACAAAGCGTGCCTGATATATGACTACATTATTGGCATTTTGTCAATGGTAGCAACTTACAACTTGTCTAATAAGTGAAAGCTAATGAAAAATTAGCTCTAAGCCTGGTAATGTACCAACTTATTATCCAGCATTCCCCAAAATGTAAAAGCAACAGCCTTGTTTTGCTGTATTACACTACAGGGTTTTAGAAAACAACCAGAAGATTGCCTTTGTAATTGGAGTTCAAACCACAATGAAATTTAATGTGTCCTCTTTTGAGCTCCCTAACGCTCTTGGACTTGAAATTAGCACAAATATAACACAGCTGGAAGACAACACAGTGACTTCCTATTTTTATGGCTTACCTGAGACAACCTTTTAACTTCACAACTCTTTTCAGTTATGCAAGAAGAGAGAATTTTTTTCACAGCAGGAAAAGGTTCTGGTCAGATCTATGCTTTGGCAACTCATTCAGACTTTATGTATTACATCAAGAAATTCTTTTGAGAACTCACCTGAAACCTAACATTGTTTAGTGTTCCTACTTCAGTGATGAAAATTGCCTCACCACAGATATTGGCCAGCACTTAAACAGAGTCATACGACTGGGTTAAGTGAAATCTAGCCACAGCATCCTAGCAAAATGACTTAACTATGACGTGCAAAAGCAATCTCAAATTGTTATACCCATTCAACTTTTAGCAGTAAGAAAAGAACAGCAGCAGGAGTACTTTATCCTGACAGATCTGCTTGAAGCTTTTACAGAGCTGGTTGCTGTTATTTCCTTGTTTGTTTCATCTTGAGAGAAAAGAACTTGGGACTACAAAATACATAAATATTACCACTGTCACGCAGAGTCAGATATAGGTGTTGCAATTACAACATGAATATATACATTCATATAAATCCACTTGAAATTAAGAGGGACAGGGTTAAGAAAACTGATTCTATTATCAATATTCTATCTTCTTCACGCACTGATTTGCAAATTTTACAAGCAGAAACATCTACAGAATTCCAGTTTATGTTGCTATCCTTCCAGTTGCTGTGGGTTTAAGACTGAATGTCTTAACCACAGAGAAGAAAAGTCCTCCAGGGACCAGATAGCCCAGGAAGGGGACACCAGAAAAAGAAAAAGGAGTAATCTTTTGTTATTTCATCCCATCATTTCTGCATCTCCCCTATATAAACAGGCAGCACAGGCTATTCTGCCCTTTTTCCTCCCTCTCTCTCTTCTCCCAGCTGTTATCTCTGATATTTTCTTGGGGGAGTTGAGGCATTTTGGCCTTGAGTGGCCTGGCTAATTTTCACTGTGCCATTTGAGCCTGGCTGGGAGGGAACCAGGGAGATGTGGGGGAGAGGCACTGAGGTTTGTCATTGAAACCTGGTTGGGGGTGAAGGTTTTGGAAGGTTTTTTTTTGGCCTAATGAAGTTGCTGTAAGCACAGGTCAAAGGTCTGGGGCGAGGATAAACATGAATTTGAGTATTTCATATTTGTGAATAGTATTTCCATTTAACTTTCCAATTCCCTGTGTGTTGAGAGTTTTACACCTTTGGGGAGGGATAAAATAGATTATAAAATAGATTCTGTCCACTCTAAAACCAAGACAGAAGTTTACTGAAAAAAGTTGTGAGCATATTTAGACCAAAAGCTAAACACCCAAACCAACGCATCCTGCCCCCAAATGGGAAAGATATAGCTAGTGAAATAACTTCTCTTATAAAGGACACCACACACACAAAAAGCCCAACAACCAATAAAAACAAGCAAACAAAACCCAAACACAACAAAAACAACCAATAAAAGCAATCAAAAACCACCACAAACATCACAGAGAACAGTTTTTTGGTGCTGCTAGATATCTGTTGAAAAGAGATCTGAAAAAGCAGATGAAAAAGAAAATAGTATATATTCTTGCAATAGCATACATTCTTTCCTCCATCCAGTCACTGAACACATATCCCAACATAAGAGACAAGAGAAAACTCAAACAAGTTTGTTTGACAGAGCAAATGCAGACTATAAAAAGGTAAAGCAAATGTTTTTGAATACCAGCTGGAAAACATTCCACTGTGGTAAAACTGGAAGTCTGGAGACTAAAACGTGGACAGACAAATGAGAAACTTGGAAGCCTCCGAGCGCACTCAGACAACTCACTGCACTCAGAGTTTAGCCATGTTTGGATGCCATCTGGAAGCACTTTGCTTAGACTGCATTCTAGAACCGAAATGAAGTCACTTTTCAAACACACAAAATTAAATACATCCTTCAGAGGAAATGCCTTCAGGATGGCACAGGAATTACTGTAAGAGGAGCAAATGATAAGCCATTTAGGAAAGAAGTACAGTGACATTTAACATCTGACAGCCTTCCATACCCTTGGCTGGCTCGGAACACGGAGGTGTGTACTCAACAAGGTGAGACCTACATATTTGAATCATGACTGCTCAAACCAGCTCAGAAAGAGACTGTGTCACTACAGGCTCCCAGGAACTCCTCCTTCTGACCAGATTTTGGTCTTGAAACATTTTGAGCACTTTATAAAACACAGTATTAAATATAAGTCAGTGGGACAAAGAGGTATTTCTCTACACTGAGGTTTCCCTTTGTTGCAAGTAGCTACTTTTGGTTGATGTTACAGCAGCTGACAGGAACTCATCATGTTCTAAAGAAACACTGTTTACTATGGAAAGGGTATTTCCAGGAAATGTTTCTTATTTAACTAATTCAGACTGTATCTCATATTCAGCACCGAGGACAACTTCTCAACACGATTTCCCACTCAAGTTTTCAATATGCTATTACTTCACTAACAGTTTCTTCTTCCCTTGATGCCCTCAGTGGCTGATGTGTGCCCTCATCTACATGCCTCTCATTATCACTGTTTTGTGAAACTTGAAGACATCCTTAGTTTACCACAAAAAGGGAAAAAAAAATAATAATGAAAATAGCCTGCTTTTATAACAGCATTGCTGTTTTGTGTGGTAAACTCATACTGCCACAACACAAACATGCCACTGCTAGTGTTCTGGCAAGTCCTGCATCCTTCTGTATGGTTGCTGCTTTGCCCTACCACCTAGGGCTGTCCAACTCATGCTGCCATGAGACTATTACATAAAAAGCCTTCATTTAAAAAAAGAAATCCCAAGCCCATCTCATCCCCTCTTTCTTCCTGCTTTTATCATAGTCCTATGGAAAAAAAAATATCCCTTTGCCCAGTCACATTTGTTCCTGGCTGCCTTTGAAGTTTTTTGGGCTTTTTTTCAGAAGGCAAAGAGCTTCTGTATAAAATACTCCCCAAACAAATAACATTCACTCCTCCCCACTGCAGTTAAATGTTTATGTGGTGAAAGCTCTTGTATTTGTGAGCACTCAGAATTTTAATCATAATTTCTTTGACATGCAGAAATAAACAGTGAGCGCAAAATGGCATCATGTAGAAAGCAGCATCCCAAAAAGATATGAGTTAAGGGAAGGCTCTGTTCTCTGCTAAAATCGTTACAATGGGAGCCATCAGAAACTAGCAAGCACTGACAGGTTTATTTTCATACCTGCCTTCACCCTGGAAATTCTACCCAAAAGAACTCATGTTGCAAGTGGTTTAAACTTCTTCCAAGTCCCAAAGACAGAGAAAAAAAAAAAAAATCCAGACAAAAAGCCCCACCAACCAAAAACCCAAAACCCCCTATCACAGAATCACCAAGGTTGGAAGAGACCTCAAAGATCATCAAGTCCAACCTGTCACCCAACACCTCATGACTAAACCATGGCATCAAGTGCCACGTCCAATCCCCTCCTTGAACACCTCCAGGGATGGTGACTCCACCACCTCCCTGAGCAGCCCATTCCAATGAACCAATACTGAAAACAACAACAAAACTCCAATCCCATACAAAGCCTTGTTCAACTAAACAGCATTAATGCTACCTCAGCAAAGCAGTCTCACTTCTGACACACTCTCCTGCTCCAAAGTAAGACACCTTATTACATCAGTGTCCTTGCAAAAGTAAAAGCTGCAGTCATTATTGTTTCTGTCATCACATGTACACAACCTTGGGATAACAGTACTGAAGAATGAATGTTTACATCCCAAGTGTAACTGTCCATGGATCGAAAGGGCAAAGAGCAGCAAAATAGAAATACAACTAAAGGACTGATATCAGATAGTTATACATGTTAACTCATTGAATTCTTGGATGGCCTAAATAGCCACAATGTTTTATGGATAAACATGTTTAACTTCTGTCAGTGCCAACAAAACAACCATTAGAATAGAATAGACCAGACCAGGTTGGAAGAGACCTTCAAGATCATCACGTCCAACATATCATCCAACCCACCTAATCAACTAAACCATGTAACCAAGCACCCCATCAAGTCTCCTCCTGAACACCTCCAGTGATGGTGATAGATTTCAGGAGGAGAGTTTTTCAGATTGCTTCAAGAAGAACACTGTCTGTAGTTGTCATCTCTAGCGTGAGCTGGCTCAGAGACTTTGTTCACTTACAGCATAATTTCTCTGGTAAGGTTAATCACGCTCTTTCCAGTTATTATGGAAAACCCATCAGGCATGTTTCACTGATATAAACACCACCAGTCTATTACCCACGACAGCAACAATTTTCTGAGATGTCAGTAAATCACTGTATCCCAGCTGTGTGCCAGCTCTTTTTGGCATTTACTCACTGAACTGAATTCCTCACGCTAGAGGTGTTTGTGTGAAGAGACAAGGAGCATTCTTAGGTCACTCTAGCAGCAGGAGGGAAGGCAGCACTGCAATGGAGAATGGATAGGTACAGGGACAAAGAACTTATATGATCCTTAGAGATTCAAGTTTGAATTTGATTCAATTGAAAAATTACATTAGAGAGAAAGGGGCTCAAAAGGGAAAGGGTAATGTGGCCAATACCAGAGTCACAAACATCAGATGTCAAATATCTTCATTAATGATATGGATGATGGGACCGAGCATTCCTTCAGCAAGTATGCTGATGACACTCCCCACAACTGGAAGTGCTAGCTGAAACACCAGAGGGTCATGATGCCATTCAGAGGGACCTCAACAAGCTGAAGAAATGGGCTGACAGGAACCTCAAAGTTCAACAAGAAACTGGAAGTTCTGCACCAGAATTATAGTGGGAGTCACTCAGCTAGAAACAAGTTTGGCAGAAAAGAACCTAGAGGCCCTGGTGGACTTCAACTTGCACACGAGCCAGCAATGTGCCCTTGTAGCAAAGAGGGTGAAAGATATTTTGGGCTGCATTAAAGAATCTGTACGGACACATTAGAAATTGACTTACTGCACATAAGTTGGGAATAAAAAAAGGATAATGCAACAAGTAAAGAAAGAGATAAGAGTTTTAAAGCTAGGGAAAGGGAAGCTTCATTTTGGTGGAAGAAGGAATCAGAACTGGACAAACAGAGTATTTGGGCATATGAGTATGACAAGACAGAAAAAAAATCAAAGGTCATTTCATGGCCAGAAGTCTATGACATGTGAATTATGGTCTGGTAAATATTTTGAAGGATTATATATCAATGTGGAATATTTTTAGTTCTTTTTTTTATCCTGCCCAAATTTGTTTCACATGAATGAGATATTAGTGAGTACTGCAGCCACTTGTGAAGCTAACTCAAGCCCTGGGAATCTTTGTGGTTTGTTTCAGGTCTAGTGAGACAGGATGTTCACTTTGGTTGATACAGGAGAACTTCCTGAGTGGGACCAGTTCTCTTTTTGCCAATTACTGTGGAAGACCTCTCACACATTTGCCTGCCCTAGACAACACAGCTGCTGGTGGTAAGACCAGATATAAAAGACAATAGCGAACTGCAGCCATAACCCTTCTGTCTTCCCAAACAATGATAATGGTCATTTTAGATAAGACCTTCTTCAAGGTGATATGCATGTTATACTACACCTAACTTCTGAACTACTATTGGGATGGTATAGCATCATATGGCTCTCTAGGAGAATCCAAAAAAATTCTATTCCATGTTTGTTTAGACTTTGCATCTGCATAGAATCCTGAACAAAAAGATTACCTAGAAAAGTGCCTTTCCTCATCCCCCAAAGCCACTATTGCTATCATAATCCCAAGACAGAGCACAGAAGTATGAAGGAATGTTCATGTTCAAAGTCAGCAGAAGGGTCCAATCCACCTACAAAATATGGAAGTCATCTGAAAATGGTAAATTGTATTCTGCTGAAGACAAACCCTTTCACAAGCTTATTGGGAAGCCACAAGCAGAATCTTGCTCTGCTCACCTCCAGCCCCCTCACAGTGTGCATTGTGTCAATATAGCTGTACTGATCTCTATATCATAAATGGCTATTCCTGAAATTCCTTTGCATGTTAACAAAGGAGCACTTCTAGGAAAAAGTCTGGCAGTCTCAATGACTCCAAGTTACTGACACTCTACACACTTCTGTACTGAAATCCTTCCCCTCTGTTACCCCAGGTAGAATAATGGACACCCTTGAATTTGTTAAGATGCAATTGGAGTGTTTATCTCACTTACTCTATCCAGCACATACAAAAATTTATTTTTCCTTACTTCACCACATGAGTTCTATAGGATTTGAATTTACCATTCAACTATTTCAATATCTGGCTGCAATAGTTCCAACCCAAATGAATATCTGATTTCAGAGTTTGCTTTCCTTGCTTGAAATGGACTTGAATCTTTATTCATTTCACTTTTCCCATGAGAAAGCGCCTGAAGTGTGTAGCCTGACAGGAGCCATTGTTGGTGAGAAGCTTTTGAAAAACAATTGGAAGGTGTTAGAATGATAATTAGTCTTGGGGGGGTTGTTACCTTATTGTTTTCAGGGCCCTTGTAAGAGGAGCAAGGTGGCTTGCATTCCTGCTTACCTAAACTGGGAAGGTGGTAACAACCAATAGAATTAAAAGATAAGCCTGGTAAGTAAAGGTCTCTCTCAGTCAAATAAAACACCCACAAAAAGGCAAAAATATGATTGCCTGGTAGAGCAGAGATGTTTAACTTCAGCAGTGAGAGAGACTGGAGTTATGTGATGAAGTAGCAAAGAATTTTCGACTCTATGAACTTCCGAGTGCAGGCTTGGCACAAATAAAAGGAGAAAATGACTACCTAAGAAGCTCTATCACCTGCTGATTTCATTCTAGGATTTCTCTCCAACTCCCTAAGCTGCCACAACATCTGGGAATGATGACCTAGGCATTGGGATACTGCAGTGGTAACTGGAAAAGAAAACTCAAGTCATTAAGTCACGATGGCAAACAGCAGCAGTTTGTGACCTCAACTGGGTATTTCTTCCATTATTTGGGTGCAACCAGAGGACTCTCTTATTGTTCTCTTACAACCAAAATGGGGAAGACGTGTAAACTTAGTGGCATGAAGATGTTTCTGTTTATGAAAGCATCGATATCTTAAGCATGATGCCTCAACTTCCACCCATTGCCCCTTGTCCTGTCATTTGGCGTCACCGAGCAGAACCTCACTCCATCCCCTTGACACTCACCCTCTACATATTTATGAACATGAATGAGGTCACCCCTCAGTCTCCTCTTCTCCATGCTAAAGAGACCCAGATCCCAGATCCCAGCTGCACACCCCACAAGTCCAAGCCACCTTTACAGTCCATTCTTGTTGGTTCTCATCTTTCACACTGCACTCTGCTGAGAGGAACAGAGAAACAAGGCACTGAGTATTATCAATATAGCTGCATTTCTGGAAGGTGAGAAGGAAATGTGTGTTCATATCATGAACCTATTACTGTATGGCCCTTTGAAATAGATGTCTGTAGGCATCAGTTTCATTCTCCAGCTTTGGCAAGAGCAACATCTCGAAAAAAAGAGGCAGAGAAGTGGTTCAGTTCTGCAATCAAAAATAGGACTGGTGGAGAAATAGATAGGGTGTTCCTTGAACACGGGGCTCTGCATTCATTTCATTTGTGGATAGAGTGATGCTGCTTTCTTTCAAACTATTTTTGTTCCAGGTCAAGGAACAAAGAATCAAAGCAGTAACTCCAGCTCCAATTCAGTTCTGTTTCATTCCTCTCCTGTCAGGGAAAAGTGATGTGGTATGCTTGTACCCAGAAAGGCCTGCAAAAAAACCCTAAACTGTGTACAGAAGAAGCTGAGCTTGCAGCTGAAATATCAAAAGAGCAGAAAGAAACAATCTCTTCTTTTACCTCTTATCTCTTCCAACACCTTTCTTCCCCCCACCAAAAAAGACTACAGAGCACCAAAAACTTAATCATACTGTTTCAAAGGGAAGATGTGGTAAATAATTAACCTCCTAAAAGTGAAAGATAATTTTAGGATGTGATCAGGACCTGGATAAAACACTGTCCCAAGGTGCTGGTCTAAGGAATAACTTAAGACATTAGAATTGCCCTCAAAAATGCTGGCAAAATCTACATTTGATAAGAAGCTTTGAGTGCAAACACAAAAATGGAGGGAATGATGAGGGACATGTCAATGCTGCTTCATCTCATCTTGGAACCAAGGTACAAACAGAACGAAGCTACAGATTTGTGCATCTATTGGGGAAGGGTGGAAAAAAATACTTTTTATGGGTAACACTCATGGATCTTTGGAAATAGTAGGTCTGATGCATATGTTGTTTGGAGACAGTAAAGAATTCTCTTCTGGAAGCTCACAGATAAGAACAGTTTCCTCAGAGAAACCAAGATAAACCTTTGTTTCTGTTGCACATCTCAGATTCTGCCCTAAATGACTGAGAGAAAAAGGCAATTTTAAAGGAAAAAAAAAAAAAAGGGGGGGGGGGAGGGAGGGAGGAGGCAAAAAGGGCTTCAATTAGCAAACAAATCTCTTGATAATCGAGTAAGAATAGCAAAGGCAAGGCAGGAAATGCACATGACAGTTTAATGGGGCATTCTTAAAACATTATATTTTATAAAGTTTATCCAAGTGTGTATATGACACTCTAATGAGGTTTTGCTAACATGTAATATCTGCAAGGTTTGCTTGAGTACAGGAGGGATGCTTTACATTAATGAATTGTGACCAGGATTTTGCTTTTTTGTTCAAAGACCGAGTCACAGTTTCTGCACAGGCTCACTAAAACGCATGCTACAATTCATTATTTTCCTTACAATTTCTTCTATTTTGTTCTAATTTAAATACAAGCAATGTTGTTTTCACTTGCAGCTATAAAGGAAAGATGTAATGACACAAAAGAGGAAGAGCTGTCCATTGGAATACAAGCTTACCCATAGGGGCTAAATTGTCTCAAATAACTTTTTTTCTGTTATGAATAGCTCAGAACATGCTATTATGCATCAAGTGCCTTATGAAATTACTCTGTAGACACCAATTACTTACACAGTACATAATGCATTTTTCTGCTAGGTAAAATTAAGTCTCAGCAATGAAATCACCATGCCCAACAATTTGCACAAGAAAAAGGGAAAGAGGATACGTAAATTAGTGGAACAAAAGGAAGCCTTATGTATGTATGTTCTGATTTCAGCCAAACCTTATATCTTAGAAGAAGTGAATTTGGTGGTCTCAGAACTAGAATCACCATGCCCAACAATTTGTGCAAGAGAGAAAAAAAGAAGGAAAAGAAGTGAAGAGCATACATAAATTGGTGGAACAAACGAAGGCCCTTTCCCTGCTGTCATTTCAACCAGCTCGTAAAACCTTGAGGAAATTAGTTTGGTGATTTCAACTGAATTTCACAGTTAGCATCAGAAAACTAGTTTCAATTATTAGCTACAACTTCATTTGACTAAAAGCCCCTAATCTGGAGAGGGCCAGGACTCTGCTATCTTGTAAATTAAGTTAACATTTTCCTTCACCTCAAGACATAAGGATTGCTCAGAGCTAGGATTCAGTGCACCACGTGTTTTGCAAAGATAAACAAGTGCATTATATTCCTGTAATTCTTTAACCTTCATGAGCCACAAAGTATTCCTCTCAAAATACTTAAATGGTGTTCTCTAATTGCTATTAGGTACCCACCATACTTCAGGGAAGTCTAAAAAGCAGGAAAAACTATTTTTATCAGGGGTCTCTGTCAATGTACCAGGAACCCGGACCCACAATACACTGTCCATCCTTTCTCTGCACCACACACACAAATTGGGAGGATGGTGAAAGAAGCTCCTTGACATAAACCTAGGGACCATGCTCTCCCAGCCTCACATTTGAGCTAAAGGGTTTTCACATGCAGCTGGAAAGACTGCCAGAAGTAGGTTTCACAGAAGTATAAAATGTATCTGTCTTCCCCAAATCTAGAATAAAACACAAGTGATATAGTAGAAAACGTGCTTTTTGTGTTAGTGTTCAAAACTGCATTTCTTGTACCCAGAGTTTATAGAAAATTCAAGTTCAAAAGCCCCATCTTTTATTCTTTCAGTTAGCAACAAGCAAAGCCTGTCATGTGGAAGAGACAAAAGATGCACCTTTGGTCATTATGTCCTAGAATAACCTAAGAAATGTCACTCAAGATTGGCGCTGGGTGCTCTGCGCTGCAGCAGGGGTGTTAAACCTCTTCTCATTCTTCCTACTGTAATAAATACAAAAAGAGTGAAGAAAAACAAAAAGCAAAACAATAGCAACAAAAAAACCCACAACGAAACAAACAAAACCCAACAGGAAAAAGCAACAAGGAATAAAAAGCATTTGGCCAAATTCAGGACCACTTGCATGGCAGCCTCTCAGTTAGAAATGCTTCCAGTGTCTATGGGTAACTGGGCCTCGCCATTGTCTGGTACAACTGATGAACAGAACACTCACAGGACATCATTTCACTTCCAAAAAACAAATTAAAGGAAGGAAAATGATGACTATCACAAATACAATGTTTTCAAGTTACTTCCCTGGCAACTCACAAACCTTGGTGAAACCATACAGCCAATAGGATTGTATCACTTGTAGACCAAAACCAAATAATATGATGGGCATTAAACTACACGAACTCGGCCTCCAAATAAAATTAAACTGCATCTACTTTCACAGTGCAGACCCTTACAATATAGTTCTCTGTTTCAATGCTCTGCATTACACTACTGTTCTGACTTTTTTCTCTGTGTGTGTGTTATTCATCTGGACAAGATCTCTTTTCAGCAGGAATAACAGAAAGTATGGGATTTATTGCTATAATGAAGTTCTTTCAAATCTCTTATTTTCTCTCTCTAAAGGACAGGAGGATAGGCGTTCATCTCATCAGGCAGCTTATTAGGATTAGCACTGAATAAGACACCACAGAATGTCAAGCCTATCAGTTACTAAACATGCATCATACAAACTTTGTCTTTGCGAGAACCTCTGCTCTGCATTTGTCATCCACCTGAATAATTAACAAGTACATGCTGCCTGCCAGCAGCTTAGGGAATTAATTTTCCCAGATTAAATGCAGATCACGTCTGCAAAAAAACTCAGACCACACACACACTGCAATACTACCTTTCAAATATTAAAAGGCAAGGGAACAAGTTTTATTATGGTCACAACTGAGTCTGACCTAAAACTTATTTATTATAGGTATTACTTCATAATCATGATGAGGTGGTCAGAAAGGTTTTAACATCCAGCTAATGCAACAAACCGGTGTGGAACTCTCTTCAGTTAGCATTGAAGAGAAGCTATTTAAATATATCTCCTTTGAATACTCTAGAGTTGCTTTGCTGGTTAATACTACTCTATTCCCAAAATACTGAGGCAGTCATAGAGAAAAGCTAATATCTGTAAACGCTGAGATTTTGAACTTGAAGTATTTACTCTAGCCTCCTTAAAAACAGATACAGCTATAACTGCAGCATGCAACAGCACACATATTGATGCCAAGGACTAAGAAACAAAGCAGTATCTCATTACCTTTTATATTCTACACCCTAAGATAACACTTCCCACTAAATCAGAGGACTGTTAATGATCGGGTTCTATTTGCAGTGAAAAATATGACCAATTACTGAAAAATATGATGCAAAAACATCCTTTTACACTACAGTTAATGAAAATCATAAATGCACAGTGATTTTACATGATTTATCTTATAACATAATAGGGAAGTATGTTCTTCAAGCAGGAATCTGAGTGGACAAATTCAGGTTTTGCAGCTTTCAGGACATCCTTTCCCAACTTCCACTCCTCGCATACAGAGGCTACTATGTAGTTCGGAGCCATGGCACTATTGAGCCCCAATTACTTTAGTACCTAATAAAGAAAACAATCCCAAAGAAGTTAAAGATGCCCACAAAGAGATCTGCAATTACCATTCCCAAATGCAAAGGACTGGAACTAAACCGAACACGCACACGCAAGCTTAACACCATAAATTTCTTAGGATGCAAATGAACATAACAGAAGAGCCTGTGTGAAGGAAGCAGGTCCATAAAAGCAGAAAACCACAACAAATGGACCCCCAAAGTTAACTCTACCTAGCTACAGCAATTACACCTAATACAGGTCTAAAACAAACTCTACATCCTGGCAAATTCTGCAAGCTTTTTGTGTACAGTGGTCATAGCAAAAGGCAAGAGGAATCACAGCATGAAGGACCAAGACCTTCATTTTTAAGAGGCAGACAGCATGTTCTTCCTTTGACTCTTCTGTCCTAGGATGCAGCATTGCTACAGAACAGCCAGTGTTCAAGACCTCCTGGACTCAATCTGATCTTTGATTTGCCTTCACTATTAGTTAAGCTTCTGGAGTTCATACAAGATTTAACACCCCTGCCATTGTCTGTTTTGATGTGTATACTACTATGCTTACCTTTGGTTAAATGCACTGTAGTATTTTTTTTGCTATCTTAAAAATTGGGCTTTGAGGGAAGGTAACTGCACAATTACATTCATAATACATACAGCAACAATAGACGACCACAAAATGTGTTCTACCCAAAAAAAATACTAAATGCAGTGATTACAAATGGTTCTACCATTTTTTATTTAGTCTTAGTTAGGAACTGCTTCTAGCTCATAGAAACCAATGCAAGTGAAGAGTTCCTTCTTAAAGTTCTGAATTCAGATACATCTGTGCACAAAACCATTTTTTTTTCAAAGTCATATATATTTTAAGTTTAAGGTAATTTAAAATAAATATCTGAATGCTTTCTCCAGTTTTCAAAGGTTGTATGATACATCCCAATAAACTAGTGTTTGTTACATACAATATTCTTCATAGGAAGAGTGATTGGCCACTGGAACAGGCTGCCCAGGGAGGTGGTGGAGTCACCATCACTGGAGGTGTTTAGGAAGAGACTAGATGGGGCGCTTGGTGCCATGGTTTAGTTGATTAGATGGTGTTGGGGGATAGGTTGGACTAGATGATCTCAAAGGTCCTTTCCAACCTGGTTAATTCTATTCTATTACTACATTTTGAACCTAGAGCTCCAAAAAACTCCAAATCTTTCCACTCTCAGAGTTACTATAAACAAAGTGATTACCATTCCTCTGACCTACATTAAAAGCCACCAACTTAATGCTAGGGACTGACAAGTTAATTCAGAGTAAACAAAAATCTACTAAAAAAAAAACTGTACTGAAGTGCAGTACTTATTACATTGCTAAACATCAGTGCAATCATCTACACAAAAATCATTATCCCTTTTGTTCTTTGCTTGTTAATAATCCCACCCTCAGAAACAAATCTCTTGCGTAAGATTAACATGCTGTTAATTTCTATTTTTTTTTTCAATTTTTGAAAAAAAGAAAAAAAATAGGAAAAAACCAAACAATTATTTACTCTCCAATATTACAACACACACTTTATCCAGGGAACAACCGAAGGCAAAGATAGAAGGTGGGTTTTTTTAATTCGTGCTCTCCACGTTTAATATTTTGCTACCGTTATTGAAATTTAAATTGAAAAGGCCTGGTATTGTCCACAGCAGAGACCTAGTTCTAACCACAGTGTGCCTATCACTAGCAAACTAAAATTGAGGCCTTGCCCTTGGCCCTGGGGCTTAATCCCTGGGTAATGCAGGAAATGTTGTTCCATGCATGGATTAGCAAATTAAAGGAAGTTACAAACCTCTGCTGTGACTTCTCTAACTCCTGCAGTCCCTAGATCATCATCCGCAGTTGCGGCGCTGGGTTTGAGGGTTTTGAAAACACATGCTTGAAAAACAAAATAAAACAAAGAAACAACCCACCCAACCACCCAACAACCAAATCACAGATAGAAAAATCTCTAACAACTACAAATTGGAACTACCCATGCCAAAAAACCCCACCACCCAACACAAAAAAAAACCCAAAACACAACAACCAAAAAACCCCCAAACCACAACAGTAAACACGTATGAATGTTTAACTTGGTTTTTCTTCTTATCTGTTTATTCTGTTAGATAGTTCTTTTTGTAAGAGATAACTGGTTTTATTTCCTAAAAGTAAAACTAAAACAAAACCAAAACACCCAAAACAAAACCACAAAAAACAACCCCAAAACACAACAACAAAACCAACCCTATGACTATCTATCAATCTAGATCTGGTTAAATACATCATTAGTTAGAAATTCAGCTAATGAAAAGTGCCATGCAGCAAATTAATTTTTCCCCCCCCCATTTCTCTTGAAAAGATTCAGTTGAAGTCTCCTGCAATTTTATTTACACCATAATGCGTTTTTCACAGAACATTCAAATTGGCTAGTATCTTACATCGTGCAATAGACAAGCTTTGTGGATGCTTTTATTAAAGCCTGTTACTTATTGATCTCAAAACAGATGCAAGAAATATTATTACATATATATTTTATATATATTATTATTTGCTTATTACAGGCAAATGTAATTTTAACACAGTAATGTTATCACAGATCCACAGAATGGCTTGGATTGGAAGGCATCTTAAACATCTAGTTCCAACCCCCCTGCTATGGGTAGGGACATCCACTAGACCAGGTTTCTTGAGACCCCATCTAACCTGCTTTTGAACACTTCCAGACCTAGAAGCCTCACCAGCTCCCTCTAGGTAATCTTTTCCGGTGCCTCACCACCCTCATGAGGAAGAATTTCTTCCTAATATCTAATCTAAATCTGACTCCTTCCAGTTTGATGCCATTAGTCTCCATCCCAGCACTACATGCTGCTGTAAAAAGCCCCTCTCCAGCTATCCTGTAGTCCCTCACCAAGGGGACTATTAGGAGCTCTTCAGTCTCCCCAAGGCTTCCACTCCTCCAGAAGCTGAACAACATCTCTCTCAGACAGTGTCCAAAGGAGACGTGCTACAGCCTTCTGATTGTCTTTCTGGCCCTGCTTTAATAGTTCCTTGTCCTTCTTGTGCTGGGAGCTCTAGAGCCAGACCCAGTACTACAGGTGGGGTCTCTCCACAGCAGAATTGAGGCTCAGAACCATCTTCCTCAGTCTGTTGGCCACATTTCTTTAGATACAGCTGAGGACATGGCTGGATTTCTGCCTGGAAGTGCACATTGCTAGCTCACACTGAACTTCTCAAACAGCACTTCCAAGTCCTTCCCCAAACTCAGAGGATCACAGGGTATTAGAGGCTGGAAGGGACCCCTGGAGATCGAGTCCAACACCCTGCCAAAGCAGGATCATAGAATCTAGCACGGGTCTTTAAATTCTCCACAGAAGGAGACTCCACAACCTCTCCAGGAAGCCTGTTCCAGTGCCCTGTGACCCGCATAATGAAGAAGTTCCTCCTCTGTACCCAGTCTCCACCCAGCCTATATTTGTACTTGGATCTTCCAGACCTAGGTGCAGGACCCTGCACTCAGCTTTGTTGAACCACATTAGGCTGGCATTGGCCCACCCCTCAAGCTTGTTAAGATCCCTGTGGATGGCCTCCCTTTCCTCCAGCAATTTGACTGCACCACACAGCTCAGTGCACTGCTCTATTTAAAAATTTTGTTAACTATTCTCAAGGAAAAGAAAAATTCCTCCAGCAATTTTGTAAACAATGTTGACTGCAAAGAAGCATGCATTACTCTCTTAACAAATACAGAAAAGGCACATAACTGAATATCCATAAATTCCCACTGAATATTTGAGGAAGTCAGGGTATTCAGGCAGCCTAATGTTATGCATCTGATTTGTTTGTTAGGAAGGATGCATATAGAATATGCTAAATTACATAGGCTCTGGGGATACCAACTGTAAACCCTTTGTATTTGTATACTTAGAAACACAAAATTTAACACATCCAGAGGAGAATTGCCCAGCATCTTAACATCAGCTATTGATAAGGGGGCTCCTGTGTTTTAAGGAGAAATAAATGTTTGCTTGAAGCTCATGAGAAAGATGACACGTGTTTCTGCCTCTGTTCTAAAGCCATAAACATCACCTGAATGGAAACACGGTCCTTGGATAAAAAAGAACTGGGAATCAGTAATCCAGACTGGCTCTCCAGAAGACTCTAAGGACAAAGGGATCTCCTTTAACTTCCTGAGCAGAAAAAAAGAAAAAAGAAGCAGAGACTGCATGATTAAGCTGCACTTAGCTATCCATGCAAACGTCACCACCTAATCAGAGCCATGGTCAACACAGACATAGAAGCCACAATGCATAAAAGCTGTAAGAAAAAGAGTAATTCTCTGTGGGTTGGAAAACAGTATATGCTTTGCCATTCCCCACAGCAATTAGGTTTTGAGCATTGATTTTATAAAGCAATTACAATTAAGAGTCGTTCACTGCCCCTGACAATAATATAACATATATTACTTTCCTCCTCTAGTACCAGGATCATGAAACCAACTGGAGACTGACAGCAAAATTACAGGCAGAAAACTCAAGGGATACCACCAGCTACTCTGAAAGTCAACAAGGAAAATTCAAGCAGGATGATAGCCTCTAAAGACTTTGTGTTAACTAATGTACAAACTTCTCTAAGAAGGAAGACCGGTTTGTTTCTTTTCTCAGGCCTTCCACTTACTTATGAGGAGTACACAGCATTCTCTGAAATGCCTTGTAAGCAATGATAGTGGAAACCAAACAGCTGAACAGTCCTAGAAATGTAGTTTCAAGCTAGATCTCACCTAACAAGTGACAATGGTTTCTCCATTCTGATTCACAACTATTCTCCTTGCCTGTTCTACACAAACCACTTGTGGTGCAGAGGACAATCCAGTGCCCAAATCCACTCCAGCCACTGATTTTTTTTCTGCTAAGAGTTCCAGCAAGGGTCCCAGTCGCTGAGAACTGTGATGCTGATTCTGCAATATTGATGTCTTTATACTAGGAAGTTGACTGGGACCACCAACTCATTTCACACAGGCCATCCAGGAGCCATCAGATGATAATGGGTTTTAGTTTCCACCCACCTGGGCTACATTCAAACTAGTGACCTAAGGTGAAGGTCTCCATATCCCATTACCAAACCCCCAAGCCTTTTAGTATCCTTGTGTAGTAAGCTTTTCCCTGCAGCATGAAGAGACAGTAAAAATCTGTCTGCATCTGAAATCAGTCCTCAAGCAAATGATCACTCAAAGCCCTTTGATACAAGTAGATATAAATTTTCAGATATTAATTTGGCTGAGTATTTTTTATTCAGTACAAAAATGACTGTGCAAGGAGAAAATAGATATCAATTAAAATGCAGTCTTTTGCCATTAAATCCAAAGTTATTTATGTAAACCAAAAGTTACTTATTGGTATTATTAGATATTAAAGTCTCTGCACAGTACTACTACTAATAAACCATCAGCAGGAACTGGAAAAAAACGTTAATATTAATTCAAATAACATTAGATACACTTTAATGTCTTAGTAATACCTCTACTTTTAATAAATTAAAGACCAAGCTACATGTAATTTATGGTTAACATTTAAGGCTATATTCACACAGCATGTATTTTCTGTTAGACAATGCCAGTATTTTTAATACACAGTTTAAAATATTAGGAACTGTAAATTATCTTGTGTGTTAAACAAGCCAAGTACTAGAGAGGTGCTAATTAATGTATTATTAAAGCAGCTTTAAGGAGGAGTGAGAAGATGTTTTAAGCAGCATGTTTTCAACTAGAGCAAATGCACATACATTTGCAAAGAGTTTAACAATGTATTAAAAATTATTTTGTACTAAGCAGCATTAAAAAAAGGAGGGGTTTGGGGGGGGGTTCAGCGTTTGGCTTTTTGTTCAGGGGAGGGGGTTGGGATTTTTTTCTGGTTTGGTTTTGGGTTGTTTTGTGGTTTTTTTAATAAACCTACCAAATACTGTGCTAGGGTTAAAGAGACTCTCTCTGTAACATTCAGCCTTGAATTAATCAGATAAAGATGAAAGTGGAGAATTTTGCCAACAGTGTTTCTTACTAAACTGACTCAGTTATGCCTTTCAGCCTGGTATATTTTCTGTGAAGGATATCTTGTTAAAACAACTGTTGAAGGCAAGTCATGTCATATCAACCACACGCCATACCCCATGGGAGCTCAAATATTCCCCAAAATCTATGTTAATATAAATCCTGCTACACAATTCAACTAAAGAAATACAGTAGTTTTTCAATGACATGCAAGACTTCATATAAGTACCACATTATCTACATGTCTTCCAGAAATGAGGTAAAGCCACAGTGAGGATTATACTGCATCAATTTAGAAGGTAAATATTGTTAACAAGTACCATAAAATAGCTTAGTAGATGATTCTAATCTCTATTTATCAACTAACAAGTAGGCTGCACTTCTCAATGCACCATCCAACAATATATCTGTAGGACAGCAATACTCTCTGGCTCAAGAGACCAATGCAACTTCTCAACAAGGGGTTTGCAGCTTTCCAATAGAAGATTTACTGTGCACTATGCCATGTGCTTCCATCGGCCTTTTTCAAAGTGGTTTTAAAATAGTCTGCAGCTTCTTGCCTATCTGAATCTTGAGTGTGTTTTGCCCTGGTCATAAAGCTTAAGTGCACCAGTTCAGGGTATGAAGAATCTCCTTTGGACTGCTTCCTGCTTGTTGTAGGATCTTGAACCTTAGAAACACCACGGTTTTTCAGCAGAAGCTGAAGAGAAAAAAAATTAAAAGGAAACAAAAAAGTAGACTGTTACAGGGAGGCTTAACAGATACCAGAGTGGAAGCTCCTGGGTGCCCCTCTGCCTGAAAACTTTAACGTTGCACCAGGAAGACAGAGATGGAAATGGTCATGGAGATAGCTTAACAATTTTAGTAAGCTAGTCAATTATGAGTCTTTGCCAAGAAAGTCTTCTTTTGTTTATTATTTGGGCTAGACCCCAGCCACCGCCCTCCCTCCCCTTCCCCCCCCCCCCTTTTTTTTTTTCCTTCTCAATTAAGAAAAAAAGCTAAACACCAAAAACTTGGCAGAGTCAATTCTCCTGTTTAACCAGGCCACTCAGCAGGCTGACATTCAGCTTTTAGACTGTATTTTTCAAAATATTTTCTCTTTACTGACAGAAGCTGCTATAAAAAAATTTGTCTCAGCATCCAGCTGGTGATTGACGGCAGGGCCAGAGAGACTGCAGTAGGCTTAAGCAAGGGAAAAGAGCATTAGCTGTGCCACAGTGCTGAAGCGGTATGAGGTTTACAAGCAACAACAAGCAAAGATAAAAGTACATTCAGGGCACATTTCTGAGACAACAGAATAAAAGAATATTAATGAGGCAATAATAGGAATAACATGACAATTAAAGTCTAGAAACACACACTCACATGAGATAAAAACAGAATAACAGCTCGAGAATCCATCCTGCTTCTCTAAAATGTTTTAACAGAAAAGAAGAAAATCCACCTTCGAGATCTGAAAACTCTCTACATCTTCCAGGGTTGTGCAATATATGGGATCCTAGTTTTGCAGTCACAAAAACCTGTTTTCCAAGTCTCCGAGATTCCTATTTTTAAAGCCAATTATTCAATTCTAACCTTTAACCAGACAATGGACTTTTACCAAACCCCTGATATATTTTACCAAAAAAAAAGGGCAATGAGTACTCAGCAATAAACACAGATAAACTTAGTGTTTAACAAGGAAGATCTCAGCAGTGAGACTTTGTGAGCATGGTCAACAGATGGAGAGAGGACAGACTGAGAGAGTTGGGGCTGTTCAGTCTGGAGAAAAGAGGCTCCGAGGTGACCTAATTGTGGCCTTCCAGGATCTGAAGGGGGCCTACAGGAAGGCTGGGGAGGGACTTCTCAGGAAGTGATAGGACTAGGGGGAATGGAATGAAGCTGGAGGTGGGGAGATTCAGGCTGGAGGCGAGGAGGAAGTTCTTCCCCATGAGAGTGGTGAAGCCCTGGAATGGGTTGTCCAGGGAGATGGTTGAGGCTCCATCCCTGACGTTGTTTAAGGCTCTGGCCAGCTTGATCTAGTGTGGGGTGTCCCTACCCACGGCAGGGGGGTTGGAACTAAATGATCCTTGTGGTCCCTTCCAACCCTGACTGACTAAGCAGCAGGCTTGAGTCTGATTTGACCATCTAGGCCCTTTTACTATTCAATAAAGGAAGAAAGTTGCATTACACAAAGAGGAAACTTTTCTTCATCCACAAGAACCCCAGGAAAAACGAACACATACACACACAACAGCAAAACGCCCAGAGAAACCACAGAGCATTTCACTCATGATCACCAAGGTGCACCAAAGTGTCTTATCTAAGTGTTCCTCTGTTGTGTCCTACTTGACTCTGAAACTGAGCACAGTTCAACACTCTGCTACTTTGCAGAGAGCATTTAAACCCCTCCATGAGTATTTTTTCAGATGTATATAGAATTAAAAAGGCCTTATTTTCTTTCCCACAAATAGTTTCAACTGCAGTCAGCACATGTTCAGTGCATCTGACTGATCTGTAAAATCTAAACAGATTTCTTTCCTTCTGGTGCACAACACTATAGCAGCCATTGAAGGCTCCTTTCCATCCATGAAGCTGTTGCATTTGGGTTTCACAACATCCATGACTCAAAGAAAACTGTATCACTATCTTTCATGATTTCCCTGGCACAATGACTAGACACGGGCTTCCCTGGTTCCCCTTCCACGACTGACTACTTTGTTGCTGTAAGACAACACTGGGCTTGGTCTCCAGCCGTCAGGAGCAGAAAGGAGCACAGAGCTCTAACCCCTGCGGTTTTGAGCTCACCTCTTCCAGTATATGCAAAGGTGGAAGCAAAAGATAAACAGATTGTAACATGGGTTCTAAAAACAAGCCATCCTTTCAGTAGGACACAAAGCTTTAAATAGTAATGACTCTTCAGTCTTCCCATCACCCAAGAGAATTGCCTGGGCTTTGAGCAGTGCCCTCTGAGGACTGCAGGGCTCTCCCCTTCACCTCCACCTCTTTCCCCTCACCCACACAGCAGCCTCTGCCTGTGCTTTTCTCTTCAACCACATTTCTTCTGCCACAGCTACCTTTAAGCTACCCAGGGATACTGCTCCTGCAACTTGCACTAGTGTGATCTGTCCCAGTATGCAGGTTATCCAAGTCCAGTGATTAAGTGTCTCTGGCTCTACAGTTTTCAAGACTCAGAGCTAATGTGCTCTTTTTCCTACTGCTCTAAGCACTCCTCCTATTGGCATGCTCTGAATCAAGTGGGGATAATTTAACTTTCCTGTTGTATATGTTTGTGTGTCCCTGAAAAAAAATATATCTATGTACATATATCCATCTACATGCACACCAGCATGACAACCAAACTCACACCTGTCTGCAGATGTAAATAATCAGGACAAGCCACAAGCTCATATGGTGAGCCATCCCCCTGTACAAGCCACATGTCCAGAGGGTAACCATCCTAAATAACTAGGTATTGACACAGAGTTTCTGAGCCACAAACAGTGATATCCCTCCCATCACAAATATTCTTTAATTCATATGCTACAGACTGTATAGAGACTTATTTTATACTGTATTATGACATAAAACTAAGAAAAGAGAGAGTCTGAAACAGATATAAAATGCTACTGTTTGGATTAGACAGGATTGAATGCACCCAGGAGTTATGCAAGGGACAAGGCAAAAGAGAGACCAGTCTTAAGGCAACTGAAAAGTTAATAGCTGCTGCTATCTAATAACAACCTATTCATCTCAAGGAAGGTAGATCTTATTGAATTTATATTAAATCAAATCTTCCTCTGACAATCTGGAAAAACAATTTCTGGAAAAAGCCATCCAATTACTCTGGGTAGAAACTGAACACCAGAAGTGTGACCAGTGCTTTGGAAGAAAATACCACTTTCCATCAAACTACTGCTTGTTTCAAGAAACACTAGTCAGACTAACAATAGTTAATCAGAAAGCAGTTGGTTGGGATTTAAGGAGAGAGACCTGAGTTTCATAGTTTCATTCAGGGTTGGAAGGGACCACAAGGATCATCCAGTTCCAACCCCCCTGCCATGGGCAGGGACACCCCACACTAGATCAGGCTGGACAGAGCCTCATATAGCCTGCTCTTAAACACCCCCAGGGACGGGGCCTCGACCACCTCCCTGGACAACACATACCAGGGTTTACCTTAAATTAAAACAAAAAAGAAAAGGTAGTTCAAAAATATTCAAGCTATCCAGACTTTGTTTTCATAAGTTCCCAAAAGGTGACACATGGGCAAGGGGGTTGGAAAAAGGAAAAAGCAACAGAGGAAAAAGCACTCCCACGCTACACATTGATGAAAGTTGGTATCACATACAATACATTGTCTCCTGTAAATATACAAATCAAAGTTGTTTTTTTTTTCCCTTTTAATCTGACTCAAATGAGGCTAAAAATCAGCATGATTTTCATATCCAGATCTGCTTTCAAAGATATCATTGGGAAAATAAAAACCCACGTGCCGAAAGAACACCTGTAAGCAACAGCATGATAGTTCCATCTACTACAACATTTTTCCTCACCAGCATGGTAAATTACAACTCTGACCTAAATTTTCCATGTTTATTGAGTGGATTGTTTACTACCATATAATAAACATTGTAACACCAGTATTTATGTTTTAACTAGTATTTTTTTGAGTCCCCTGCATCTGAGACCACAATCAAATTATGCAGTACAGTTCCCCAATTACCTCCCTGCTTCATTATATTTACCTGTCTTTCCCTGGCAGACGCTGTTTGCGGTGCCATCTGGAATGCATACCGTGGTCTCCCAAGCAGAAGCCTCAAGCCAGGGGAAACATTGTTGGAAGTGATGGGTACATTAAACCAGTACAAGGCACTGATCTACCTATCCAAGCACTCCTCATAGCTCTACGGAGTGCTGGTGTGCCTGCCATGAGGAACAACATACCTGTCCTTATAAAGACTTTCTAGGTTAAGGAACATTGTGCACAAGCAGTGAAGGAGGAAGCAGCAAAGATAGCAATGAATAAATAGGAATATGACTTAGTGGTGGGGAGAATTTTAGTATCAAGACAGCTAAAAATCCCAGTAATTTCCTCTTCATACTTACCACTGCATTTGGCCTAAAGTATCATTTACTATTCTTAATGTCATCTTACTGTATGCAATCAGCAACACCTATATGAACTCTACTTCTAATTCATTCATATGCAGATGTAAAATTCTGCTTAAACACAACAATAAAGGTATAATATTTGCATACATTGGATTTGGTCATCTAAGATTAACTTGGTTAAACCAAAAATGAAAAAAGAAAAGGAATTGAGGGGTATTTACTAACTAGTATTAGATAAAGATGTGAGAACATTAAAAACTATGCAAATGTTAACCTAGATTAGAATAAACCAGGTTAGAAGAGACCTTTGAGATAAAGTCCAATCTATCATCCAACACTATCTAATCAACTCAACCATGGCACCAAGCACCCCATCCAGTCTCTTCCTAAACACCTCCATTGATGGTGACTCCACCACCTCCCCGGGCAGCACATTCCAATGCCCAATCTCTTTCTATGAAGAACTTCTTCCTAACATCCAGCTTAAACCTCCCTTGGCACAGCCTGAGACTATGTCCTCTTGTTCTGGTGCTGACTGCCTAGGAGAAGAGACCAACTCCCACCTGGCTACAACCTCCCTTCAGGTAGTTGTAGACAGCAATAAGGTCTCCCCTGAGCCGCCTCCTCTCCAGGCTAAGCAATCCCAGCTCCCTCAGCCTCTCCTCATAGGGCTTGTGCTCCAAACCCCTCCCAAGCTTTGTTGCCCTTCTCTGGACATGTTCCAGCAAGTCAACATCTTTCCTAAACTGAGGGGCCCAGAACTGGACACAGGACTCAAGGTGTGGCCTAATCAGCACTGAGTACAGGGACAGAATGACCTCCCTGCTCCTGATCCAGGCGAAGATGCCATTGGCCTTCTTGGCCACCTGGGCACACTGCAGGCTCATGTTCAGCCTACTATCAATAAGTACCCCCAGGTCCAGAATACATCACCTCTTATCAGCTATGTATCTCCAAACAGATAAGCCTTACACCAAGCCTTTAGAGTAAGCACATGGGGAACACGCACAAGAGCCCTTGTAAAGCCCTATTTCCCCTCTGCAGAGCCCAACGTCCAATAGCATTTTCTGCTACACTCCAACTTATCATAAATATCCTAACAACACATGGATAAAGAGTGTGCATGGGCAGCCAAGAGTGACAGCACATGCATCATGACTGTAGTGTTCTTCAGCAGCAAGTAAACAAACCCAAGAAAACTCCCATTTGCATCTGCAAGCATATTGGAGCCATGACACCAAGTCCTCCTACTTAGATGCTTGCAAGAGCTGTATGACCAGTCCTAACTATCCTTCAAAAAGCCCTCAGGCAAGCAGACTCTGCAGCCCTGGAAACTCATAGAAGGCCTCCACCTCTTAAACTTGCTGAGGGAAAGGGCCCTTACGCTAATAAAAGCCAGTGCATGGAAGAGTCAGCTCATTCCCATATAAAATTATCTGAACATCAAAAGTGTGACTTTTATTCACCTTATGAATTCTTACAGGATTCAAAGATCAAAATCTCCCTCCAATTAAGGCAGAATATCTATTCCCAGTTCTCAGCCTAAAAGAGATGGTATCTGGTGTAAACTAGAGGTAAGCACCATTGCTTGGACTATTTTCACTCTTGAAGCTGGCGTTGCTGCAGTAATGCATAAAAGTATCTAAGCAAAACACCTGAAATTTGGAGACTCCAAAAGTCAGAAAACTTAATGCAACTTTTCTTTTTATTTAACATTCCAGAATGTATTTCATTTCATTTAGTGACAATATCAATAATTAGATCTCAGTTTAACCTCCACAACACAGACACCTGAAGTGGGTGGTTGATTTGCTATTCTTTTTACATCTCACAGAAGATCTGTTTAATAACATGCAAGTACACTGAGGGAGGAGGTGACTAAGAATAAGCCAACATCAATAAATGAAAATGCTCTTCCTAATGAAGTTGCTTTAACCTATCTAGTAAACCTAACAGATTTTCCCTGTTACACAGTACTACTCTCCTGTAAGATGTGAATCCACCAGC
The DNA here is from genome assembly GCF_026170545.1 of Melanerpes formicivorus. Classification (NCBI taxonomy): domain Eukaryota; kingdom Metazoa; phylum Chordata; class Aves; order Piciformes; family Picidae; genus Melanerpes; species Melanerpes formicivorus. The sequence goes on along the minus strand of NW_027142401.1, from coordinate 3,309,566 downwards.
TATGTACTTCACAGCCATTCAGTGGTACCCTTTTATGGATGGCCATCTGATTCCATGCCTTTTCTAGCAATTTCTATGTCACAGTCACCATTGATACTGATGCATGGTCTGGATACGTGATCAATGCTCCTCAGGGTGATATGAATCAGAACTGCCTCTCTGTCATGCTATGTCCAGCATGTAACATAAACATCACCAGCAATCAAACAACAATGCAGTGATTCTAAAAGCATGCAGCTACCCCTGGAAGCAAGAAGCCCTTCTGCTATAGAAACCATAGAATGCTTTCTTAGGCATAAGATGTAGGTGTTGCCCAAAGCATGCAGCAAAGCATTGTGACTGACTTGGTTATGATCACCAGGCCTTTCACATCAATTTTCATGGTGAGAATTTTTTGAAGGAGTGAAAAAAAAAAAATGTTCAGAACACTTTTGGAAAGTTTTCAGTTACATCACTTGATTTTAATGCAAAGGAGCTCAACCACGTGGGGTTTAGCGCTGTCACAATTAATCAGGCAAATCACACCATCAGCAGGATTCTACGAAGACCAGAAGTGGAATAAGTGAAATATGGGAAGCAGCTTAGGAGAGTAGTTTCTCACCCTTGATTGAAGTCCACAAATAGAATACATCAAATGAAAAGCTAAATATCTAATTATATTATGGGAAAAAAAAAAAAAAACCACTGATTTTTAAATGCAGTACAGCTCATGAGTCACAATCCTGATGATTATTCACTACAGAGCTGTGGAGCAACTAATGTCCCTTCAAATTCTACAACTGCAGTTTTATTTTGTTGAGTTCTGAAATCAAGAAAGGTGAATGACTAAAAGCAGATGAGGTCTGCATTAGGTGCATTTGGCAACACAATAATCTTGATGCACTACTGTGGCAAAGCACTAAGCACGCCATCAGCTGTATTAGCAAAGGTCTGCTTGGGAAGCATACAGGAAAATCATTCCCTGTCACCAAAAACAACAGCTTGGCAAGTCAAAGAATCACAGAATCACAGGATCAACCAGGTTGGAAGAGACCTCCAAGATCATCAAGTCCAACTGATTACCCAACCCTTGACCATGTCACTAAGTGCCTCATCCAGGCTTTTATTGAACACCTCCAGGGATGTTGACCCCACCACCTCCCTGGGCAGCCCATTCCAACAGGCTGGGTTGGACCTGATGATCTGGGAGCAGATGTTGATCTGTTAGAAGGCAGAAGGACTCTAAGAGTATCTGCTATAGAGGTTTCTGCTGATGTAGGTTTGTCCTAGTAGGATAACACATTACTAAAATACCTCCAACTGACCAAAATACACTTAAAACCATACTACAGCCTTGGCTTGTATTCTGCTCTTAATCTTAGCTTAGTACTTCGCTCAAAGTAATTTGAATTGAGTAACAAAACCCCTCAATTCCATATGTCAAGTTAGAGAACTACCAATATTGAATAACACAAACCTCCCAATTCAACATGTCAATTCAGCAAACTATGAATGTCCTTTTCAGTATAACATCTAGCTCCAAATGTAGAGCACAACAGGAATCTTGAGGCAAAAAAAATACTACTAGACAAAGCAACACCACATGCTATGCCAAAGCACAGTTATGATCAATATGTTTATCATTATTGGTCACTGATTACACAAGTCACAGACTGTCTGTGACCCTGGGGAGCTTCCTAGGACTAACAGGCTGCCAGACACATCACACCCTGCAGTGTCACTGGTTACAGAAGCTGGTTTCACCTCAAATTTTTTGGTGCTGCCTTCCTTGGCCTTGATTGTCTTGTTTACACATGCATTACATGAGAATTGCCAGAGGAGAGCATTCTCGTTGCTGGCAGATTTCCTCTGGGGAAAAGAGTAATGCACAACAGCCCTTCTACCCCAGCCACATGGGGCAGCAGGTACATGAAAGGTATGCAGAAAGAGTACACAGTGCTAGTGCTCCCTCTCCTAACTCTGTGATGACCTCCAATCTTAGAGGTAATAATACTAGGCAGTAAAGTCCAACACCATCATGAAGGTTATGCAGCCACTGCCCTAAGCACGTGAGCCACTGAAATTTAGCAAGGGGGTGGAAAATATATACAGGATACTTCTAGGCAAGCAGGCTATTGATCAACACACAGAAATTCAGCAGTCCAAGAACTCCACAAAGATATGTATGGGCCCTGGCTTCAAGTCAGCTGTGGAAGAAGCACACTGCAGTGTCACAGCCAGCTATGGACAGCTACATGAAATTAATTCGTTCAGCTGCTGCTCCGTTCCCCACAGTCCATTTAGCTGACTTTTGCATGGAGGTAGGGGAATTTCACCTTTTATATAGATGCATCTGGAAAGACTTTACACACAAATTATTCCCAGTACACAACACATACTCTAAACAGTGCAGCCTGATTAAATGGTACATGTTACAGCATCTTAAACTACTCGGCATCACAGTCTGCAATCTCAAAGATGGCACAGACCCAACGTGACTTAGGAAACTAAGACAAAGTTCAAGGCAACTGTACCAGGGAAAGTATCTACTTTCACTGAGTCTCCTCTTGGCTCAAAACTTTGAAGAGTGATGGATTGCACCACTTCTCATTGATCAGATCTGTTTGGTATTTGTGACAAATTTACCATTTACCAGAAATTAAGGGCAAAGCTTACTTATACACATTTTTGACCACATGGTATTGCAGGTTTGGTGGTTTTGCCTTTTTAAAACCACAAGAGTGCTTTATACCTGAAAATGAGAGAAATGATAAATGGTCACCTTCTTATTGTACTCAGGTAGAAGTATCTTACATGCTTCCATTGTTGTTCTTTTTCCTCTAAAATTATCACATTTTCTTTCTTTTCACAAGTGTACATGGATATATGGACATGTGTATATGTGCACATGGAACTTCAAGACTGCAGACACGACAAAAAGGTACCAAAGAAAAGGTAATTTGATTTGACAAAAGTCAAAGCAAGTCTTGTTTTCTGTATGCCAGTTTGAAGTGATGCACGCTTTGCTGAATCTTTGCAAAGCAAATCAGTATGATTACTTTAAACTGACTACAGGTATCCCTATCATAAACTTTAGCAGAAAGCCAGCTTTGCAATAGAGAAAACAGCAATTCAGTGATATGGCTGCATCTGGATGTGAAATGTGAGTTGTGTCACTTTCACCGTGAAACCCTATAGCTAGGTGCAAGAATTAATCAAACAATTTCACTTAAGCAAGGCACAGTGTTGCACAGGTGTGCTTACTTGAAAGAAAATAAACATTCATGCATGGTTTTGAGGTTTGCTGTAAGAAATCCCTTTGGAAGCACGGATGAAAAAAAAAAAGAGGGACCAAAATGTTATCCAAAGAATTTCTGGTGAACTCTAAACTTATTTCTCAAGAAAAACTTCGTATTTTAATTTGCTAAATAAAAGCATCATTTGGAAAAATCAAATGTGAAATAATTCATCTGGGAAGCAAACCAATATGAAAAAAAAATATAGGGTTTCCAAAAACCACTTGGCCTTTGTTTTGGGCTAAACACATTCACTGCACTTGCTAACCATTTGCAAGCAATCCAGCTCTGTTTCCAGAAAGAGCTGGAAATTCACTAGTAGCCATCACCACAGAAATAAATTTTCAGGGGAGAATTGCCTCCTGCATTTCAACAGCATCCCTATGCAAAACAAGCCTCACATTACATTAAAGGAAGGCTGCAGCCATCTCATACTGCTGCAAGTAAAGACAGTGAGCTCCTGACTCACTGCCCCTGTTTGGCTGCAACTCATCAGTGCCGGCAGCCCTAATCTGCTCCCAGCCATTATGACCAGCAGCTTTGAAATATGGATTAGGTCTACACTAAGTACTCCGTGCAGGGAAAGAACTCCTTGAGCCCTTTATTCCCCACGGAGTACCTGTGCAGAAGAATAAATCAGTGATGTGAAAGAAAACATAAAATCCTTCTCAGTAAAATTTGCAGATGACAGAAAAGATAATAAAATGGTAAATACCGAGGAGTTGTCAGTTGCACAGATTGCATGGCAGTCCAGGCTCACCTGAGTAAGATGTGTTTTAACACAGCTGAGCATAAAGCTGTCTATCTCATAAGTAAGAGCACAGATTCCAAACAAAGACAATATAATAACCTAAGGAGAGACATATGGATGATGGTGGATAACCAAATTAATATTGGCCTACAGTACAATATCCTGGCTAGAGCAGCAAAAAAAAGATCCTTTGCCATCCAAGAAAGTAAACACAGAATAGCCATAGGAAAGGATTACATAAATCACTACTGATGTTGAGACAGAATCGTTCCACTTCAAACAGCACGTAACAACACGGTTTACATCTAGTTTGTCTGTGATCCCTGAGCACTGCCACAGGAACAACTAACAGACTACACTGCTATTCAAACCAGGAAGACTTTATCAAGAAGTGTTCAAATTGCTAGGAATGAGAAACCTGCATCAAAGAGGAGGATAAACAATCACTGGGTTACTGCCTACAATTATCTAAATGAGGGGGAAGAACTGAGGAAGCGTTTTCTCCTAATTAATGCTGGATTTGGTTATGTTTCTGCAGCATACAAGTTCAAAAATTTCAGACTAAAATTAAGGTAAGACTGCTTTAACAGTAAGTACAGTTCATCTAAACAAAGGCAGGATTTTCTTTCACCTGAAGTTCTTACAATCAGCATTTCACTCTAAAAACGATCAGAAGTTGCAAGACCGTGTTAGTATCTCACATTGTTCTTTGAAATCAAGACACAACAAAGACTTGAAACTCTACCTTTCAAAACCATACCTAAAATACTCCAGGACAGCTTTGTCACTGCAGCTCGTAACACTTATGTGACCTTTAGGGCAGGTTATTTGGCTAGCTCCTTAGTTTTAGGGGAAAATTATTTCCCCTTTCCTCTTCCCCCCAAGTTGTGGAACAGATTATCCAAACTGTTAGTAAGCCAAATGAACTCGCTACTTTGCTCACTGCTTCCTCGAGTACTATTTCGGATATTCTTGGTGTTAATGCTTCTCTATTTGTACAAATCAGCAACTTTCCGAAAGAGCATGGGAAAAGTGAAACCCTGATGAATACACAGAGTAGCTCAGTTACAGATGACATGAATTAATCTCTCAGTTTCTGAAGCCAGTAACACGCCTTGGAAAAAAACAAACAAACGAGTAACAAGCCAAAAAAAAGAAGAAACAAAACACTAGCAGCCCCACACAAAAGAAATAGCACAGAAAGAACCCCTCAGATGTGAAATTCAGGTGAAAAGCAAACAATTTTTGCAGAAGACTAAAAAAATCCTTGTCTTATGGAATTAGCAGACTGTGACCAGTACCCTCGTGAAAAGGGGTGGTTAAGGGACCTGAAGATTCAGCCAGTTTAACACAGATTGCATTCAACACAGCAAGAGGTAATTGCCTAATTGGTCAATTGTCCAATACTAAATTTGCTTCAGGATTTAACTCAGAATAGATATTAAAATTATACATTGCAAAGCTTCAGTGAATTCTCAAAATCTGTATTGAACTATAAACTGAACACTCTTTTGTAAACCTAAACATGGGCCTTTATGATTCACTGAAAGAAAACTGCCAGGTACCACGTATGCATTGCACCTATTCTCTAGTCAGGCTACGTTTCATTAAGCCCAAAGTAAAATTTTAAAGCTAATGCAACAGCTAGCTGTGTCATAAGAGAAATAAGTATGACCAAATTTTTGTTATTGAAATTGTTTGGTGCTACTCTCTCAAATACCTCAATCAGCCAAGGATTATAGGTTCAATTTAATGCTAGCTGGTGATAGTTAATCATTTTAAAGTGGCACGGCTAATCTCATGTCTTACCCAGAGAAAGCCCACTCATCTCTTATGTGTGAGGAGACAGCAAGTCATTGGCTCAGTTTTGGATGCCTTTTGAACTGGGCTAAAGGCTTTTTCCACTTCCCACAAAAGGCACCTAGAACCACTGAGGAAGAGAACATGCAGATACGCTCAAAGCTACATAAAGGTAAGAGGTAGCTGTAACAGGGATAAAGTTCTGCCATGCAAAAGAGAAGAGAAGGCTCTGAGGAGACCTTATTGTAGCCTTCCAGTATGTTAAGGGGGCCTACAAGAAAGCTGGGGAGGGATTTTTGAGGGTGTCAAGTAGTGACAAGACTAGGGAGAATGGAAAAAAAGTAGAAATGGTTGGATTCAGATTGGATGTTAGGAAGAAGTTCTTCACTTGGGGTGCCATCCCTGGAGGTAAGACCAGGCTGGATGAGGCTCTGTCCAGCCTGATCTAGTGTGGGGTGTCCCTACCCATGGCAGGGGGGTTGGAACTAGATGATCCTTGTGGTCCCTTCCAACCCTGAATGATACTATGATACCATGAGGGTGATGAGACACTGGAACAGGTTGTCCAGGGAGGTGGAGGTTTTTCAGGCAAGGCTGGATGTGGCTCTGAGCAACCTCATCTAGGTTGAGGTGTCCCTGCCCAGGGCAGGGGGGTGGGAACTAGATGATCCTTGAGGTCCCTTCTAACCCTAACGATTCTATGATTCTATGCAGCCTCACAGTGAGGCTGTAAGAACCAGGCAATTTATAATAAAAGGCCTGTTACATGAGGTAGCAGTGGCTTCTCTGACATGTGCTGAAAGACAATGAATTAGATTATAGGCTTTCAATATCTTCTAGGAAGGTCAAATTTATGGAGAGAAGATGCACAGAATCTTCTTCAAAGGCACCTATTAAATTCACAAGGATGTGAATTTTGAGAAGAAAGAAGTCATTATTGGGAGAAATTCACAAAAAGGGGGAAAAAAGCAGCTTGTGGACCCTGCATTGGCTTAAATGACAACTTGTTATCCTACCTGGTACATGTTTGTTTTCCTGCAGATAAAATAAATTGTTTCAGACTACAGCACCTTTTCCTCAGCTATATGGAATCAGATGAGTCAGGATACATAAACAAAAAGACTACAGAGTCTTACGTCTAAGTTGACACCACAACTAAGAACCAAAAGGATAACGACCTCTCAGCCATTATCAACTTCTCTATGCTGCTTAAACGACAGTACTGACCTGAACCACCATATCCCCAGCTGCAGGGAGCCGGCAGGGGACCTTAACCCACTTTCAAAGTCTGTATCTCCATTTGGAGCCATTAACTCCTCTGCAGGTCTATTACTGCTTTGTCCACATTAAGGCGATGATGAGCACCGCAGACCAATGACCCTGGGAAATCTTCCATCTTCCTATGTTCTATATCTGGTTGAATTCCCTCACTAGAAACCCTGGGAAAGCCACCTGGCTCCTTCAAAGTTTAGTATTCTCATTTGTGTTGTCTAGCAGGATCTTGAGATTTCTTGGGCACAGAAAGCAATTGTTTTGTTTTCTCCACTTGATAAATAAACAAATCTTAATTTAAGCCTTAAGAGGCTGACAGGAATGGTTTCCCTTTGTGCCTCCTTTTCTCAGCAGTGCAAATATTTATGGGTTTGAGTCAACATACAGCCTCTGAGCAGAGCTTAGTTTGGTCTGTTAAATTTGAATGTTTTGAACATTTACAGACTCAGGATGAAAATGTGTATAAGACCAAACTACACCTTCTGGGGCACACCGCTCCACCTTTTCAACAGAAATGCCTGCACTAACTTGGAGAAGAGAAGGAAAACTGCTAGTAAGACCACACCTGTATTTCTGGGATTTAAATGAGTGAGGTGTTTTCCTCACATATTTATTACCCCATGCCCTTGATTTCAAATTAAATACTATGCTATCCTCCTGAAGAAGGACAAGGTCTTTTAAGTCTGCTTAATACAGGCAAGAAGAAATGAAGATATGATTCTTCCAGCCTTGCCTTGGAGATAGCAGACAGCAGACAGCAAAAAGGAGAATTTCCCCTCAAAACCCAGGTGATACTCTAAATGGCTGCCTCATCAGTAACTTCCAGGCTGAAAACAAACCAAAAAAAGCCCACCCCAGAGATATTCTCTGCCTGTACACAACAGACTCCCTGCAGACAAGAAAAAAAACACAACAAAAGTATTCTTGACATGCCATTACTCCTTGTAATTTAGCAACAAATAAAACTGGAGCTTGCCCAGGAAGCTGCGCTCCTCCAGTTATCTTTGGAGATCTACCCAGGCTTTGTTCCCCATTTGACACTCCATAAAGGTGAACAAGAGTGCAAACCATAGGATTCTGAGTAGGGAGAAGAAAGGATTTTCAACCTGGGCAAGGGGAAAAAACTTGGCAGTTTGGTAACACTGCAGTAGCTTAAACTGAACAAGAAATATTTCTTTTTATTGTCACCAATTTTGCTTGACATACCTGGATGTTCCTGGCTACAGCTATGGGAACTACAAAAGCAGAAATAGTCAGGAATTGATGGACAGTTGTTTTCCAGGCCACTAACTAACTCGCTCCTGCTTTTACCTCCACAGCCTGAGACATGTCATCTACTTCAAAAAAACTCAATGGTAACATCTTTAAAAAATGCTTAGTCTGCTAGTTTGTACTGCTAGTGGACACAGAAACAATTTGTAAGTATTTTGAAGCTTACTTCAGAGCTTTTCTTAAAGGCATATTTACATTCTCAGCTATCTGAAGCATAGACCCATGGCAACCAATGTGGTGGACAAGGGTGGAGCAGTTGTCATAACTAAATAGATTTTCTTTGCAATCTGTTCTTTTGACAACAGTTTTTGAAACTGTGTTGCACTGTTCTGAGCAGGATCTCTGGAAGCAGCTATGAGACTCAGTTGCAAGAGGATCATAAATAGCCTGAAGGGATCCTTAGTAAAGTATTTACTGTTTTGTCTAATTTATATATTAGCTAACATAATCCTCAGTCCAGCTCCTCAGGAATTTGTGTTGCAAAAAAAAAGGTTTCTGCCCTTTTTAATAGTACTATAATGCATTTCCTAATCTTCTCCTTTAAAAACCTCTTACCAACTGTTATTTCTAGTACATATTAGCACTAAGATTCAACTAAAAAGGTTACTTCCCCAAATGTTTTCAGGAAAGTATTTTTGGAGTAGAAGGTCAGGGTATGATCTTTTCAAACTTTTTTTTTTTTTTTACAGAAAGGATCAGAACATCTCTACTTTAACTGCTAAGTAGCTTTACACAAAATACCTTTAGTAGGTACATGATTAAGCATAAATCCAGAGTAGGCTCTCTGCATAATATTTCTTCCAATTTTAAAATGATCTGGAATAAAAACAGCCAAGGTCTCAAATCCGCAATTTTGTGTCCTGTCCTATTTGGCCAGTCCTTAAAATCTTTTTAACTCTCAAAATACAGAGTCCAGCAGGTTTTTCCCAGCCCATAAATTATCCTGCAAGAGAAGGGAGCCCTTCCTGCAGGCTTTTTACGCCCATTCTCCCTTCCCCAATCTAAACAGGGGAGAGACTGAGCCTGCCTAAGAGATGCACAGGAACATCTAGCACCAAACATTCATACGTATTGTGGCACTAAAGTATATACTTTTAAAAGCTTCATTAAAATATCTTGGGGTTTTGGGCCTTGATTAGCGAAAAGGTTTCAGTAATTTGTTGTTATATCACTGGAAATAAATTACTATGGGGAAAAGCACCAAAAACATCCATTGGGAAGAAGATAGAAAGTACACCTCGGAACCTAAATAGCATGGAATAAGTACAGAGAGAAAATTTCCCTAATGAAAAAGCACTCTGTATCTCCTGTATAAAACACCTAGCCATTAGTTTTACAAAATAATCCATGAGGTGAACTGGGTAATAGTACTTCAAAAATTATATTGCAGGCCTGACAAATCAGATGTCAAAATTAACACTGATTTATCACCAGTCTTCTCTCCTTTTTTTTTTCCAGTTCTGTCTTTTATGGAAAGTAATTTAGCCAATGCCTAGCTGCAAATGTATACTTCTAAGTGAACACCTACTATTCCATTTTGTGGTCAGCATAGCAAGCTAGTTTTAACTATACTGACTAAAAAACAGTCTATCTAACAAAAAAAAAAAAAGAAATTAAGATCATCAACTATATTGCAGCAGAGAGAAGCTATCACTGTTTTTAAACACTCATGACAAACCATGCCAAGTTTTCTTAATTCCACAAAGTTTCAAAAGCTGGAAGTTGTTCTAGAAACTGCTATAAACAGTGCACAACAAATCTGCTTCATACATTTAAACAAATGAATACATTTTTACGCTCACTGAACAGAAGTTACAAGCGGAGCGAAGCCGCTGAAGTTAAGCTCTGTGGTGACATTTAAAGCCATGCTAGATCTACACTGCTTCGCTTAGCCTGGACACTGCCATTTCTTTGAGACACGGAAAGGAAAACCATCAAAAAGTGCAAGAAGTATTTAAAAGTCAATGCAAAATCATTTAAAATAAATAAATAAACCCTATCTTGCACCCAAAGTAGCCATTCACAGGAAAAAAAGCCAAGCAAGAGGCCAGATTTTCGTTTTGGCTCACCAATTACATTGATGCTGTAATTATATTGATAAATTTAGAGTTTTTTTTCTTCCTATCACTAGAAACTAAAACAATACTCTATTTACACTGAAGTAACAGCCTTTACTGACAGGGTTGTACCTATAACTAAAAGAAAAGGCTCGGTAAATAAGCAGCAGTTAAGGGAATGGAGAAAAAAAAAAAGAGGCGATGAGAGAATATGACCTACAAAATTATAACGAGCATGACTGCCTTGCCAAAGAACGATTTTTCTTGCAATGCAGAGTATAATTGATTTTCAGAAGTTAAGGGGTTCTTTAGAAAATGAAATCTGTTCTACACAAGATAATGATAACATTGGGATACAAAACAAGCCTATAGTTGAAGTGTGAAAAGTAAACACTAAGTGACAGAAAGCATTTTCAAAATCCAGGGAGATAACAGAAAATTCATAATGCATTTGCAATACATTAATATCACATCGCTAACAATATACCTGTCAAATACACATTTTTCAATTCTGCCTGGAAATAAATTATTAAATCCTTACTGCAAGTAAAATGGGAACTTCAGGGAGTGCAAAAAAAAAAGGAACAGGAGTCGACCACGTCGCATTTGCCTGCCCACAGCAACAGCACTTCTGTCAGAAGCGCTGCTAAAGATCTTGAGTTCTGCACAAAAGCAGGCTCTGTTAGGGCAACGGACAAAGGCAAACGACTGCAAAGCAAGAGGACTCAACTTCAATTTAACTGTCCTGTAAGGTACATACTAATTAGCTGCAAAGCTATGAAATCCTAGCTAGCATGTTAAGTCTGCTACATGACAGTATAATTTGACTTCTTAAAGGATTATGCAAATTACAACTCATCATTCCATTACACAACTGAAAAAAAGTGACAGCTAATTTATACATAACACACCTTTCAAATCCTGAAGATGTGAAGCACCTGTGCAATACATTTTTTTTTTTCACTGAGATTTTTCTCCTGTATGATACATTCTTGTTTATTGCACTGTACAGAAGCATGCCTAAGCTTTAGTAAAGCATTAGGAGGTTGGTTTTCTTTGCCCCCTTTATGGTTGGTTTTTTTATATCTTTTACAGCACAATCCCAAAGAATTAAAACAACATATTTCTGTCCCTGCTGCAGAGGGGTTTGCACACAAGTAGAAGTGCACAGTTTCAACACACGTGTCATTTCTGAATAGCGGGCGAGCACGAGCACTAAATGCACGAGCTAGAGGCAAGACTCACACAGATTTCAACATACTTCTGGTAGGTAGATTCACAGTAGATTCCGTCATATCGGTAGATTTTCCTACATTCTGTTTGGTTGGGCAGAGGATGCTGGACAGTTATTCTGTAGAGGCATCAAAAACAGATAGACATGACTAAGAGGTTCTCTACAGGTAACTGTAATGCAGGACAAATCAGTATGTTGAATTTGTTTTTGTTTGTTTGTTTTAATTTTAGCTTTTAAAATAATCAAACACCCTTTTTCTGATTTCTTTAAAGCAACTGCCTTGTGCACAGAACATCCAGAGTTTCCACTTCTCAAAACTTGCACTGAGAGTAAACTAAACTTCAGTTCTCCACAGTATTTTTGGTTTTTCTTCCCCCTCCCATCAAATAGAAGTGGAAAAGGTAAAGAATTTCATGAACCAGACTGATACTTCATATAATTTCTGTATATACAATAGTGCTTATAATATTGATCATTTATTATTTACTGTTGCAATCCTTCCTCAGGCAGAGCATTCATTTGTATCAGCTGGGAGTTTGTCCAAGACAAAGACCAAATAACCCTCCAATTTAAAATGTCAACAGCAATTCTCACATTTGCACAGAATGAGGATGTTGTGGCATTATGAGGACTGTGATTGAAGGTGCTCAGCACCATCTGAATAATGCCATATGTTCTCGGATCGACTGAAAGAAAAGGAAAGTGATTGGCAGCAATCAGGAGGTGCACAGCATCTTGTAAAATCAGGCCCTAAAAGATTTGTCAATCATTCTATTATTCATCCCTCCCCAACTCCCTGTTAGCAGAAAATATAATTTGGCTATAAAAATTCAATGTTGTTTTTAAAATATACTTGGGAATTGCACACAAAACAGTACCCACCAATTTTCTTGGGTTGTTTTTTTTTTTCCACCTCCCTCTTTCTCTGGAATAAAAACACATTTTAGATGCTTTTGTATCTTCCACAAATTAATACCTTTTCCTTTTTAATATAATGGTGGTTATTTGAGAACTATTACACTTTTTCTTTTTTAAATGGAGAATTTTAGGCTGTGAATTTTTTTTTAATTACTTCTTTTTTTTTTCCAACATATAATTCTTATTATTTTTACACTATTATATCTATATAGCTCTAAGCTAGTCCTGCTTTTTTAAAATCACATATTTGTTCCAACAGTAATTTGAAACTGAAGGTTTGAGGGGAAAAAAAAAAAAATAGTATCGTTATCCAGCAATAAGCTTTAAAAGGAAATGAAAAAGTTATCTACTGTGGAAACTGAGGGTCTCCCTCAATGAGGCTGCACCTACATAGAGTGGCAAATGCACACCATTTCAAGTCTTAACTGCTCTGGTCCCTTGTTCATTTAATTGGGAAACCTGGTCTGAGTATGCCTCAGCACTGGTTTTGGCCCATGGGAAGCCATATGCAGGAGGGAGGAGACAGCTATGAAACAAAGGCAGGATCAAACACCTCTAAACCCTAAGTGATTCCTGCATTCACTAGTTAAGGCAGCAAGAGAGAGACTTGTTCATTGTCATACCCAGGGCCTTTCAGTGAAATGCCTAAGCACCATATACAGCATATGAAGAAAACCAAGTATCTTAAAAGGGGATCTGCAACACAAGTGCTATCTGCAGGGAACCATGCAAACTAACAAAAAAGAAACCCAAAAGAGGAAAGTTTCTTCTATGCTGTTTGCGCCTGAGAGACACGAAAGCTTCACTTTGGGTCACCCAGAAATGCCTACAAAGCGAATTCAAGCCTCAGAAATCTCCAGTGCACTGTCACACTGGCTGACCCATGCTCCAACTGTAACTCCCCCATCTCTATTTTATTTTTAAACCAAGACTATTTGAGATGCCTCTATTTACATTGCTTCGGCAAAGATGTGGGAGAACTACGCTCTCCACACCTCTCAGCCAGTGGATGTTCAAACACACATCCCCACAGTTCTGAAGATTACCACAGACTCACTAATAACTATTCTAAAGGCACAAACATATTACCTCCTCCTGCTAAACCCATGTTGCTAGTGGGGGGGGAGAGGAAAGGAGGGGGGGAATATCAGGATATCAGGATTCATTGAAGGAAAGAGAGAGAGACAGTGAGAGCATGTTACATTAAGAGTCACTCAAAAATGCATACGCAGTCCTTGCAAAAACTATCAAAATCCTTCCCAGATGAGTGCCCTCATCACAGGGCTTCAGAATTATGCTCTTCCTTCAACCAGTTCTCTGGCCAAATGAACCTTGAATAGTAATACTGATTATTGCTATTACTTGAGTAGTTAAACAAGTGGAGTAGAATATGGCTCACTCCAGAAAATCTTTATTCTGATGTAGCTGTGGCATTCTTCTGGGAAGCTGAAGATACAGGTTTGAACATCCTTTTAGGAAACAGATGCTAAATAAGTATTTGCTGTACCAAACTTGTGTAGAATACCTGTCAGCTAGCTTTTATTTTAGTTTTCATAAGGACAAGTCCTTGCTCTTTTCAAAATAGATGACCAACAAACTGAAACAGGAGACTGCATCTGAACATCAAGAAAGAATTCTTTTACTACAAGGATGATGGATAACTGAAACAGGTTGCCTATAGGGGTTGAAGAGTCTCCATTCATATAGAAAAAACCTGTCTGGATATGGTCCCATGAAACCCACCCTGTAACCTTGCTTGTCCAAGACCTCAGGGCTGGAGAAGACGTCCCTTCCAACCATTCTGTGATTCAAGCCCAGATCAGCGTTCTGAGCTGTGAATTAGTTGTCAAAACCCACGAACAGAAAGATACTAGGATATGCAACTTTCTGAGTGTGGGGACCACAGAGCGTGGGGTTTTTTGTTGTGTTTTGTTGTTGAACTAAGCAACATATGAGGCTCTATACAAAGTACAGCAGCTGCTGTGGACCCTAGTCTGAGTGAAAGAAGTCTTCCTTTGTACTTCAGAAGTTAAGATCCTATGATGTTTTTTGGACCCAGCCCTCACCCCGTGCTCTCAAAAAATTCTGCTTAAAGAGTTATTTTACTTTCCTTCATTTCCTCTCTGCTGCAACAGAAACAATAACAGACACACACAAAAAAAGAATCCTATCCCAAACCACTGAGCCAAATAAGACATCAATGTAAATCTCTCAAAATCCCACTGACTTCTT